>NW_026562380.1:7960000-8560000 GCF_027474105.1 Poeciliopsis prolifica
ATAAATAAGTAAATAATAAAATACAAGCAGCAACAAGATGCTGCAGAGCTTCTGTTGGGAGTAACACCTTCAAATAAATGAAAAGAAAAACAGTCAATTACTCACATATTTGGTTTCACGGCCCAAGGATTTGGAAAATGAAGGTCTGTGCTGAAAATGAAAAAGTAAGGTGTAAAAAAACAATCTGGTGTGAAAATGAGACATGCTCCACCTAACAATAAGTAAACGAATTTTCAAAAATGTAATATGCAATATACATATATATATACATATATAAATACCCTTCTCACCCACCGCGGGTGGTTCTTATCCTCTGAGCTCGGGTCCTGAGGAGCTTAAGATTTCTGCTCAGCAGCAGAAAGAAGACATTTTGGAAAATGCTCCACAACTCAGAGCCTTGCATAGATGTAAGCTTTTTTGTTGGGAACATTGAAACCCAAAATGTTTCAATTACGGCACAAGAACGTGACGAGGCAGCTTCCTTGAAAGGGGAAGGTTATTCTGACAACACGCTGATTTCTACGACACAACTGGTCACCAAAGAGCAATTCATCTTCACACCGCAGGAGACACTGGATCAAAAAGGAAGAAGTCTAAACCAATAAAAATTGGAAAAATTTTTATTGGTTTCAAATAATATTGTTATAAATGAGCAATATTGGAAAACTATACCTTTCTATATATATAAGATATACATATATAGATAGATAGATAGATAGATAGATAGATAGATAGATAGATAGATAGATAGATAGATAGATAGATAGATAGATAGATAGATAGATAGATAGATAGATAGATAGATAGATAGATAGATAGACAGACAGACAGACAGACAGACAGACAGACAGACAGACAGACAGACAGACAGACAGACAGACAGATAGATAGATAGATAGATAGATAGATAGATAGATAGATAGATAGATAGATAGATAGATAGATAGATAGATAGATAGATAGATAGATAGATAGACAGACAGACAGACAGACAGACAGACAGACAGACAGACAGACAGACAGACAGATAGATAGACAGATAGACAGATAGACAGATAGATAGATAGATAGATAGATAGATAGATAGATAGATAGATAGATAGATAGATAGATAGATAGATAGATAGATAGATAGATAGATAGATAGATAGATAGATAGATAGATAGATAGATAGATAGATAGATAGATAGATAGATATGTGTGTGTGTGTCTCTATAAAGATACATAAATCTATATATAGATATGTGTGTGTGGGGGGGCGGGTGTGTGTGTGTGTGTGCATGTGTGTGTGTGTGTGTGTGTGTGTGCATGTCTGTGTGTGTATCTTAAAACACCTTACTGATTTATTTTGTTTATCAACCATGATTTTACGTCTGAATATTTTTGACCCAGTTATGTCTGGACAACCATCTGCCTTCAATCCACAGCACACTGTTTGACACTTTGAGCTGATCTTGTTTCTTCTGAAAGCTACATGAGCCTGCCTCCTTTGATCAAAAATCAATGTGTTTTTTCCTCATACACACCAACCATATAGAGTCAAAATTCTCTTTAATCCCTGTTACAGTTAATACCGCAGGATGAATGAGAATATCTTTCTTACAAAAGTCCAAAGTCCAGTTTTGCAGGAAGTGTTTGCATCTGTGGTAATTTCCCATTTTAATTTGAACTCTGACTGAACATGTATCCTATTTAAGAAACATGCTGCATCCAAGCATATTAAATAAAATAAAAAATCCAAATACTGAAGCCCAAAGCACATAACTGAAATACTGTTTAGAGAAAGATAGCAGCTGGCAGACCCACCATATTAATCATATTAATTCTGGACATATATATTAATTATGTGTGTGTGTATGCGTGTGTGTGTGGGGAGGGGGAGTTGGGGGGGAGATGCATGTTTGTGTGTGTGTATACATTGGGTCCCTTGTCAATGGGTGCCTGATATTTTTATACATTTAGCATCTTTGCTTCAGGCCTTATATTGTGTGAATTACTTGGCATAATTTTAAAAAGAATAATCTGTTTTTGAAAGACTACTAAACTATTCATTTTCTAGAGATGAATGTCATTAGTTATTTTTTTTTGTGAAGGCGGCAGAAATTTAATACAAACACCCACAACAATTTGTGCTTTGTTTGTAAATTATTTCTGGTTTCGCGTAAAACAAAAGCAAAAGTTGTAGTAATTTTCTCACATAACCTCCAACAAATTGACTCATAGTTAAACGTGTGTTTTGACCCAATATCTACAGCACAATTTTACAAATTACCTGAAAATGCTCCTTGGTATTTGAAGACTTGGAGGTTTTCTGGCACTGGGATTAAAGTGTATCAATTATTCCATTAATTCACTTTCAATATTGTGCTTCACAATTTGCTGTTGCATGATTTGGCTTTAATTTCAGCAATCAATGACAGAACTCACTGGTGGACTGGAATTTGCCAGTATCTCATCAATAACTGCGTAAAGGTCCTCTGACTTTTGACGGAGCTCAGCAGGAGAGCACATCTGCAGACAGAATAGGATCATTAACACTTTTGTATGAAGTACGATCCACAAATACAGTAAGAAGCTTTGTTCCCGTTTACTTCTGCATGGGTGTCTGTAGGAGTTCTTCCCATGGAGTTAACGTGGTTCATTTTACTTTCCACTTCTTCATCTATTGCCTTTGAAAACAAAGAAAGAGAAAAAGGGCCAAGTTTCAACCAAAAAGTACAAAATACATCATCCAACAATTATTATCTGTATAAAATCCAAAGTAATGGAAATACATCACTGTGACCATATTCAATCTCTAAGTAGTGAAATTAAAAGCCTGTTTTTTTATTTTTATTTTTATTATGCTACTACGTAAAGCTTATGTATTTTTATAGATCCTTCACAGCGTTGTTTATATTTGTTGCTGTACTCGGAATTTTAGATTCACATCTTTAAAGATGAATAATAATAAAGCATTTATTAGTTTTTCTAAATAGTTCAAGAGCCACCAAACCGCTACAAGTTCAGTGCACTGAAATTGAAATTGAAAAGCAAGGATTTATTACACATGACTGGAAAACAGTCAAGAGTTTATTGGCCATTATTAAATAAGAACTTGAAAGATCACGATGCTAGAGGAAAGCTTGAAAGGTGAAATAAATCAAGGAAAACTGCATACAATTCAACGTTTATTTAATGCTGGGGAGTAATACTGTTCCTTTGTGTTCCTTTTCGTAGATTATCACATAGAAAATATGTAATTTACCAAAAAAGTTTTGGTGAAGTAAAAAGGCAGGGCAATTTTTAATGTGGAAGCAGCAGAAGAAAAGTAAAATCTGTGCTTTCTCCAAGAAATCTTGTAAAGTGACTAAAATCAATGTTCTGGGAAAAATCTTCCTGCAGCTAAGATTTTCAGTGACTAAAATAAATGTATTTCCTCATACAAGGAGTGTTACAAAAAGAAAAACATGCTACAGAATTTCTTCAAGAAACATTTAATTATTTTTTGAGTTTTTTTTCATGTCACAACTCAAAAACTTTGAAGATTTTATTCAAACTTTTGTTTGCCCTGTGACATAAATTAACATATAAATTATTCTTACCAACACTTTGCAAATTTGTTGGGGATTACAAACATCTTCTGGATGTTTGACAGGATAACAGGACTAATAAGAGGGATTAGACTTAAATATGTGAACTCACTTGCTGATCCAAGAGAATAGTGTTTGTTGGTATTGCAGCCAGTGATTTGTAGCTTGACTTAATCTTGTGTGCATGCTGTTTTGGGAGAGGGAGAAGGGAAAAAAAGCAGACAATGAATACAAATTAACCATGAATTATATTTCTGTCATTGTATGAAAGAATATCCTTGTAAAATGTCTGGAGATGCACCTCACAGAGCATTTCAGCTTTGTAACTCACCCTAAAGCAAAACTACATAAAAATGTTCCAAATTAATAAAAATAAGAAGCAATCAAGAAAATGAATCTACTTATGATAAGAGGAAACGTGGAAGATGTTGCTCTCATCAGATGAGACCAAAATAAAAAAATTTGGCCCATGTGTGGAGGAAAACTAACAACACATTAATCTTGACAAACTCCTTCTCTGGTGACAAACAGTGGCAGTATTATGATATGGGGATGCTTTTCCTTGTCATGAACATTGTAGCGGCTACAAGTTGAAGGGCAGAAGGAGATACACTAAAATACAACCAGAGGTACAATGTATAAAGTAAGTGTGTATTGGAATAACCCTGTCACAGTTCAGACCCAAATCAGTTTGACTAATTGGTGCTATTTCTGTTAATTGCTGTAAGAAGCAGAGTCTACAAATTACTGGTTCAGGGGAGATTAATTATGCATACAGGCTTTTTCAGATTTTAATTTAATGAAAAGAAGGAAATTATAACAAAATATTTTGATTTTCTTCTGCTGTAATGTGAGAAATTGTAAAAAAGAAAAAAAACTGAAAAAAAAAGAAAAATTAAGGACTTTAAATCCTTTGCCTGGCCCTGTGTGTTAGGCATTTCGTCCATCATCCAAAAACAGACATTACTAGATATGCTGCATTATTTTAGTTCATAAATCCAAAGTTTTGACACCAAACAGCTTTTCCAAATGTGTGGTCATGAGCACTGATGTGGAAACTTGTGCAGACAGACATCTAAATACAGAGAACAAAACCTGACATCCTAACAGCAGACAACAGCTCATTTTAATCACACAGCATGAGACAACAGTGTGAGCCAGGAAAAGAAAACAACACCATTAGTGCATCAAAGTCATGCTTGTGATAGACAAGGACACTACCTTTCTTTTTTTACCCTCCATGTCACTGCAGTCTGATATTCCACTCCCTGGCCTGGGGGACGGCGTGGAGTGGAGGGACAAGGAAGGAGAAGAGGTGAGGTCTCTGATTGGTGGAGCAGGAGAGGGTGTGGGTGTGGGCGTAGGTGTGGGTGTACTTGTGGGCGACGTCCATCCGGGAAAAGCTATGGTTGTGTAGCAAAACGGAGACAGACTGCGGGGCTTTGGAAAAGTCTGAGAAGGTGTGGGTCCTCTGGAAACATGGCCGCTCCCCTCTGATGCACGTCCTCCAACCTTTGCTGTTTGGTGTAAATGAGTGAGAGAGGAACGGTTGTTCATAGGTGTGATGTGTGGTGGAGAGGCCTGCAGATGTGGAGGGGAGCCGGGCGGCGATCTCAGCTGCTGAGAGAGCATTTGGAGCCTCCAGAGAGAGGAGTTTGGTTGGCAAGTCGATTTCCGCGGCGTGGAGGTCTCTGGCTCCTTAATAGATGAAGAAGTTGGCGATAAGAGTTTTCTGGAGTTATTATTAATATGGTTCTTGTGGGCCATGGTGGGCCTCTGCTCATGCCGCTTTGAAATAAGATTATTTGTTGTAGCCGCCGTGGCTGGCTGTTCATGCTGTGTCCCAGAAATTAATTTCAAATTTGGAAACAGAGGTGGGGTGGCTTTGGGGAGATTGTTGGTCTTCGCCAGTGGAGGTGACTTTACCTGAGCTTTTCTATGTTCGCCGCTTGTCACCTGAGTTTGAAGACATTTCACATGATGTTTACTTGACTCTGCCATCAAAGAAGCACTGACAACGCCGCTGGGCTCTCGGCAAATGGTGTTTTGACTGTCTACAGAGGTGGAGGAGGAAAGCTGAGATGAAAAATCCAGAGGAATAGAAGCCACGCTGCAGGCGGCTGAGCATGCATTGCACACAGACAGAGTCACAAGGTTAACAGGCCAGCAGGGGGTGTAAGGCCTCTGCAGCGTGGCAGACAGCACAGGAAGACGACCTTTTCTGAGGATGGCGGTGAGGAGGGACAGCCGGGTGAGAGGGGGGCGATGCCGGGACCTGGGGGTCTGCGGACACGTGGAGGAGGACAGGCTGTCACAGGATGAGAAACAGGCCTGAGGAGTGTGAATCAGACTAGAGCCAGGTGCGAGAGAGTGCTTCCTGATCTGAACCACAGCAGGGGAGAAGACTCCAGAGCGGATAGATGAGCACTGAGAAACAGTTCTGCTAAAAGAAGCAGGAGAAGCCACAGAGGAAGGCTGCATGGCATACCAGCCCAGCTCTTTATCCAAGCCCTCTGACAGAATGGACTCTCTGGAGGAAGACGGGGTGGGGAAGAGGTCTGTAGAGTTTACGGGGCTTGGTCTGTCTTCTGGCACAGACACTCTGTTTGCAAAGTAGCCCAAGCTCTGTTCAGAGTGTCCATAGATATTGTGGCGCTGCAGCAAGGGACTGTCTCTGCATTTGTCAGCAACTGTTTCCATAGAGACAGCCGCTATGGTCTCGTGGTCGGGTATATTTTCAGATGGGGCGTCGACTGAAGGAGACACCTTGGTTCGAGAGAGGCTCTTATGATCTGGCAAAGGACTAAACTGGAGAAAAAAATATTACATTTGTGTTATTTTTTACATTTTCTTTCTAATTTTGTTTAGAATCAATACAAGACAAGTGACCAAAGCTATTGGACCTGCAGAATAACATTTTTTACATCTGTCAGTTACAGAGCATGTACATCTGAAAGATCATCTTAAATTTATTGTAATCAGTTAATCATCTTCCTACTACATTTTTAAACAAAAAAGGTTCAAATTAAATGGATTAGAAACTACATATTCATGCCGGGCAATATCAGTAATTCTTCAATTTGTGTAAATTTAACAAAAACTATCATGCAGAATATTTTATTTCTGACTTACTCGTGGTTTTGCCTCCAGCTGGACTGTGTTTCGTTCTCCTTCCTCCAAGACGTCCTTGATAAAGACAATCTCCGCTTTGTAAATGTCTTCATCTGACATGGTCTCCCGGGCTGTCCTCTCCTGGGACACAGCTATGCTCTGACCGGGGAGAAAGCGAAAACATTTATGTGAAACCCGAGAGGAGCTGAGGTGAACTTCATAGAGCCTGGCTGAGCTTCAAGGCTGGGCATGGGTTCACCACAACACATGCCCCAGAAAATTCACATGCCTTGCTGGCATTAATGTAGCAACTCCTTCCATCTGGAGGAGGTGCTGATTTGTTCGAGGCATATTTGTTTTCCTATGTTTCCTATATTTATTATTTGTTTTAGTTCAAGTTTATTTTATGCACAGTGAAATGCATTAAAAATGGCATGCATTAACATTCAGTTTAGTGGAGCAGATTTATAGGATTTACACCTTTGATGTTTTAATAGCAAGTAAACAAGCTTCAAGCCTCGTGAAAGCCTATGTGTAGAATACATAAGCCTTCACACGTGACCATATTTTAATAACTTTCCTCCAGGACCCTTCAAAATGTCCTTTAATTAAGACCCAGATCTTCAAAATAAGACTGTTTTAATGACATCAAAGAGACGTCTTGATTTAATAAAAACAGCTTTCGACCTAAATCTACCAGTGCTATTGACAATTTTGGTCTTCATTTTAGAAACGTCTGAAATTTCATAAATTTCTTGTATATCTTTGAAGGGTCAAATACTGATGGATGTATTCACCATTCAAGCTGAACCTGTCTTTCAATGACACATCTGATGATTAAAGAAAAAACTCAGGGATGACACAATCATTGTTTTGCCTAATAGCCTAATAGGCCATGCCTACATAAGATTTTGTCAACTTGCAATATTTTCCTTCTACTGTATGTCTACTTTAGTAGTTTAAAATAAAATATATTCTCACAATTGTAAGAATACATTCATAAATCAAGCAAAGGCAAAAGTCTGCAGAAAATGTCGTTTTAAAATTAAGAAAAAAATCAATATCTCTTTCATTGGGAAGGTTGTTTGCCCACATCTAGGGAGCTCAAAAGAGCAATAATTTCTAGTGTGCAAAATTATTGCCAAGGACTTCATGGTGATAATCATCCTAAAAATACACATCAGTCGACTGGCAGCTGTCAGTCATCTGAACTCATTTAAAATTTTGTTTGGAGCTCCCTTGCTTTTCTTTAAATAACCAACAGTCAGAGAAATGAAAGGCTTCCAGATGAGAGCTTCCTGGAAGACTGACAATTTATTTTATTTTATTTTTTCATATTAAGCAAGATGGAGCCTGAATGGAGAAAAGTTAATAAAGTCAGTTAATTATTTCTTATGTAATTTGATGCCTGATGGTTTTATGGTTTTTGTATAGTGAGTTGAAAACATAAAAAGTTTTGAAAATGTTACATAGTAACATAAATATTCTGATATTTCTCGACAATGAGAACTGATTTAACCAGTTCAGCTCGACTTGAGGAGGCAAGCCTGATATTATGTCAGGCAACATTGTGAATAAATCATCTTTAAGACTATTTATCAGCAAAAAAAAAGAAAGAAAGAAAGAAAATGGTTGTTGGGCTTACAGCTGCAGTATGTAACTTTTCTGAAAATGACTTTTTTATTTGTGGAAACTGTCACCACTTCTTGACTGTATGGTATGAGACAGATAACCTGAAAAAATAATCAAGCTCCTCTTTCTTCTCCCAGTGCTCCCAATACTTCTAAAAACATCCAATTAAAGGCAGGAGGCAGGTCTTTCCCGTCTTTGATTGGTTGTTTTTGGTTGGGAGCCATTCATTTCTTCAATAAGGAGTAGGCAGAGGAGATCCATCTGTTCACAGACTCTCTGTCTCATGTGGTCACAACATGGTGACAGTTCAACAAATATGTAAAAGTTATATAGTGCAGCTTTAAGATTCTGGTTTTTCATTAGTAATTGCTGGAATCTTTCATTCTTTTGCCTGTTACTGTGAGAATGCTGCATATCATGGCTACTTTGCCTCAGCTCTAGTAATTTTATTAAAGCTTTATAGGGCAATTCTAAAGTGGCTATTCATGTTTTCATTCGGCTCCATTCAATCAATACATGACAAATCCTGAATTTTGAATAAGAAACAAGAATACTATTAAAAAGGTGCTGTTACCACCTGATGAGTTTCCCTACTTCCAAATCGAAGTCAATTTGAAACATCTGAGCAGTAGAAAAGTAATATATATTAATATATATGAACTGTGAATTCAAAGAAATCTTCCTTTGTCTTTTCACCTCAAGTAGTTTCAAGCGCTGAAGGCAGTCTGGGATTCACTAAGAACCAAGAACAATGAGAAAGAACATAGACTAATTTGAAGTGGCACTGTAATTGGACACAGAATTTATACACTTGTCTTACAAAGCTCTTGTCAGAGACATGAATGCAAATTGATGATCTGAACTTGAGAATGCCCTTTCTTAACTTTTTTTTTTTTTTTTTTTTTAACAGGAGCCAGAGGTTTGAAAAACTTTCAGCAGCTGTAACTTTGGGCAGTGAGAAAATATCACAGAGATAAAGTGATTTGCAGCCAAATGTAACCTTTCTAGTATGTCTTTAAGATTTTTGATGACATTTTCCTTATCTCCTTGGTTTTCAGGACTTCAAATAATCACTTTTGGCAGCTATTTCTAGAGCAGCCTGTGACTTATTGTGCCTGGGTGTGAACTCCGTGTCATGTATCGTGTTTGATTCTTTCAGTTGGAGGCATCACTCTCCCCAGGGCCATTCACAGAAGCTTCTAATGCTCTGATCAGGGAAATAAAAACATCAAGGCAGAGCCACAAACTTTACTTTTCTGAGGTATGCCTCCATGAATCTGTGGTCAGTATAATATTACTTTGAAGAAATATCTCAACTTTTCTATAGTTGTTCCACAACTGTACAGCGTTTCTTTCACATGAAAAATTTAAGCAAATTATTTCTGGATGTTCTTTCCCTTATGTTTACTTTACATTTTTATTGATTGTGTAACTCTTGTTGACGTTTCTCTATTTTCAATTCTAAATATATAAATTTTTGGGTTGATAGACTCATGCTCTGTATCTCTTTCTACAAGGTTCTGAGATTCTTTCTGGTCTTCTTTGATATGACAGCTTTTTTTACAAATGTCAGTCAAATTACCAAGCTGAAGTGTAAGTAAACAAACATAAACACAGTACGCTCTGATCTAATCTGACCCAGATAGAAGAATAAAAATCATCTCTGTCAAATAAGATTCCATGCATCCTCTGCATGATGTAGTGATGTGTGCTTATAATGAATGCAAACCACATCTTTTGTACTTTATTTGTGGAAAATTTAGACTTTACAGCAAGTCAGTTTATTATAGAGGTTGTCTGTTGAATTTATTGTTGTTTGTGGGGTTTTTTTGTTCTTTTTTTGACTAACTTGTTAAAAGTTGGAGAGCAAAATTATATTTGATTACTGAATTAGTTGACAATTATTTCAATTGATAATTAATCTGATGAATTGTTTCAGTCCTGCATTCAGTACAGATCATACAAAATAACTTTATTGCATAATTTTACTTTGAGAATAAGTTTTAATGAAAAGGTGACGGCCTAAAACTGACAAAATAAAAAAGTGTAACTCTATAAAATGCATATTTTTTTAACATAATGAACAGATTTTTTTTTTCTCTGAATTTGTGTATTTCTGACTAAAATACATTATTTTATGCCTCCTTTTTTAAGTTTCTTACATCTTGGATTCATGTTAATATGTATTTAATACAAAACTTAAATGCAATTAATCAGAAATCTCATGGTTCCCCAACATAAACTCATAAACTTTCCCTGCCAAAGACAATGATCTGAATATTTCATATTGTGGTTTCCATTTTCTTATCTTATCTGTTTATTCCTGCCAAATTAAGATTATCCTGTCATGAAATAACAGGATAATGCGGGAAAAGAGTCCATGTGTTTTTCACTTTAAGGCTGGACTATTGTGAGTCCTTTCTGTGTAAAAGAAAACCCCAATTACAGAATAAATCTGCAAAATGCCTTCAGCTGATCCAAAAGGCTGCAGGAACCTGCTGTGGAACCAGCTCCAGTTGAGACAGACTGGCACCCTGTCTAACTCCTTTTAGGACTCAGCTGAAAACCATTTTGATAAAACTTATAATTAGAGGGGCTCAGGTTATCCTCAGCTTTCTTTGTAGTTACCATCTGAATCTGTGGATTCAGATTGCTTGAGGACATCCCAACCACTTTCCTACTTTCTCCTATTATTAAATTTTTGTATTACCTGCAGTTATTGATGCTCTAAATGCCACAGTTTAGCTTAGTTTATTTTAAATTACTTTTTTTCACATACCAAACTAATTGTGAAGTGAAAACCAGGATCCAAACATGTGAGTTATGGCAACTGCTTATTCAGATGCACAAATCATTAAGACAAATGTTTTTCTTAAAAAGACTGTCTGGTTTTATAGGTTTCTCACTGTGACTTCCCAAATCCTGCCAATCCTTGGGATAGTAACCTTGGAGGAAATTCAGAAATTAATGGTGTCACCTTTGAAGTCTACATGCTGGCAGCCAGCAAGCTGACGTCAAGCTTCCAGCACGGTGGTGCTGCTACGACAGCGATGCTGGATAAACACCTTTTAGCAGTTTAAGCCCTCCAGCAAGCTGCACCACAGGGGGTCAACACGAGCCCCCTGGGATGGTTATTTTTAATATCGCAGTGCACTTTCATGTACCTGTGCATTTTGTTATTTTGTGATTCAGAAAAAATAGCTTTGGAACAAAGATATTTCTTTTAATATTTGGTTAAATTGTGTAAAAATGCTATATTTAGACTTTGATGTTCATTTTTATGGTAGAAGAGCATCTCACTGGATTTCTATGGTCACTTTAGAAAAGTATTTGATGTCGACCTCACATAGATAAGGATGCAATTTCTGCGATGTTTGAACCAGAATCTCACTATTATATTGGAAATGATGCAACAGAGATGTAATTTAGCTTGTTCCCTCATTTTAATTTCATACAAATGTTCGTAAGAGGAATCCCCAATACGACGTCGACTCACTCATTGCAATTATACCACATTTTTAAGAAAGTTCTCCTCAAGGTTTGTGGAATATAATTTTGGAACATTATGACTTTTCTTCCAAATGTGCATTTTAGGTCAGAAAATGCTCCATTTTGATGGAATGAAAACTTATTCCATCAAAATGGAGCTCATCCAAAGAACATTTGAAGATAAGTAGCTACTGGGACTTCTACTTGCCAAATGTGCCCCCACATTCATTCACTCCTTTATGGGAACTTTTGCAGCCTATGACTCTATGGCTCAGTTGTTTTTCCCAGAAACTGCTCATTTCTTATTATCTAGTGGAGTATATAGATATTTTTTATGACTGGACTTATTGCACAGGTTGCATCCTGTCTCATTTCTACCCTGTAATTCACTGGACTCCTGACATTGACCCACTCTTTCACAAATTTCTGTATATACCTAGATGCTGTTTTTATTTTATTTTATTTTTTAACTGACTGGAACTCCCAAATACTCTATTTTGAAGGTGAGTGAACACCTTTGACAATTGTATGTGTTTATATTTTTACAATCATTTTTCTGTCGAAAGGATGTAGAAATGTAACAAAACCTCACCAGCTGCTGCTACAGCAGAATTTATTTTTGCCTGGATGTTCTCAAAGATGAGGTACAAAAAGTGCTGTAGCTTCAGGAAAAGTGAGATTGATTATACCCCGTTGGTGAACAAATGTAATCTTCATGTTCCCTGACATGATAAACAACTTCATATGAAAATCTTTTCACACAATTGACAGTTGCTGAAATAGATTTTCTCCTTCATTAACCTGTTTGAGAGTGAGGATTTATTTTCCATTTGAAGAAGTTCGATTTTAGAGAAACAATCTGTTTTTATGAACTATTTTTTGAAAAGCAAAATTCCAATGAATATTTTACCTTGGAAGCAAGTCCATGTACCACCGTTACATCAGTGTGTTCATACACCAACCTCACAAAGCCAGACCATCAACCTTAGTTTTAACCTTCAGATCAGAAATGTCTTATGAGTTTCCTGAAAGGTGATAGCACTGTTTGTGTTGAGCCTTACAGATTACATTGATTGGCATTTAGTTGAGATCTATAGTAAAGCAGTAAAAATCTTAGTAAATAGCATCAAATCTTCTGTTTGATTAAGAATTGGTGAGGACTGTAATCCAGAATGATCAACTTTCTTTAAGGTCTGGAATATGTTAAAGTAGCTTTTAAGATGGACATTTTATTTCTTTCACAATGGGTTCAAAAGTGATGTTAGCTAACTGGGACATAGATAAGTTACACACTGATAGGCCAACTTAAATCTCATAGGCTTTGGCTTTTTAACAAATCTTGCTATATCATGTTTTTGTAAAGAATTTTATAAACCTCAGTCAACGTCAGAAATGAGGATTACTTACAAATGTCTAAGGGAAGTTGTGTATATGTTATTTTAAATGTTTTCACATATAAAACCTTAAAACCTTTTTGTTAACAAAGCAGGCAAATGCCAAACATTTCCAACTTTGAAAAGCTCAATTCCCATCTTCTCGTCCTCCCAAAAATATGACTTTGCTACTTCCATATGTGGTACTAATTCAGATACATCTCAAGTTGTTTTAAAACTGTCTGACGCCTGAACAGTCATGTTGCATTTTATCGGATTTTTGAGTCATTGACTTGAGACATGCATTATTGCTGAGTACCTGAGATTTATCCATAGACTTCAGCATTCATTATTATATCTGTAAAATGTGCATTGGAATCTGATGTCTTCATTCTTCTTCTGTGCATGCGGTTCACTTTCAGGTCCTAAGCCGTCCATACAGAGTTGTGTTCGCATAATTTAGTACAACCAAGAAAAAATAAATCTAATTTCTGTAAAAATAGAAATTAAGTGTCAACACCTGTTGGGTGACCATAGCCTTAGCCTGTTCAATAAAAGTTTACTTGTTTAAACCCTGAATTGTAGCATCACAGGTTGTAAATTCAGTTGTACCAATTACCAGTATGTCACTGCTGTGGCTTTACCTTATCTGGTTTTCCTTTCTGAGCAGAAAGCTTCTCATCACTGGCAAGAATGTTTTTAATTGGAAGCTTCTGCACCACAGGCACAAAGGTAAAGGCTGCAGGCTTCGCAGGCATCCTTACTCTCACCTGCAAATGTTATTGCAGAGAAAAAAACAAATATATTTTAATATAATGCACACTTGGAAAGCCCTTTTTCTAATGTCACTGAATACACTAATCTACTTGCACTTCATGCTGAGTGAAATACAATGAAAATTACTGCTATAAAAAGTGACAGAACCCGTTGAGTTTGAAAGTTGTTCTCTCGGTTACATTTACATATTCCTCACCACATATGATATTATTCAAATACACACATGCACACATAGGGAGGCGAGTTAATTAAATAGTGTGGTTCAAAGCTTTGACATGCCCAGATTCTTGGGAATCATTTAGCCGCGGTCACATCAGGCCATGCTCTCATCCAGCCCAAGTTTAAAAATAACTAAAGGCAATAAATGGAAACCCCCCACAGCCTTTATTTGAAACAAAATAAAACATTTAAATTAACCTACTGCAGTGCTAGATCTTAATTACTTTCACATAAGAGCACCTGTGACAAAGATGCTGTAATAACTTTATGCCTAAATTAAGAGTAAAATGTTAGAGAGTAGTTTTCATCTAATTTTACATGTCTATTTTATAAAACACAGTTGGAAATTGGGAGTTTTGTTACTGGGGCAGAGCTGTGGGAAAGTCTTGTTTCATGAAGGCCAGAAAGAAAATGATTTGAATGTTACAACAATATGAGATGCGCATTTTCATCAATCGTCTTTTTATTCATTAAAGGAGTTTCTGTTTCACTTTCATAATTTTCCCAAAACAACAAGGTTCCATATTTCTATATTGCTGTTTTGCTTTGAAGCTTATTTTGTTGTTCCCCAAAGTTCTAAATGATAGTCTTATGTTGAAAGTCCACCCACGCTTGCTATGACAGCAATTTAAATAAGTTTTTGTTTTATTATTCTTTTATCTTATGTGTCCTTTTGAAGTTGGGCTTTTAGCGCTCTGTTGTCTCAGTGGTGCATTTGACTTTCTTGTCTCTCTTTTTTTTTCAAAGACCTCAATTGAACCTTGTTATCAAAGACAGTCACATTGTTTATCCTACCTTTTATCAGGTATCCCAAAAAATGAAGCACTTATGTCAAATTTTAAACTGACAGGAATAGGACCCCTTCTCCATTTTCAATAACATTTGTCCTGCACTGTCAGAACCACTGACCTGTTGTCCTGGCCTCTCAGTTTTCCTTTGCTTTTATAGTCAAGTACTTTAAGTGTTGCCTAGTGAAGAGACATTGTAGATAGGACAGGTTTTATGCTCTCAGAGCGTGAGAATGTGGCGCATGGCAATGCAAAGATTACAAAGTTTGTGTGACTAGATGACAACTAACAACAACAGACAAATGTTCTTTTATATTTAGAGAGTCTACCTTTGGAGTATACATTTAGAGTATATTCCACAATACTAAAACTTTCCATGGCATTGGCTCAGTTCAGTTTATTAGACCTAAATTGGAAGAACATCTTACTTGTTTAAGTAAAATTGGCTTGTTTTAAGTAAAATATAAAAATTTTAAGATATTTGTAGGTTCATATTTGTTAGATAGTTTTTCTTGTTTTGGAAAATCTTGACAAGGTCAATTTTCTTGTACTTTTGGCAGGTCATTTTTCTTACTTTCAGAAAATTATACCCTATTTTGTACTTTTTTTCTTGTTTATGAGTGTGGAAACATTATTCCATTTAAAATGCCACAAATTTGTTTCATCCTGTATGGCCTCAAAAAAAAAAAAAAAAAACTGGAAGCAAAGTAAGCAACGCTGTCTATTAAGAGGAAGTCATTTATATTAAAAGGAATTTACTTCATGTTTGTCTCGTGTGTAAGAACATAAATTGATATCTTGCAACTGTTATTCAACTATGACTTAATCTGCCAGACCTAATATGACTTATTTATATCCAATGTCATTCAATAAATTATTGAAAACCATCTTATTAAAAAATCATCATTGCAGTAACTATTCATTACTTTGATCTCTAACATAATTCCCTTGTGCAACACTACGATTGGAATAAATTTAATTAATTTCTTATTCACTGTATAAATTTGCCGTGACAAATTTGCTGAAACTTTAAAAAGGTTCTGTGGCAAAAAAAATTAAAACAGCCATGATACCAGCAGTATTTTGAAATTTTATACAATTATTGATTTATTTATTTTCATTTGAGCACCCTACTCATTAAAAGTCCTGACCTATCAGAAGTATAAAAAATGGATGTTTCACCAAGTTTACATTTAACGAGCAAATATGAGGGCTCAGATGTGTATAAAAAAATCCCAATGTCATTTGAAGACACACAGAGGTTCTTATATGTGTACAGAGAGGAGTTCCTGAGACATAATAGTCTGTAAAGACACTATATATTTCTGTGATCAAGAATAAATAAATAGGACTCTGATGTGGGTAATTCGTCACATAGAATATTGTTGCTGTTGGGTAGGAAAAAAAGACATGCTTGCTTCTTCACTAAAACTAAGTATTTGAGTCATAAAGTCCTAATACTGGCTCCATGTTCCCCAAAGAATATACTTCACAAATTTATAAATTACTGAATTTCCAAAATACATTAAAGACGTTTTTGTCATTCTGGGTTAACTCTCCTTTGCATCCCCAGAATCAGAACAATTTATTTTTTACATTCCTCTAATCTGCTGCAAACTTCAAGAAAACTCCAAAACAGCCGAAACACTGAGTTCCTAAAAATATTGCCTTTGATTTATAACTGTAACATATTTGATGTATATTTAATGATGATTATCCTTGAAGATTTTGATCATGACATTTGGCAAAAAACTCATGTTTGTTGCCTGTTTTATAATGTTCTATGTTTCAGTGGGATGTGAAGTATTTTTGACAGCTTTGTGACTGAAATGTGATTCACAAACAATCTCGGCTTGACACAACCGCATCAGACAATCGCTGCACACCTCTCAGCCAAACAATCCCAATTCAGATTTCCTATTTTACCACTTCCATCAGGTGGAACATATCCATGTTTTATGCTGTTTGGGTAAAATTCTTAATTTCTTAAATTCTATGATCATTGAAGACTAACCAGACCATTCACAGTTTATCCAATCTGTTACTTTTTAAATTTAACCTCAACATCCCTTTTTTCCCACAGGAGCATCATCCCGAGTGCTTCAATGTTGGCTATGCTTTTAGAGTAATGAGATGTTATTGGCTTTCTAGCATTTTTAAACACTCTGGCCATTTGCCCTTTGACATTATCAAAGTATTTTCAGATGCTCACTGACACATCTGCTTCTTAGACCATTCCCTGTAATGCTAAAATATGCTTCCTCATTAAAATCACTGCAGTTCAGCAGTTTCAGATCAGCACCTCTGGCACCAACAAACAAGCTGGATCCACATTTATTCCCACAACCCTCCTCCATTCTGATGCTCAGTATAAACTTAAACCTCTTGTTTTCATCGCATGTACATGGCTGAATGTGAGTGTATACATTATATTAATGTATTTATTTTTGGGTTTGGTAAAGGCAATGAGAGCAGTGAGACCTTCAGTGACATACAGTTTATCTTTTTTAGTTAAAAATGTAGTGACTTTTAGTTAAAATGGTTGCATGCTGTTTTACAATCCTCGTTTATATGGTTATGTCACTGCAAACCCTTTGTTTGCTCATCATCTCAGTGGAGTAAGTTTACCCTGTGACAGACTGAGCATGTGTTTCCTGCTTGGCCAGTGAAGCCCTCCTGTAAACTAATCGCTGTCAGGGGTGCCGAGATCATACCGTCCTCATAGGTCACATTTTAGAGCTGGTCCTGGTTCAAACTGTTGCGTGTCGTCACTGTGTGTGTGTGTGTGGGGGGGGGTGTATGTGTGTGTGTGTGTGTGTGTGTGTGTGGGTGTGTGTGTGTGTGTGTGTGTGTGTGTGTGTGTGTGTGTGTGTGTGGGGTTGTGTGGGGATGTGTGTGTGGGTGTGTGTGTGGGGGGGGGGGGGGGTGTGGTGTGTGTGTGTGCGTGTGTGGGGGTGTGTGTGTGTGTGTGTGTGTGTGTGTGTGTGTGTGTGTGTGTGTGTGTGTGTGTGTGTGTGTGTGTGTGTGTGTGTGTGTGTGTGTGCCCAGTTATTGCTGCTGGCATGTTAGCCCAGTGTACGAGCCACTAAATCACTTCCTGGAGAACCAGCACCCCGTCGTGTGGGTTTTTACGGCCACTCACATTAACTGTGACCTTCCAGAAAGTGACAAATGAACTTTAATGAAGCTAAAGAAAAAAAGGCTATTAAAACGTGTAAAAGTTTCCTTGCTGTTTTCGCTTGTCTAATGATGTTTTTTGTAATGGTTTTGAGACTACAATTAAAGCTCAGGTATGTGACTGAGGTGCTCCAATGACCTTAACATGTGTATATCAAGATAGTTGATGTATGCAGGAACTGTTGGGCGTGTTGCAAAGTAAAGAGTTTAATTACATACAAACTCACAGCCCCTCCTGTCAGACGGGAAAGTGGGTGTAAATTTAGACACCCAACAGCTGCTACTGAGCCCACAGGATGTTAAAAATGGACTACAAACATATACTGAGCTCATAATATGCATCTTACATAAGAATTAGCTAATTAAAAAATTATATGTATTGTACATATTTCAGTCAGTAGTATTTTCAGTTGCAGTTTTCCGATAATAAGTGGCACAGGATAAACAAATATGATATAGAAGTCTATAAATATTAGGTCTGTACTAATAATTTTACTTTATTATGTAATTCTGACATTAATTTGGTTTATAAGAGTAACTCTGACTTTCTAAATGTATCGCAAGTGATTTTCCACTTCAGTAAGTATCAAGTGACAGTGTCTGTCACTATGTTGTCCATTTGTTTATGTGTGTAAGCCTTCAGGGTGGTAATGGTTAGTAGGGGGTAAAGTGAGAAGGTAGCATTGAATGGTGTTGTAATGTAAGATAACCTAATTAGCTTGTTTCATATTCCAGCTCTATTTGACTTCAGGGTAAAATACAGTTATAGATCTTACATTTCCAAAGATCAACAAAGAACCAAAGCAGTTAGCTGAGATCATTCAACAGAAAACACCCGAGAGGACGGTTACTATACATGTTTTCAAATGAATAATCTATGAAATTATATAGTTTAAAACCTTCTTACCTTTCCCACATTCTTATTCAACTGTTCTGCTCTGGTTCTTCTCCATTTAAAGGGTTTTGCAACAGCCTTGGGTTCCCAAACAAAGCTTCACATCCCATCAAAGTAAGGTGCCCACTGTTCAGCTCCTATCATGAATCTGAAAGAGCAATAGTGTCGACCTGTGTTGTCCAACAGATTTCCTTTTATAGATGCCTTATATCCACAAATAGCCTGCAGACACCAGTCTGTATGCTGGGAAGCAGAAACAATGCGCTACATGCCAGGACAAACTGACAGCTCCACAGTAGCTCATTTATTTTACTTTATGAATAACATGAGTTGTTTTTTTACCACCCATTTGAAAGCACATATTTGCAAACACTTTATAAAAAGACATCAGAATAATAAACTTTTTGGTTGGTTTGTCTTTCACTGTCTTAAAATTGAAAAGTTTACATCTATTTTAAACATTTGGGCTGTCCTTCCAGCTTGTCCTGAAAACCTTTTACCTTTGTCCATAAATTTTCTATAAGATCAGAGTTTTACTATGACCACTCCAAAAAATAAACTGTAGTATATGACGTTTCTTTGTAACTAATTTGGAAAACACATGTGTTCAAACTCTCTTTCATATTCCCTCAAAACACAGATGAGGAGACATGTTGAAGTCGCTTCGAAGGGCCGAGGAACTGTTCGACTCCGAACAATGAAATCTCCATAAGTATTAAACTGATAGAGGGATGTTTTGCCTGGCAGGTTTTTCTATTTTAAAGCATAATGTCTTGGTCTCATCTGAAAGGATCATAGCTTTTTATAATGGGTCACCGGTTTTCAGGAGGTTATCTGAAAGACCTATTTGTGAACGCCACAGTGAAGATCTTTTGAAGCTGTGATTGGGTGATGCTTGAAAATTACCTGAGCTGACTTCATTTTAAATTCACAATGAATCCAAGCGCACCAGGCTCGCCTGCAGCAAAACACCACACTCGCCTCTTCCCTCCAAATGTGATGCAGGTCATTCTTGACAAACACTTCGATCTCAATTGCATGCAACCAAATGACTTGTCTCCAAAACCAAACATGTTTTTCTCAGAGTGCATTTGTCCACTGCAATGTGTGTTTTGAAACCGTGGTGTCTTAAAAAAAAAAAAAAAAACATGACATCATAATTTATCATTTTAAAAATTACCTGAATGCATATTAATCCCAGAATAATTAAACAATGTAATTGGACTGGGTTTTTATGTGCTCTGTGACATTTTTTGCTACATCCATTGTTTATTCTTATTTTTTCTAGCAGGACACTGGAAAAGGAAACTAGGTTTCTGGACTGTAGGAGGAAGTAAGAGTAGCCAGAGAGGATACATGCGTACTCGGGGAGAACATGCAAGCTCCATGCAGAAAGACCCCAGAAGAGGATTAATGTTACAGTATTATAGTATTAATAGCATTTCTAACCTGAAACAGGAAACATTTATTCCGATTTAGTGTCAGATGATACGTTGATGTCAGTTTTTAACTACTCTAATCACAGACGTACTGTGACTTATTTCAGAAAAATACACAACAAGCCTCTTTTTTTCTCCTTTAATTGAGCCAGCTATCTTATAAAAATGTATTTATTTAGAAAATTATCTTAAATTAGCAGTAAATAAATTAAGAGAATAGTGAATGATGTTAACACTTATGACAGCTTAATGAACAAGCCACACAAAATAAACTTAGAAAGACTAAAAAATTTCTTAAGTTTGAATATTGTTAAAGAAGTGTTAAATGCACATCTGTATTTACACAGACAGTATCAAATATTCTGTTTGCTTCGATGTGACCTAAATCCAAACTATTCAATAGTCTGCTGTGACTGATATGGTGGTTTCCAATAATAAGCTCTCTGGCAGCATGAGTCTAATTCTATTGCTTGGTTGTTTGTTCGTTTATCTCCCTTATCAGTGAGAGAAAGCAGACCTCGGTTCTAATCCTTCTTACTACCGTCTTCATTTCTGTCACAGCTGCTCTTGTCTGTTTTTCTTCCTGCTGGCTCTTTCCCCCTATCTATCCACAGAGGAAACTACAATGACTAAAAGCATGGTCCTGTGCTGCCACCTGTTTGCATTTAAGCCACTTTCGGTGTTGTATATTAATGAAAAAACAGCCATATGAAGTATAGATCAGTGGGAGCCAAACTGATTATTTGTCCGAGGCAAGACGTAGTAAAGAATGTTATGTAGAGTATTCTCTATCATCTAACAGACCTGCAGTGACAGGAAGACAGGGAAGAAACCCAAAGGAAAAGTGAAGGTAGGCAAAAAATATGACTTTTTATGTAACTTTGATTTGAATTTTGATGTACGATGAAGGTGACTGTGGCTAAATGTTTGTCAGAAGGTTGCATGTAAATATTCTTCATGTCCTTTGATTATAAAAAAAAACCAAAGTGTACAATTAAAGCTATACGTTTTTTTTTTAAGTAACTCTAAGACAATAAATCTAATTACATTTCAAATGTCCAGAAACTTTTTAGTTTTTAGAATGGAGGTTCATTACATTTTCCTGCAGGCAAAGAGGAAAAATAGTTTTTTAAGATAATGAATCCCAAGAGCTGAAAAACGTCTGTCTTGCTCGCCTGTCAAGAGCAGCGCAGAGACCTGTGATATATACTTGAAGATGAAGAAAGATTTAATTGTATCTGATCACAGAGAGTCCAGAAAGGCTGTTAAATCAACATCAGAACGACTTCATAGAAAGAAAATTGTGTTGTTCAAAGTCCAGAACTGAACTTGACAGAAATCCTGTTTAGGGGTCTGCTGATGGGGGCGGCGGACAAGAACTGTCCTCATTCAATGCACAATGGTGACTAGTTAAGATCTGGCATCTAATAGACTCCAAACTAAAGACTGGGTGCTAAATTAAGATCAAACATTAATTCAACAAGGTATAATCTTAATGGTATGGACACATTTACAATAATGGTTCCAAAAATTTGTTCAGTTTTTAATTGTAATGTAAAAAATAAATGTAACAATGTTTATTGACAATCTTTAAAATGACTTATTCTGGCATTTTAATGGTCGTTACACACACTTTTCAGAGCCACAGCATGCTGGCAGAATAATCTAATGACTGGGGTTAAGGCATATATTTTGTTAATAACAGCAGCGCACAGAGGAAGTGTTGTATGTGCAGCAGCCTGATCAAATGGTTAATCAGCAAACAGCCTGATCAAGTCAGGAAGGGGAAAACTCATTTCTGAATTAAAATGGGCAAGTTTTGCCCAAAAAATCTCTGTAAAACATGACAGCATCGAGTTATGTTAAAATATGCCGATTCCAAGTCGTCAGAATGAGAAGTTCTCATTTTAAGTTTCTGTTTTGCAAAAATATATTTGAATTGATTTAAACCCATGTGCATAATATTGACTGAGATGATAAGAAATGTAAAATATGGGAGCTGTCAACTCAGTATAATTAAGTCCACCTTGGTTTACTGCCAGAGTCCTAACCAGCCTCATGATCAGGGGCTGGACTCTGTTCAGGTCTGGAGCTGCCCCAGGGGGTAAAAAGCAGTCCTGGCCTTAGAGCAGCAACAAGCTTGGCTCCTAAGCTTTGTAGGTCACTGTTATATGAGACGCCATCTGCGTCTTTCCTCAGGTCAGGGAACTGGCAGAGATTTTTGTTTGTGTTTTCGTGCCTAGTTTTAGTTTGAAGTAAGTGGCCTTTTTGGAGTCACCAGGAAAATGATCTGCTTAGCGGCTCTACTCCTCTAGTAATAAAAATAGTCATATAATAGAAGTGCAAGAACATTCCGTCCAATCCAAACCAAGTATGTTTTCCATATGTCAAACATCTTGGCTTTAGAGCACCTTGAAATTGATGCTGTTTAATGAGTTTCCAATTGAGTCAGTGGATGTGCGTTTTTACAACACTTGGAAAGGAGCTAAGCTGTCAGCTAATTGCCACCTTGTGGATTAACTAGCAAGAGGAGCCAAGTACAGAGCAGAGGTGGCGATATGTTGGAAGCATCTCTACTAGTTGATCCAACTCATACTGAACTCTTGTTTGAGCTCCATGCTCTCTGGCACTGAGCAGACTCAAAGCTGCATGCCAAAACTCCAAGAAAGAAAATATTGATATGTTTGGATTTTTACTTTCTGTGCAATCAGGGAAGGAAAAAAAATCACAATATATTCAGTATATTCAGGCAGCCAGCTAACATAATTCTTTAGACACATAATGTTGCTGAACTTGGAGCCAACGAAAGACAGCAGCCACGCGTGGATTCATTTTAAGACCACACCTGAAACATTGCTTTGTGATTTGACATGATTGGAAAGTCAAGAGAAATCAACCAAGATATCAGGCAGAGAACTGGACAGCTGCTTAAGTCTGGTTCCTCCTTGGGAACAATTTACCAGTGCCAGAAGGTGCCGTGTTCATCTGTTCAAATGATTATATTCAAGTATGGGCATGATGGGAAGTGTCCACTCATCACACTGCTCAGGAAGAAGAGGAAGGGTGCTGCATCCCAGAATTTTGGTTTGAAATGTGTTGATTGACCCCAGAACAAAAATGAAAGACCTTATGTCAAATATTTTAGATGCTGCTGAAGTAAGACAGTGTTATTATCAATATACACAATGAAACATGTCCTCTACTGACATGAACAGAAAGGTCACTGAGGATGAAGCCTTTACTCTGAAGGGAATCTTGCCAAATACTGAGGAAATGTATTTAAACTTCTACAATAAATCTCTAACATATTCTTTCACTATTGTGGCATTTAGGGAATAGAAATAATCTTGGTCATTTTAACAGACCAAAAAAAAGAGAGAGATCTGACTCAGAATTACTTTCTGACTGTTTATTTTCCTTCAGTGTATTTAAACTCCTGGTTGCCTCAGGTTTGCAATTGACAGACAGAGAGACAGGATATTTTGTTTGCTCATCTTCAAAGTGTTTTCTGAGCAGTCCTGGATCTAAATTCTGAAAGGGAAAGCGAAATCCAAAATATAAGCAACAAAAAAACAGATTGGGATAAAACACCATGCAGGCTTACAGCGTGCTTTTCAGTTTTCTTGCAATTATCCCTGCTGCACTATGTGAACCACTTGCAACAATGCCCTGTGTGCTTGGCACACTAATTTCCACTTTATATCATTGACAGGAAGGGTGCAACACGATATTACTTGTTGGTGCGCTGGTGTATTCTGTTTATGCATTGAGGGGGTTGTTTTTCATGTTAACAAGATGCACGAGAGAGTAGAGATTATACTGGTATGCAGAAGAAGAGTGATGCTGGTTTAATTAATGATTAAAGATAGGAGATTGCATTATTTCAATGGTTCTAAAAGGGCTTTTATGCAACACATACAATCAATGAAACAAGGCAGGAAATGTTTTTGCTAAGACACATAACAACAGAAGAATGTGATGCAATAAGATTCATTAGAAACCAAATATTGAATCAAGTGAAAAGCTGTCATCATGTTTTGAGCCTCAGGGATTACAAATGTTAAGGGGTGAGTAAAAGAAACACAGATCTAGAAGCATTGATTTCCTGTCATTCTGGGGATTTATTTATTTTCCTCTTTTAAAAACAATTACCTTTGAGCATGATTTTCAATAAGACGAGGTTTCACTTTTAAAATATTTTTTTTGCTGTCTGACTTAATATTCTAAACTTCCTATTTTGTTTGGTGTCAGCTGAAAAGCACTATGATTAACAAGGAAACAACAGTATGTGTGTAATTAATCTACATACACACTCGGGTTAATTTATTTATTCACTGAAATGAAAGAACTTACGGTTGGAGAAAGAAGGTAGCGCAATTTGGCAACAAGAACACCAATAATAGTTGCAATAATTTAGTTAAAAATTGCAATAATTTAGTTTTTTCCTTCCCTGGTTGCACAGAAAGTAAAAATCCATAACAATTTAAATGCAGATATTAATTTGCAATTTTTTTCTTATGTATTAAATTAGGCAAATCAGTTTAAATATTGGAATAGGCTACTGCAATAAAATTTTATTGATTTTTTTTTATATGTTTATATGTAACAATTTATATGTTTGAATTTATATGAGTGAATTAAATTGCTTTGTAAAAGAAAGAGGGAAGAATCATGAACACATCGAATTCAAGAACAGACATATTTAAAGTGTAAATAATTCAAGTTTGAAAAGTCAGTTTTTGATCAACAAATGTTTTGTTATTCAAAAAAGGTCAAATACTTAGGTTTGTTAAGATTGTGTTTAGGATTGGAGGAATTAAATAGAGGAGCTGGCATCTTGTCGCAGTTTAATAGCAAACCCTTTCACTCAAGAAGAAACCTTTGGAGAAAATTAGAAAAACCCTCCATCATGGAAACACTGTATTGTGTTATTAATGTTTGCAGATTTCAGCCTGACATAAGATTAATTGTCTATTTCTGTCTCTTTTATTCACAAACGTTCCTGCTGAACAAAATAAATAAACAGAATTTTTTGAAAACTAATGCAGCATCCTTTTTACTTTAGTCCAATTATAGCCCACATTGTGTCTCTTTTTTTCCTCACCATCTTCTTTCTTTCATCCTCCCCACAGCTCCTGCCCTTTAGTCTGAAATGTGTTTCCTCCTGTCAATAACCTTTACACTTTGGTCACAAGAGTGACACCCACCTACACTCATCTGCTCCCATCTCTGCAGGTATTGGGTCAGTGAATTATTGACAGGTAATTACAGCTCAGCTCCTCCAGCCTTCACTCAGCACAGTCATTCAGCCTGGGAACCAAACCTGGGAACATATGTACAGCTCCGTGACCTAGTTCATTCCCTCTACAAATACCTCATCCTAACAGAATTCACACTGGCGCTTTCACTTAGCAGGCTCTCATTCGGATGTGTCTTTTCAGAGGTTTGGGTCCCACCACGACTGCTGCTTCCCATTTATTTCTGACATGTGTTTCTTCAGTGGGAATACCAACAGAAGTGGATCACAAGCTAAATTCAGCACAGAAATCCGGGCCGCATTTTTTGCAACACCTTCTCAACATCATTTTCTGGAATATGTTTGGGCCTCTTACTTATTCAGCATTGGGATGTGTGGTTGTTGTTGACTTTATCCACTTAGATTTCCTCCTTGCTTTCTACACTGAAGCTTTTAACTTCCTGTCTTGTGCAAAATTACTTCCTTCATCATCCCTGATTTCATCAATGCACACCCTGCTGTTCATCTTTCCGTTTGTAAATGCTGTCAACAAACACAAACTGCCAATCTGCAATTGGAAACTCAGGCAAAAACGTTAAATGCCTGTGCTGCTTTCTTACAGATATAGATGTAAAGCTCTGTGCCTTTGATTGGAAAATATTGGGATTGGGACTAAGCTGCTGCATCCCATGATTATCCTGCCAGACTTCTCTGACCTTCTTTAAAGTAGTTTCACATCTGTTTTATGTTCTGATAGAAATGTAATCTTTATGATTTTTTTCTAGAGTTGAAATCTGACCCTCTAAGAACTTGATACAGTTGCATGAGTGGCTTAAGATCGAAGATCTTTTTTTTTTGGTTTGGAAAATGTTTTACAATCCACAGTAAAAATAGAATAACTCCCATTTTAAACAAAATATGTTGCGATTTGTTTCCTGCTACTTTCACTCTTACTGCAGTGAAGTACATTAAAGAATTGGGTGAGAAGAACTTTTATGAAAACAGTCAATGCTCACTCTGATTAGATCAAATTTGGTTTCATTTTCTGAAGCCACTGTGATAAACACAACTCCACTCTATTGGGCTACTGACTGATGGTGGACCGGGGCATCAAAAAGACAGAAAGAGGAATTCATGCATCCAGACTGCATGTAAAACGAGTTCACAGGTTTGCTTATCCAATGATAGAAGTTACAAAGCATTCATAAGAAGTTTATTTCCCTTCTGTTATCTCCGAAGATACCCGAGTTTACTCTCATAAGTCTTAAAAATGTGAAATGTCAGAATGAATTTATAAGTTGGCTGTAAATAAATTAATATCTGTACAAACTACTTTGGTGTTCATGAAAGGTTTTATTTTCGAAAATACAGTTGTCACTCATCATTTGTTAGGACTATAAAGCTGCATTTGTTGACATTCTTTGTTATTTTGTTTAGAAGCTGAAAAATCCTCTTTTAAGCACAATAATGTTAGTATTCCAGTTTGAAATTTGATGTCTACAGAGATGAAGAAAAGACAATAGACACTCTGAAAGAAGCAGTACAATAAAATCTTTTTGAATATATATTTTGAGTTTATTGTTTTCTCTTTTGTTCAATTGAAGGGCTATTGTCAAGTTATTTAATAGCTTTTATGGATTTGATTTCTGGTTTTCTTTAGTCACAGTGATAAGCTTTCATATACTTAAAAAGTCTTATAGTCAATACGTTCCCATTTGTCAGAACTTTTCTTGTGTATCTTTTGCTTGTCACCTTAACTGGCCTGTGGTTTTACTTCAAACTAAGATTAATAGTAAAAATGTCTTTGTTGCAGAAATTCCTAATTAAGAAAATTAGGAATTTTTATAATTCCTAATTTTCAGTCATTTATCCTTAGTCCACACTTAGATTCTTTTGGGGTTAAAAAAAGGCTTTAGTGGTTCCACACATCTCTCCAGAAACTTCTTTCAAGTTTCTCTGGCATTAAAAGGTGTGAAAAGTGCATAACCATACCTCTTTTTGAAATATTTGGTAAAAGGAGAGTGAAAGATCCCCAGGGCCTTTTCTGTCATTTCCAATTATACTTTCCACATATTTCCCAAAAGACATCTCTCCTTTGTAGTCTCTCAAACTAAGCCCAACCTGTTCTCTTATGTCGGATCTGTCAGTAAACAGTTCTGTTGAATTTAAAGCTTTATTTAAACATGTCTACTTGTGTTTGTTTGATCAATGCAGAATTAATCAACACAGAAAAATTATGCTATCCAAAATACTCAAATGCTGATTGATAAGATTAATTATTTTATACAGTGCTGTAAAAAGTATTTAAAAGGGATATCAGTAACTCTCCATGTCTTACACAAAGCATGAAGTGAAACTTGACCACTTCCTGTGAAATCATCATTATGCCTTCTCCAATTCGAATGCACTTAATGCAGAGTACTGCCACCATCTGGATGATGGTGATTAAGTTATCACATTTACACAGTCTAATTCTTAAGTTTATAAAATGTATTATCACTTTTGCACAGTATAATTGCTATGTTGCAACAGGAAGGTGCTCAAAACCTTATGCTCTTAAGTGACAGCAATATGTTTTGTATAATAACAAAATGTTCATCACGATTTTCCTCATTGCCTTTTGGTGCCAAATCAGAGACTACAATTTGGACTGCAGCACCTGGTACCCCCTATGTCAATAGTCTAAAGTTTTAAATATGTAATTAAGTAATTTCAACTTTAATATCCTACAGACCAAATACTTGGTTGGGGAATTAATAGAGATTATTGTTTTCTGATGTTGTGGAAGTTCAGAAATGTTTAAAGGCCCATTTTATTTGCAAAGTAAAATTTACTCTTAGAGTTTCCATTTGTGGACAAATTTGATGGATATTGGTTTATTCATTCAGGAAAGATGTAATTTGCCTGTGGCTGCAGAGTAAAAGTAAAACAAATTGACTACTTGATGTATTCAGCACAACCAAATTGCTAATCCTGTAGTAGTTTATTTATCTAATTATTTTTGGATCAACCAACTGGTGCATCAGTGGGGAAGTTTACTTTTCAGCGCAGAGTTTTTATTGTGGCTCTTTTCTGAGCCTGCTGAAACTTGTTCAAAATTTGTTGAGCAAGATTTAGATAGCTTGCAAAAGCATTGGGTACTGGCAGACCTGATGAAATTGGATGATGGATGACTGGACAAATGTATTGTGACATTTCTGGTATAAAAGTAACCAAAATGGATGTTTCAGCAAGACATTGATCTGAAACATGCTGTCCAGAAAACTTTCAATTACCTTCAGAGAAAGAAAATAAGCTGCTATGACCCAGTCAGTCACCTGACCCGAGTCCGATAGAAAATTAGTGAAAAGGACTAAAAGTCCTAGAAGAAGCTCACAGAACCCTAGAGAGCTAAGGAGTGTGTGAGGTTCTGATTCTTGTAATTCTGCAGAATGGGTCAAAATCCCATTGAGCAATGAAGGTGGCTCATTTCTTTCAATTTAAAGATTTCATCAACACCAACAATATAGTCTATATTCTAGTAAGCAGGTTCAGTGCTTATGTAACTTTAGAAAATTTTCTTATTCATATTTTTTCATGTGAGAAAAAAAACATCTGGAGATCATTTCATCTAAAATAAACCTTGCAACATTTATTCAACATTAGCTATTAGGATAGGTTTTAGTAAACAACTAATATAAAACCTATCAATAACATTGGTATGGTGAAATCTGAGATGTGGGATTTTGTACACTTGGGAACATATCTAGATAATTGTGTATTCTGGGTGAATATCAGATTATTTATTATGCAAAACTAGAAATAGAAGAGGGTGGACTTTCACTTTGCCATGACTGTACTACATTTTGAACAAGGGCACCTGATGGAAAATTAATTTTCCCATAAAAGCTGTGCTCCACCCCTTCAATCAACTCCCTGACTTACAGAAAGGTGTCCCGAGACACTTCCCCAGAGCGAGCCTGACCTTCCATTAATTGACTCTAAATTAGATTGTGACAATACACGAGCTTTCCAACAAGACTGTGTCCTCAGAGAAGTTTCACCTAAAAGCTGTTGTGGTACAGAAGCATTTTTATCTTTTTATCTTACCAATTGCAAACCCACAAACTTCCGCAGTGATTTTCTTGTTTTCAGCCTAAACATCATTTTGGAAATGCCTTCTGCTGCCTTTTTAAGACAAAAACAACAACTGGAACAGCAGTTTATTAAGAAAAAGAATTGCTTTTATTACTGTGAGAATATAAAATATGTAACACAAAATAAAGCTAAGTATAAACCGCATTTAAAATTTACATATACTTGTCTTCTGAAGTGAATATAAAGCTGTTTTATTATCTTCTTCTGCATTGTTTATTCTCAGGTGACATCATTTACTGTATCTTTAATGTGAAGACGAAAAGTAATTCTTCAGTGAGATCAGACTTCCTGCCGTGCAATCTGTTCAACAATGAGTGATTTCATCTCAGCAGACTGAAAAAAGTCAGAATCTTCACACTGTCAGGGGTAGAAACACTTGACAGTATGAGGTACGTAAGCGTGAGGTGCCTAAATCTTGCAGAGCGCTGTAACACAGAGATAGCAAACATCAGTCATTGCTTAATGGGTTTGACAAACAAAACAAGTGTTTTCACTTTCACAAATTGGTTCTATTAAAAAAAAGTTTTTTTTGTCAGTTTACAAAAGACTTAAATTCAACTCTAAAGGCTGACACTAAAAATACATTCCACTGGTTTTACAGTAATCCCCAGTAGCAACACTGGTAGTCTTAAGTTATGCTTATGCTAAAAATCACCATGAGTGTTCGGTGGACTTGCAGCTATTTTCAGGCTTTTGGTGCATCCTATGAAGTTTGAATAATGACACAACATACACAGAATTATAGCAAGTGGAATGAAGCTAATACTTTTACACATCATAATGTACTAGCTGCCTAGCATGGTGTTGGCAATATTATGCTATGATTCTGTTTCAATGTTGATGGGAGGGTTAATTCAGAAACAGCGCAATGTCCAGATTCATTATTATAATCTCATTGCATATAAACTTGGGCACAGTTAGAATAGAAAAAAACTTTTATTGCATCTATTTTTGAGTTTATCAAAATAAAAATGATTTCAAACATAATTTTTATAATAGATAGAGCCTGGTAGCAATAAGTTTATGTAGTGGATAAAAGTCTTGACTGTGGCAGGAAACAAAAAAAGTCTTTATTGTGGGTGTTGGTTGAGGTTTCTTTCCTAAGGAACATTCATCTAAATATTAAATGGGATGTATTACAATTGAACCTGGATAAAAAAAAAAAATCTGCTATAAATGTACACTTTTGCATCAGATTCTTGTTTCTAAAATCTATTCATTTGTATCTTGTATTATCAGTCCAAATGTTTAAAAATGTCTTAAGTAAATCCTCAAAATCCTAAAATTAATATGGTTAACAAGCCCATGCTGAGCGAATGTAAACTCCTATGCTTCAATGTATATCCCTGAAGAAAGAGGAACCACAACTGGCCCCTGTACTGCATCCACAAATCTCCAAAATGGGCTCCAAATGAGTGAAAAGCCCCATCATAACATCCAGAGTGCCCACATTGGTCTGCTTGTCAGTCACGAAGCCACTGTCTTCTGGGAATCTGTGACAAGAGCTCAACATCTTCATCTGAGGTAGAGGGGTGAGTGAGTATAATCCGGGGGATCTACAAGATGAAAAGAAAAAGAGTGAGGGGAAAAAAGCAAGTTGTCAGGGATGTGAAGTATTTAAGGAATAGTTTTTACATGCTTAAGGGGGAATTTGAGGTTTTGTGTTAAATACAGAGCCTTTCAACATATTTCTACCCCTTGACATTTTCCACATTGTGTCACGTTACAACCACAAACATCAGGCTATTTTATTTTACATTTTGCATAATGGACAAACAAAAGTTGAGCATCATTGTAAGGCAAGTAAATACTAACGTGTAATTTATTCCAAAATGGATTGAATTAGAAACTGGATGTATAGTAAAAACCAAGTGATCTACCCCACTGTGGGAAAGGTGTGTGTGAAAATGAACCAGGTGAACTGCTCTGCTTCAGATGAAGCATGAAGCAGTCTTTGGGTTATTTCAACACTTATATCAAGGAGCTTTGTGTAATCTATTATTCAAAAATAAAAGTTGCAAACTTACCAAGATTCTGCTTGTAGAATCTCTTATGAACATCGTTTTAAGCTGCACTGTCCATATGCAGACACCACTTTTAATTTGTTCAGTTTAGAGTTGCAGGTGCTAAATGTAACATTGATCCTCCCAGTATGAGGGCTCCCGGTATGTGAAGAGCGATCATACTGGGAGCTGGACGGCATGCATTAGAATTATCCAGTCAAACTTCAGTCTTTGTCCTTGATTTGAAAGTTTCTGTTCGTGAAGGCTCTCAGTTGGATTTGACTGAATTTATGCTATTTTGAAAAGAAAAATGGGCAAAAATGTAACTCTCAAAACGTACCAAGCTGGTAATGACGTATTCCTAACGATTCAACAAAACATCAAATTACCAGACCAAAAATTGAAATGTACATCCTTTTTGGATTTTTACAAATATTTTTAATACAGATTCAAAATTATACAATTTGTAATGGTTTAACACAATATATAAAAAAAACATAAAAGTCAAAGACATCTATGGTTGTAACCAGAGGAAAAATGTGAAAGAAATCAAGGGAAGCAAATACTGGCAGCATTAATAGCCAATTGTGAATCATAATTATTCTACTTACGGACATTATATGATTCATCTCTTTGAGTGAGTCCAATTTTAATTCCTCTGCTTCGATTTCAGACAGGGTTCTGTTCAGATCATTGTCAGAATCACACTGAAACACATAAAAAAAGGCTGCAGTATCAACAACACTGAACCAGCTGTACAAGAAAGACAAAATATTAACAGTGTTCTGTTCTGTATCTGTTGGGATTATGAGTTGTAACACATTGTCAGATTTTAAAATAGTTTTTTTTGCTCAAGTTGAAATTTGAGTGAAAACACCCACGGCACTGTTCCCATTGCAGACAACAGCCTCAATCTTCTTGGGCAAACATTTTTCTGACTCCTCCAGCTGGGACTGTTTGCTCATCTGGCACAGTGGCCGACCAGCCGGGTCCGGTGGATCCTGAGGCACGGCCGGGACGTACATGTCTGAGGGCGGCAGCCGTTCTCTGATCACCTTCAGCTTAATGCAGCACCCAGCATTCCTGAGGGCAGCAACTGCTTCGTGGTGGGTTGCACCCTGCATGCTGACGCCGTTGACCTGGAAGGCAGGGATCAAGTTAGAAATTGCTGCAACAGAGAATGGAAGTGGGAACCCAAAGACTGGAAATAACATGCATGCTTTCTGTATTTCTTTTTTTGTCAATCACATTGTCAATGAGTGAAGTCCAAGCTGAGAATCTTCTGTTAGTCATGTGCTGCCCCCCACTGGTGAGATGTGATAAACCAAAGATTTATAGCACAGCAGATACTCCATGCAATATTTTCCCAGAGCAAAAAGAAATTAAAGTTTCTGTTTTCTACCTCAAGTACTCTGTCTCCAACATGGACCCCAGCCTTTTCAGATGGCCCTCCTTGAGCTACTCTGGAAATAAAAATGCCCTGAGGGAAAAAAAAAGAAAGCAAACTTGTTGGCCGGGATGAAGATTGAGCTAACAGTAAAAGTAAAGTATTGTCAGTTTGTACATGCTGTTGAGATTCTAGAAGCGGCTGCTTCAGATCACATTCGTTTAGAGAGCCAAGAAGCTGCTGAGCGAATGACTGATGAGCTATGTTGCAAAAGATTGGGCAATATTTGCTCTCCTACTCCACCACTCACTTCATCTTGATCTTTATAAGGCAGAGAACCTTTTCCACCAGCGATGCTGATCCCCAAACGACCACTTTGGCCGGATACTTTGATCTGCAACTGAAAGAAATGCTTTCATCACTAATAAACCTTAGATTATATGACACGAGCAGCTCTGTATAACTAACAAGAGGCGAAAATATATTATAAATACGCAGAGAGGCGCTCCTGATATGGTTCTGGCAAAGCCAGAGGGATGTTTTGACATTTATGTAAGATGCAGAGCACATTTACTCTCAATGGCACTTGAATGGTGGATGATTCTGCAGGAAGACTCGTCTCGCTCAGTGGAGAAGATCTCAGGAAGCCTGTGACTGATGATGTCTTTATCTTGCAGACAGGGTCTCTATGGAGACTGGACCCTGCATTAAGAGCTCTGGGAGGTGAAAAATTCTTGCCCTCTTGTGCTTCACCTCTCTGACGGCAAAACAGGCACGGCCCAGCTTCTCTGGTGGACAGGCGACCTGCACAGCTCTGGTGACAACAGAAAAACTGATGCGTTCACTGTCCACCGGTGAAAAACATGCAAATATTTCCAAACAATAATTTATTGTTTCATTTAGATATCTTCCAAATACATTCTTGTAATAGACTGAAGTGTTCTTGGTCAACAGTTCTTATTTCTGAAGGTCTTTCAAAGGTTTTCTAATTTTTGAGAACATTTTGACTGGTTACAGTTACAAACCTCAATGAATTTTATTGGGATTCATGTGGCAGAAACATTAATTTCAGGAAATGCCTGTGCAGATTCAGTGTTAATTTTTTAGGCAGCCATCATATCCAAGGTAACTCTAGAGGAGCTGCAGAGATCAGGAGCTCAGGTAGGAGAACATGTTTGACAGAATATTTATTAAAATTACAACAGGCTGAGCAACTTTCAGTCTTTACAGATTTTAAAAAAAGACAGGTTGATTTCAGCAGAAGTAATCTTCAAAGAGGTAAAAAGAGGAAAATTCACACTTTCAACTGGGGCTGCTGAGAGATCACAGGCTACATGATTTGTTAGATCAACTAGAAATGACTGAACTCAAGAAACTTTCATAGAAAGCATCGACAAACTTTCAATGTTGCTTTTCTTTAAGACATGTTTCTTACATCTTAATAATGATTACAGTATTTGAACTGGACTGCATAAAAAAAGATTTAGTATTCAAGATGATCTAAGCAGAGCTAGAAATGTTCATTTTTAAAGCTGAATCCAAACCTTGGGAAAACGATTCTTCTAGCTAATATATTTCTTTCTTCTTAAAGAGAATTTTTACATTTGTTTAAAATTTGCTGTATTATTCTGCAAAGGCTTGCCATCATTATGACAGGAAGCTTTTTTTTCCCTTCTTTTTAATCACAATGTGTGCTCCTCTGCAATGTGCAAACTAACTGTGTTTTATCATTTCACAGGAAATCAGAGGAAACCAGTCATTGAAATACCCTCAGGCATCCTAGAGCAACCCAAAGTAAGAATAAAAAGTAAAGCAAGTCCTGTTTCTCCAGCTAAGACAGAATTTACACAGAACGTGAAATAACTCCGCTGAAACCGACCTCCCCTGCTGGTTCAGCTTTATCTTTGCTCCTCTCCAGCTCACAGCAGCGAGCACACACATTATTCTTGACAGCAAACATCTGAGGTCCCTCCTGCAGCCTCTCTTTAGTCGTCATCCAGCTGAAATCCGGGACTGTCCAGCTTTGACAGACGGTCCCGGGGTGCGCGTCACTGTGAGGATTTTTAATCTCCTATAGATAATCAGAAGAAATCAGCGATTGCTGAAGAAGAAGATGTTGGTGGATATGTGGAGGCGAAAAAAGTCTCCTATTTGTCAAAAAACAGGAGCTATATTAAAATCCCGTTCCCTTATCCACAAAATCTTCAAGGGTTAAAAGAAAAAGTGAGAATTCAGAAGGTAACTGCAAAACTGCTCTGCAACCACATACCTTAGATTAAACCTGGAATGTGAAAAGACAACATTAAAAGCAGAAGTAACATGCAACACATGCAGGGTGGAAATGCTCTATCATGCTCAGCTGGTTGGACCCAACAGGAAAAACTAAAGGATCTGGGATCTGATGCGTTATGTCAAAACAAGACAGTTCAATTCTCTTCAGCAGCCAATTTATTTTTCCAGAAGTCATTTTGAACCTATCGAGCCATTAATTTTGCTACGCTCTGTCAATCTCACATCACCTCAACACAAAAAGCAATCTGAAGGAATACCAAACATATGGATTTAGTGTTGCACTCATTTTTATTGATCAGTGGTTTGAAGAAACATCAGCAAATCTCAAGTTTAGAGCCAGTCTGAGATCTGTTCTGTGCAGCTTTATCGGAGAATAATTCGAAACAAAAAAGAAAACTGTTCAAACTTTTTGCTCTGGCTCACTTTGTGCCATTGATTTAACAACAAAACAACATTTTATCAAGTACCATTTAAAAAAAAAGGAGGAAAGCAGCAATAAGAAGTGCATCCGAGAGAAACCATAACATTTTAGAGTGATCATTATGCTAAAAATAAAACCCTCAACCTTCCCAAAGCTCTGATAAATCATCTACATAGTACTCCTTAAAAGGAGGCAAAATTTATAAAGTACAAATACGTCTGTTTTGGCATCTACTGAAAAAACAATGCAAAACAGTAAGGTACAGCACATTTAAATAAAACATGATCCTTACAGCGTAACAACACTGCAGATGGCAATTTAAACTTGATGTGCAGTACTTGAATTTCAATTTGAATAAGCTAATAAACATCCAAAAATAAGATCGCCCAGTGGATTAAATAAGACATTAGTGTTTTTGTTCATTACCTTTATTTTAGCAAAATAAAGATGTACCCAGTTAAAGAGAGCGGGAATCTTAAACCGATTAAGAAGATACTTGCTATACACTTATTTACATCTGAGCTGCCAAAAAGTATAAAAGTATCAATATTCACAAGAGATTTACAACAATTTTTAGATAAGAATGTCCAAAAACACTCCTGCTTTTGTTTGCCCCAAAATGTAGAAAGACCCAGTGTTTAAAAAAAAAACAACAAAAAAAAAACAACAACACCACATTTAAAAAAGTTTATAGTGCATCTACCTAAAAATTCTTTAAAGATCACTTTTGAAAAAGTATTTCATCTTAAAAATACACTGTCAAAAAAGAAGCATCTCTCTGCCATGGATTTTTGCTAAAAAGAGGAAGGCACGGCGGCCCAGGTACAGTTTTTTTTTCCACAGGACTGGAGTTGGAGATCTTAGGCTCCTGCATGGCATGATCAAACGAAGGGGGAGGTCAAAACTGGGACTTGTGAGTAAAAGAAAATCTAGGGAAAAAATAAAAACAACAAAATGCAACAACACAGGGCTGCAAGGTTGTGCAGGACGATATGGCGAGACACAGAAGGATTTTAAAAAAAACAAACAAAAACAACACTTCTGAGGTAAAGGTCAGACAGACGTAGTGACTCCATCTGCAGCATTATTGACCTCGTTTTTGTTGGAGTCCAGGCCTTTGGCAGCGTTCATGTCGTTGCGGAGGTTCTCGGCTGCTTTCTTCATGGTTTTCAGCTCACCGGGGTGAGGAGTGGCCCTTCGTAGCAGAGTTCCCTGTGAGACGGATGCAGATTTAGTAAATTATGGTTGTAACTTAAAATGTTTTAACATAGAATACTAATACATAAGAAAATAAAGTCACTGCTTATTTTGAGCATAAAAAGTCTTAAATATATTATTTCTTCTTGTAGCAACATAATCTGCTGCAAAGCAAACCTGTAAATTGACCACATCAACAACTAATCATGTTGTACAAAAATAATTGATTATAACTTCAGAAAATAGATTCAGGTGCAGAGGAGCAAAGCTGCACCTAAAAGTTGTAGGAGGGTAAAGGTTTAGGGAATGTTGCTGTTGCAGTAAGAAGGAACAAATATCCAGAAAAGTGTAGAAATTCTTTCAAGAATGATGATGAAGCATCACTTTATGAATGTAATCACAGAAATAAATACATTTTTCAAGGTTCTAATTTACTGAGGTGTTTCTGTGTGTATGCTCCTTGATCTTACCGGGTCGTCGTCGTCGTCCTCACAATCATCCAGGAAGTGAATGGAGCTGATTCTATTCATGGCTTTGCTGTCCCAAGCCTCATCAGCCATCCCATTCACAAGGCTCTCCAGAGCTCCAAAGCGGGCCAGGTTGTCATAACCTGAAGGTTTTTTTTTTTTTTTTTTTTTTAAGAAATGAAATATTTTGTCTTAGTAAGGCTCTGACAAAAAAAATAGCACCAACAAACTAAAGAAAGGTATTTCAGCTATCAATATGCTTGTCACAATCTGCTCCCAGCTCAATATACGAGAGCTGTCACACAACCAGCTGCTAATAAGAGCCGGGATTTGAAACTGCCAGATCACAGTTTCAAATCCCAGCTTAGTCAAAGGCTCACAGCAACACAGTCCCCTGCCCCCAACCGCAGCCTCACCCAGCTGACTGTGTCTCTTTAATACCTGCATCTCTGCCATAAGAGAAGGACACTGTGCCACATAACAAGCAGGTTTTTCAGTAACATACTGATGAAAAAAAAAATTGAATACTTGCAAAAATCTGAAATAATATACAAACAAGAATCGGTGAGATTTTACAGCCAGTCATTCGCATCCCAATGCCATATGGGTGAGTGTTCAATGTCAGTCAGCCAGGCACTGTTAAGCCTCTTTTTGCAGCATAGTCCACAACATTTCTGGAAAAAGTCAGCCAAAGAAGGCCTCAGGAGACAAGAGCGAGTCTGATCCATCAAAGGCTCAGCAATCCTTTAGAGGACCTTGCATTTGATATCGCAAGACCAGAGTGCACAGAACCCACAGCGGTTCGCCAAGCAGATAATGTGATAATATCATCAAAACTGCAGGGCAGTAAATATTTGGGGGAGAACTGATGAGATACTTCTGAATGTAATCAAAATGGATTGTAATTTGAGTCAGGAGGTAAATTGGCGTCAGAAAAATGTTTCTGCTTCTAATAACATGCATGACTTAAAACTTATTCAAGATTTTTACAGAAATAAAGTACCTGAGTCACTGGGCTGCTGAGGCAGCACGACGCAGGTGAGCACCTTCTCTCCTGAGTCAGGATCTTCATCCGTCTGAAAAGTGAGGAGCGGCTTGGACTGGTTTTCTGACAACCACAGGGCCTTCAGATGTAGCGAGGTCAGTGACATCGGCAAGTATAGCAGGCTAAACAGAACGAAAAAGAAACCACAGAACCAGCAATAATCTTGAGGTTATTGTTGCTGGAGTGATAATCACATTAAAATCCATCAAACATTCTTAACAGAAGAAAGATGATTATAAGGAACAGGAAATATGAAAATGTTTTTCAGTAATTTAATTAAAAGTGTGAAAAACATTATATGAATTCAAGTCGCTTCAGGCTAAAAAAAAATGCATCAAGAAGAGGAAATGAACATATACAAGTCACACTGGATTACAAATAACAAAACTATGAAAAAAGTGACTTATAGTTGTAGGAGCACAAGCTATTGACCACATGAGGAGTAAGTGCTTCAAGAGCCGATATGCACAGATATATCACTGAAATGTTGTTAGTGCAGCATTTTTGGGGCATCACCGATCCTGAAACAGATGCATTTGCACTTATTTTGGAAGTTATGGTCCCCAAGGCTGGAATGAGTGCGAAGAAGCAAAGCATCCAAATCGCTTGGGGTCCAGGATGAAGTTTCTACGTTCAGCGAGGATTTGAGGAGACGTGTCATCTGCTTGTGTTAGTCCACCACTTTCTATCATGATCTAAGTTCAGACTTGAGAAAGTTTGCCAGGAGATCTTAGAGAAACTTCAAACACACCTTTGTTGACAAGTTTAACAAAGGTCAGGATTTTAGTTTTCTGACCTTTGGCCGAAACTATCACTTCAGGAAAGAAGCAGGTTGATCATCTGACACACCAAAATAATACATGAATTGATGCAAAAGAGGACCTGACCACATGTTGAATGTATATACTACAAAATAGATGGAGTTTTTGTCATAAAAACATTTTTAATTGATCTGATGCTTTAATTTTCTAATATATTTTGGATTTTCCTTAGCTGTAAGGCAATATTAGCTGTAAGGCAAGTGTGAATTAAATGTAAATAATCTAATAGTTTCACCTATTGATTTACTGAGACAAAGCCCTGTGTGTTTTTCTTAGTTTTAATAAGATGTTGTTTTGTTGTCTGAACATGATCGCTACTTCTGCCATTAAACGTACCGGTTCCCAGAGACGTCGAGTACATGCAGTTCGGTGGCTTGCGACAGCTCTGGTGGGATCTTTTTCAGGTAGTTGTCGCGCACAGTGAAGACGTTAAGACTGCTGCAGCCTCCGATCTATACAACAACACAAGCATTCATGTCAATCACTGCACAAACATCTTGTGAAGGATGGTAACATGATCAGAAGCCTCCTCAATAAAAACATGACTGATGCAGTGTAAATACTGTGGTGCAAGACTTATTTTTGTTGTGAAAACAGCTGGGAAAAAAATGAAACCAGAGGAAATCCGTTAGCATGTGGGTGGTCGTGTGTCCCAGAATCGGTAATTATGAAGGAGAGGCAATTGTGTGTTAATGAGATGTGGCAGAGGGACCTAAATTAAGGAATAACTAGGGCTGGGAGCCAGACAAAACAAGGATTTGATGGGCCGGCTGACCTCCAGCTGTTGCATCATTTCATCTGCGATGCAGATGTTAAAATTATTCAAATTACTATTAGATTTATCAGCATAACAAGGCATAAAAAGCAAAAAAAAAAAAAAAGAAAAGAAAAAAGAAGACCACAAAATTGCAGAGATTGAAAAAAATATAAAAATATGTGATTTCTTAAACTAATTACCAGTTATAAACATATTTCTTCAAGTCTAATCAATAATGAACACAATCTGTAAAACTAAGCCAATCTGAGGTAATGGTTGCACAATGACAGTGGTCTTGTTGCCTCATAACCAAACAGTTATTTTTGTGCACACACTGCAGGCTTTGCATCTTTCCCACACAGTGGCATTGTACGAGCGTTAAATAAGCCTTTCAGATGAAGCTTTAAACCAAGCGTGACTTCACTTAAACAGACAAGAGGCTGGAGAAGAATGTCACACACTCTAACACAATGGAGACACTCAAGACAGAGCTGAAGCTGAACCAACAAGTAGACACACAACAAGCAAATGTATTGTAGGAAAAAAATTAAAATAAAGGGCTTCAGTTCAGTTTTTAATTCAACTGTTGCAGTATCTATTGGACCGTTATGTCGACAACAGCGTAACTTTGGTGTCAAATTCATGTTTCCAGTTTTGTTAAAAAGCTTCAGGTTGAAGATAAGCGCCCTGCAGACAGGTGAACACACCTAACAAATGTGAGCACACTGATGAGTGGTTTAAAAATTTTGGGAAAACTTTGATATAACTCTTGGCGGTTTTTGGTGTCAATGAGCACAGTTCAAGCACTCTAAAAAAACTCTTGCTTGGATGTGAAAGTAGGATCTAAATTGAAAAGTTTTTAGAACAAACTTTATGATAAAGGAAATTACAAGATTTTCTTTCCTGGGCATAAGTTCAGTCTCATAACCAATATCCATAGTATTATTTCACAGTGATGAAAGATAAAAATGAATTAATTCAGTTTTAACCACTGAATTTATAAAGTGAGTACACAGCACTCAATTTGTCCTACTTTCCCATTTTTATTTTGAGGTTGCATCTGAAAACAGATTTCCAAGTGATTGTGAAAGCCATACCTGCTTAGGTAATAGTGTTAGATGGTTTCGGTCACAGTTCAGGTTGGACAGTCGCTTTAACTTCCCAATACTAGCAGGCAAAGTCTGTCAAAAAACAAAACTGTGGTCAGACAGCATATCAGCATGTTCCTCCTGAGTTCAAACACAAAACAGTATCTTCATTGAAACATAGAATATGTGAGGCTTACTTGAATCTTGTAAATAAATACTTTTCTTTTAAGTCAAACTTTATTTAGTTGTTTGCCTCACTGATCAGTCACAGCCAAGAACACATCAATAAGGTTCCAGCTGGATTCAGTATTATATACCGTTACTCACACATCACTACACAAAGCAAATTGCAAATAGACTGCCCTAAAAGGCTTCAGTAGTCTGCTGTTTATCAGGGCTAAACTACATTTCCTGCACAAACTTCAATCTTTAATGCATTAAATTAAATCATGTGATCTGCAACAGCTATATGCAAACTTTAATAGTGCAGGGTAATAAAGCAGATATGGGTCAATAACTTATTTTATACTGAAGCCCTTAGTATTAATCATAATAAATTAGGTCATTATGGAGTTATGATGACCTCAGCATGCAACTATGCAACAGTTCTTCTGCTAGACTTGGATCAGATCAGTCAGGTCTGTACTAGGTTGCTTTCTTTAAACTAGCTATGTCTGTAAATATGGACAAATTTAGATGAAGAACTTTTTGGACATGGATTCAAACACTTGAATGGCATGTTCACTTGGGTTTCCTACTTTGAAAAGTCGGCCAACAAATGAGCTGCTGTGTCACAGCACATAAGAGAAGCGGAAAATCATGGATTCCCAGTTAAAATTTGATGCATCCACCTAGAAATGTTTTTTTATAGAAAATATTGGAATTCCCCCAGCTAAAATAGGTATTTAAAAGAAAGGAAAAAAAAAAAAATCCCAGGTTCAGATCAAGAATATCCACCCATTGAAAAACAAGTCTCCTGATTAAATGACTAATTAAAGTACAATTTGCTGAATATTCTCACAAATAAATTAGGCTACTTCAATAATAGATCAATTTATTGCAAAGTGTTTTCTACATCTTTGCCAGAGGTGCCAATCACTCAATACAATGTAATGTGAACAATTACTGGGAGTTGTTGTGAGAACATTACTACATTTATACTGGTTACAACATTATGTAACCTATGTACATAATTAAATTTATTTAGAAATGTATTACATTTTATCTTACATATTCTGAAAAATATTTTATCTACTACATAGGAAGTAATGGATAAAATATAGATAATAATTCGTTCTATTTATTAGAACGAATAAATAAACATTTTCCCACCGTCTAAAGTGGATTTAAATCACTAGACATGGTTGCTTGACCCATTTCCCTGATGTGTGGCATGCTTTTAGGCCTCTGCCCAGAGTGGCAATTACAAACTGCTCTCTGATTTAAACAGCAATCAGACACTGTTGTCATTTTGAGGCACTCAAACACAATAGAGAAAGACCAACCTGTATTTGATTCTCTGTGAGTACGAGCTCTGTAAGACTTTCACAGTTGCCAATTGTTTCTGGAAGAAGTGTTAACTTGTTTAGGTCAGCTTTCAAAATGGAAAGATTCTTTAATTTTCCTGCAGAGAGAAAAAACACATCTTGTTAAGTGTGATTTTTTTGAGGGGCAAAAACATAACATGTCGGAAATCTGAAATCATCATAGAATATAGAGGGACATTTTTTTTACAAACCTCTGTAAAAACTTGTTCAGATGTTTGTTCATTCATGTAATATAATGTAACGTGATTACAGTAAATGTACGCACTAAATAATGTCAGTACAAATACAACACTGTAAAATGTTAACTTTTTGTGAAGAGTTATACAAATGGTGTATGAGCCATCAGTTAAAGTACAAACACTCCAAAACAAGCTTTTAAATAAAATCTGACTAAATATATTCAACATACAATCTTGAACAAAATCTTAAAATCAGGGAGAAAATTACTACTATATTGTTAAAAATTGATATTTAGTGTTAAATAATTGAAGCTTAACTTATAGCATGGCTACAACACAAGGAAGCAAATTTCAATTCAGGTGGTTTTACCACCTATGATTTGTTTAAATTTAAAGGCCATAACCTAGAAAATGCAACAAAGGACTACCACGACAGCTTGACCTTTCAAACTTTAAAAAATGCAACGTCCCAATGGGTCACTGAAGAGACGCTCCACAAAAATCTAAGGGGTTTTTCCTCTTAAATGAAACAACAGAGCGAACATCCATCTTGGCTAAGAATCTTCTTCTGACTTGGTCTATCTACTCTAAAGGCTTTGGTCAGAAGTGTAATAGAATCGTCTGATGAGAAAAATGTCCTCTTCAAAAATATCACTAAGCCATACAAAAATAACCATAATAGGGAGTTAATTTATGGTGAAAAGAAACAAGAAGATTCCCGATGCTTACCAATGCTTTCTGGAATATATTCAAGGGAGTTTTGTGACACCAGCAAATCAGTAAGTGACACCAGTCCTCCGAGCTCTTCTGGAAGAAACTCCAGTTTGTTTTCAGATAGATCCAGACACAACAGGCTTTTAATATTGCACAGCTCCTAAAGTGTGACACAAAGACAGGTAATTGGTGAATGTACATATAACAAAAACAAAGCCCCAGTTTAACAAAAATCCATTTGTGGGGAAAATTTCTACCCAAGTAATTTTGATTGATTTTATAAAAATATTTATTGTTCTGGGTTTTTTGTGACTTTCTGGAATAGTTGTTAACCACATGTTGGAGTAAATTTGGTAGAACAGCCACTTCAGCGAAGGCGCAGCAAAGTCGTAAAGCCTTAGAAATGTCAGTCACCTATCAGCTTCCAGTATAACAGAAGTCAATGACTTTGCTAATATTCTTATCAGTTACATTTCTATATTAACAGTCAGCTAGAATCTTGTAACACAATAAGATTCTAAGGGACAAAGTTTCAATAGAAAAATCTGAGATACAGACAATGATTGAATGACTTACAGCAGGTATATCGGACAAATGGTTTCCATCCAGCCACAAGTTCTTCAGGCTGATAAGGCAGCCAATTGACTCAGGCTAAAGATGAAAGAAAAGAGAAAGAGACCAAGAAATAGAAAGCAGAAAAACATACGGTAGAATGAAAAATATCAAATTAACACATCCAACATTTTATGAGTTAGATGTGTTAATTATAATTTTATTTATTTATGATTGTTTACATTTATGTTGTGGTTGAAAGAATAGATAGAACAACACTGTAAACAATCATTAATCAGCCCTATTTAGTAGTCTTCAAAATGAAAACAAAAACATCCTGACATTGCTCAGCTAAATAGATAACAAAAAGTAATTCTGTCTTTGCTCTTTGTAGCCTCTATATCCATCACCGTCTGAAGTTAAGCCATTAACATGAGATTACAACTTAAAACCAAGGCTTAAAACAGACAGCCTGCCATCTGCATGATAAGATGGAAAATCTGTTCTCAGGGAATGCTAATCTGCCCGGATGTGACAAGAACAGGAAATAGGAGGACCTTTATTCATTTATTTATTTTATAATTTTGTTGTGGCTTATTTCTCAAAAATCAAAATATCTGAAAAAACAAACAAACAAACAAAAACAACAATAATTTTAAAAACTCACCAATTTGTAGAGTTCATTATTGCCTATGTCAAGTTCTTCAAGTTTGAGAAGTTGTGATAATGACCTGTGGGTGACAAATATTTTAAAAGCCAAACACAAAACAACAAAACCTAAATGTACATGTATAAATGCAATACTTACTCTGGCAGGAATGTCAGAACATTTTCTCTAAGTTCTAGCGATACCAAATGAGAGAGGCTGAAATCGGAAACCAAAAGGAGGATGATTATATGTTTGGAAATCAAAGAGTTCATGAAAACAGACAAAGTAGACCATATGGCCTTGAAATCAGATAACATGGAATAGGAAGTACTTTTAGAGGTGTGTCAGTCTTATCGAAAACTGTAAAATTGCAGCAGAATAAACAACTGCTCCACACTTAAAATTATAGAGTGAAATGTCTAACCAACTATGACAGACAAAAGTACAACACATCTTTGTGTCAACAAGTGTCCAATGAAAACCAGATTTTATAAGTCTACCTACTTTAGTCCAGCCTGTTCACTACAGGCTGAAGTACTGGAAGAAGACCAAAATGTTTTTGTGTTGAATGGATCTGTGAAATTTGAGGGAAAATGTTTACACAGTACACGTTTGTATTTTTTACACTAATGTGTTAAATATGGTGGTATATTATTATAATTTTAAGATTTTATGCTGCAGTCCACCTCAAAGTGTTTCAAAATTGTGAAGTGGAAAATAATATAACACACACTTTTTAAAATAATTCACAAATAATCTGATAACCCAGTGTTCATTTGTCAGTTTCCAAAAGTATATTTTTTTTTCTATTGTCAGAAGAGTGGATTTAAAACTAGGGATACTGCTTTATATCCTGCAAGAGCTCAGCTCATCCTCTCTACAACATCCTCCCTGACCTGTCTACTATACTCCTTTGTCTTCGTGATGCTGTTTGATGATTTTCTCTAGATTATGGGCATAAAATGCAAGTGACTGAAGTGAATTTTATTTGGGGTATCAAACTTTGGGGTAACACAAATGCACATAAACATTTTTTAGATGTTTGCGTGTGCCCAAACAATTTATCAAAAAATGTATCACTATCCTTCAAAACAGAGATAACGCTCTTACTTATTTATGCTTATTGCCTAACATTACAACACAATAAGTATCATTTGGTGATTGTAGCATAAGCCTTCCTATCTGTGCAGAGTTCAAGCAAATAAATGTGAAGGAGAAAACCAGAATCCTGTATTTTCTCACAGGATCCTACATTAAACCATATAAAGTAATTCTTGAACCACAAAAATATTATCGCCTAAGCCCACATGAAATACAACTGCTATTTAATCTTCCTTCGTCTTAATGACTATTTGTATTCTTTTTGACCACAGCAGATCACTAGGCTACCAAACAGATTTCTCGTCAGGGAAAAAAAAATAAAACACTTCCACTGCAGAGATAAACTACTGCTGGCTTCTAACCCCTCGTTCATTTATCTTATCTATTCTGAAAACCTGTAGCCTTTTACGCCAACTGGGTTCTGCTTTTCATTACCTTCTGTCTTGACACAGAACAGACATTCCAGCCAAAGTGTTATAAAAGAGAAATACAGCACGTGTTTAGGGAATAGGCTGTACTGCAGGGCAAAGGAGGGAAACACTCTGAACACTGTTGCAACATGTTGTTTCTATCATTAATTGCAAGCCACAACATTAATTTATCTTAAAGTAATTTGGGATGTGTAAGAAAATTACTCTCAATGAGGTTTCCCAAAACAAATCCACAAATGAAACTCTCAAAGTTGCAATGCTTATTCCAAAAAGGACTAAATCCTTACCTAGTTTGGTGAAAATATTTTTAAAGTTGAGTTTTATCCCTGTTACTGAATGTGATGCTGAGCGCAACTCAAAATAAAACAAAAGAATGACAGTATCAACAGCTCTCTCATTTTCATCCCATAACCATCCATAATCCCTGAACACATGGAGAACCTGAACAAGAATAAACAAAAATATTTTGTCTAGGTGTCGAGTGAAGTAGATACGCCAGGGATGTGAACTCTGACATTTGGGGACATCCTTTTCACTGATCATAAACATGAATGTAATGTTAAATGATTATTTCCTAGATAAAACAAATTACACCACATTGGCTTCTTAAAAATAAATAAAAATAAGCCAGAATATTGAACAGCTCTTAGAATGAAATGGATTCATAAGATTTGCCTCCCGACAAAGTAAATATCTAGAAAGCCCATGCTTTCTGGAACCATAAACAAATTTTGGATCAACTCTGGCTAGAAAGATGGCCATTTCTCATCAGTAATTGTAGCTCCTTTATATTGGCTGGTTCCTTGCTGTAGGGATTCTACAGCACAGTATGAATGATTCTTTGACTTAGCTTAGAGATGATCAAGGAACGTGAGATTTTGACTGAAGGACTGTTTAACTGAGGTTGGGTGGAACAGGCAGACAAATTCCAGAACTTTTTTCAGTCGTCTGCGTTAAATACCTACTTTACCCATAGAACCTACCAAACGGACAATTATTATTCACCTTTTTGTTACACAAAATATGTTCACATAATTTATTATCAGCTTCACTATAGTTAAAGCTATGCCCTGAAAGTAGACAAAGAAGTCTAATGCCAGCAAAGAAACTAGACATGAAAGATAACGATACAAAGACACACAAACGACAAGCTGTCCTCTGCAATGACAGGAAGCTGGTCAGGATGTTATGGAGCAACACAGGAATCACTGTGGCTCCAGTCCATCATAAACTGGAAAATAGTGAAACACTAGTGTTACTGTGAAGAGTTTAGCATAGACACTTTCAAGCTTCACTGAGATTTGCAGCTGCCCCTGAAGAAAACTAAATTACCATCGAGACACATTTCAGATGATACAAAGATGGAGATATCTGTCAATAACTACCTCTGAAGGACAAAAGGCAAGTCTTTAAAATCTAAGGACACTGTATCAACTCAAAGCACTAATCTAAAGTTAGATGGTTGAAACTTGAATATAATTGGGTGTTCCAAGAGGACATTTTTCAGAAACACATCTGAATAGGATTTGGACATGATGCTCCAAAAACAACCACAAAAAATGACCTCTCCCTCTTTCAATAAGAAGAATGGTCAAATATGCAGCCACAATTAAGCCACAAGCTTATTGTTTTCTAACAAAGGTGTGAGATTTCTTACTATAAGACTTCAAAAGCAATATAAATAAGAGTGTGGGTATATCTCTGAGTCTATGTAAATATTTTGGCCTTACTTATCTCCACAATAAATTTAAACATGTATAGTTTTATGTATTTATTACAGCCCATGTGTGGAGGCCTTAGTCTCAGCCTGAAGTCTAAGAACTCCTTCCAGTCGGCTGCCTTAAATACTTACCGTACTTTACACATAGAACCTACCAAACCTACCAAAGTTATTATTTCCCCTCTTTCCCCTCTCAATACCCACTTTCAGATAAAGGCCACTAAAGCCGATAAAAACATTTTTCTGTTTTTTTGTCTATTAAAAAGTAGAAGAAAATAAATAAATTGATAAGCTGACCCTGAACCAGCACTATATATTTTTCTCATTAACTGCATCTCTGTAAATCCTTCCCCTGTAAGGTTCAAATCCAGTTTATCCTTGCATTCCAGACCTTTTTAAAAAACATTCCCTGTAGCCCCTTCATCCCAAAACACATAACTTTGTTATTAAATTCACTTACAGCTAAACTCCACAATAAAGAAGAGCTTACATGAGACAGAATATTGGCAGACGTGTCATTCACTACTCAGGACCAACTATGAATCAAGACAATGCAGCCCAGGAACAGACAGTGACTAATGTATCTGGAAGCAGCAATGTGGTAGTTTGGGGAAAAAATTAAGACAATGAAAGAGAGCAGTCTTGCTGTGTCTGTTCCTGTTCCTGACAGCATTTGCTGCTTACATTTCAGTATCCGGGCGTTCAGTTATGATCTGAAAGGAACTTAGTTATGTTTTTCTGAAACAAAAACAAGAATGTGTGGGAGGTTTAAAGTCCAGTGGATTTAAAACAACAGAAACAATTGTATGCAAGCCTGTTTCACAGCCCACATGAGTTATTCACAAAAAGAAAGGCAGCAACATTTTAAAGCAAGTAATTTTTTTTTTTGGACCGCAAAGCCTTATTTGAAAGCACAGCCTGAACAGGTGTGCTGAACAGGTGTAATTAAGTTGCTAAAACTTAATTACGTTTTATCAACCTAATTAAGTTGTTAAAACTTAATTAAAGTTTTCAGCAAACTTTGGACATTAGGAACACGGTAAAAATAACAACCCCAACAATACGGACAGTTTTAGGGGTTTTTAAACATTAATAATTGGAAATCATTGGGACAACAATAAAAACAAATATCATAGTTAGGTGATAAGATATGATAAATGCCAACTCCTAATGCATAAAAAATCCAAATCCTTACCTTCCAATGTTTTCTGGAAGAGCCTGCAATGAAATATCATTGATAGAGAGGGCCGTTAGATGTTGAAGCTGTGTAAAGCTTTCAGGTAACCTGGAAAAAAAGAGACACAAAGCACAATTTGAGAATCCAAATACATTTGCAGAACATCATCCAGGATTCTGCTGGATGATGATTAGTGTTCAGAATGTTTTAATTCCAAATTATACACAATAGGGCCTTTTTGTATTTATCTGACTTTTGAATATGTAAAACAGAGCCGTCTGTCATAGGTGCCTTCACAACAATACAATAATTTCTACCTGTTTTAACAACATATGGATTACAGAAATCTGCTACCATTTGCTCCTATAAGAAAATGTGAGCATGTGACCATTCAGCTGATCAGACCTAAAGGAAAAACTGAAATTAATGCTAATGGTTAGGAAAAGTCTATTATGCTCTTGTAATGAATTCCTTTCTACCCACTGCACCTTTTTCTTGATGGACAAAATTGCTTCACATCCCAATGGATCCAGAGAAAAACCACAGTGAAATAAGAGTTGGAATATAAGTGATGCACAAGTGGAAAATTGGGTTCTTACAGTGGAAAAAGGGCTGATGGGGTTAAATGTGTAAACTATTGAATTGCAAAGACTTTTGCTTCCACCCACTGCAGCTTCCTAAACATCACACTGTCAAAGGCCTGTGGTGCTGCTCATGCTGCGGTGTTAATTAGACTGGATTTCAAAAAAAAAAAAAAAGATAAGCAAAATTGTTTCTAACGGTGAACAGAACAGCAAAGGAAGTTGAAAATCTATGAACAATGCAAAATGTTTTTTCTGAGTTTTAGGGCTCAGTTATATTTAAATTAACTGAGCCCTAAAACTAATTTGGGGAAAAAGCGAAATTATCCATCACGTTACCTTAATAATGGATTTCCACTGAAATCTGCCACTTGCAGGGATTTGCAGTTCGAAATGTTCTCTGGGAGTTCTATAATGTCTGAATAAAGAAAAAAGCAAATCCTTGTTAAGACATGTAGGATACAGAAGTAATGAGACATTACGAAACTGTTTTCATAAAGGTGATGCGTGAAATCTACAAAAGAAGAAAAAGATGTATAAATAATTCAACACAAATTCAGTTTAAAATTGTACATCCTGTGTGAGGTACATGGGAGATGAAACATTTAATGTGTTTGTGTTGACAATGAGCTACAGTCAGGTCAGCAGTGTGAGCACACACACATTCACTTATTTGCAAATCCATATAAATGTTTTGTTCGACAAAAAAACATCTTTTGCCCTTATTTATTTTTTAATTTGTAAAGCAGCAGAGCACAAATGAAAACTGCTTAGAGTAGACATAAACAAGCAGCTGTTAAAACCTGAATTATGAATCAAAAATACTCAAGGGAGTTAGAAGAAAATGTTTTGCCTGCACAATAACAGATATGAAATATCGCTAACGAGAAAGGGATGATCATCGCAGTTCATTGGTTATTTTTTACTTTTCTGTAGATGAGTAGTGAGTTCTCCCTCTTTATCTTTTATTCAGATTATAAAATGTAGATTTATTTTTAAAAATTCCAAAAATGTACTTTTTTTTTGACAAAAAAGACATTCAACAATAACTATTAACTTTTGTCTTCTGGGTGCTGTTTGTTCTCTAAAAAGACCTTTCGAGAACATTTTCATTTTCATTGAGATTGAATTACACACATGAGAAATCTTTTTAGTTATGCAACATAAAATGGATGGCAACTGATCTCGGAATAAAGAAATTAAAACAAGGAGGCTTCTCAGCATTCCATTTGTAAAAGAATAACATATCAAACATTTTCCTTCTACTTCATTATCTAATAATTGGTGTTGATCCATCCAACAAAATTCTGTTTTGAAGCTGCAACAACTTCAAATCCTTGCAAGACAGAGGATTTCCAACATTACATTCAAAATTTCACTGAAAAATTAGTTTTAAGCCTACTGCAAATCATCTGAAAGAGCGAAACTTACAATTTAGTTGCCCTTCTGAATGTATTTCTACACCCGAAATTCTATATAGCCATAGAGCTTCATGCTAATGGAAACCATTCTGTGTTTTTATGCTCTCTGGTTACATCAGCTTCACAAATGAGGAGTAAACCTGTCAACGTTAATTTATTTGCTGAATTCTGCACTGTTGCTCAACGCAGGCTGCATAGGCTGTTAGGAATAAAGATGTTTCTAAAAAAGCACACAAATGTAGTTGCATCTCTTGACTATTCTGGTTCACTTCGGTGTTGCAATGTTGCTTTCTTTCTTTTACCGTTTCGAGAAAGATCCAGTTCGACTAGTTCCATAAGGTTGCCGATCTCTGGCGGAAGTCTTGCGATCTCGTTGTCACTCACAGTAAGTTTTCGAAGTTTCAACAGTTGGAAAAGTGGCTGGAAAAACAAACGATATACAATCAGTGAAACCTTTAATAAGAAAGCACATTTTAAACCGCACACAAAACAATACTGTGGACATCCTTAACAAGGTTTAAAGATCAGCAATTATGTCCACATAATTGGGTTATTATTTTGCACAGCTGCTTGATAAAATACTTCCTACCACATATAATATGAGGCTGCATTTATCAGAGGAAAAACTGCAGAGGCTTAATATTGTGCTGCGTCAGTTTGCAACCCACAACAGCACAAGATAAAATCAGTGATGGTCAAACATATTTAGCTGTATCAGACTCTCTTTGCTGTCACACCAGACAGCAATACAACACATCCATAGGGGTAAAATTAAGATAAGCTTTCCTACTCTGAACTGGAGCACAAATCTGCTTCATTTTATGAATTTTTATTCATGAAAAAAAAATTCAAGCAGACAGCACATACCATGATCAGAATATTGTGGTATTATGCAATCAGGATGACAAAACTGTCATCCTGATCTCTGCAATCTTTGTCCCTCACAAGAAAACCCTGAGGAAAATAATAATAATAAAATAAAGAATAAAACAATAACAACAACAAATGAGGTGGAGAGAATGAAATTTTAACGCATCTGTTTATTGCAAACAGATTTTATTTTTGTATTTTTTTTTACTTTGTCATTATCTTTTATCATTTTCCCACTAAATTAAGGCTAAGGACAAGAACCAAATGAGAAATTATGCACACAGAGCAAGAGATCCAAATCAGCAAATATGTCTTTTACTGACTTTCATCAATAATCTGCAGGTCAATCACGCAAATGTCACATTTCACTCCATTTCTCAATGGTATGAATCTAAGAATCCCTACTATTTTTTATTTTTGTGCTACAATCCTAATGTAAGAGAAAAAAAATCTAAATTGGTCAAAAGCCGAGCAGACACCTCTAATAAACCGGCATTTGCAATAAAATGCCTCATCAGTGCATCTCTATCTTGCTCGTATCAGACGCTCCAACAAATTTTACCCTGTGGCTTTTGAGGTCTAATCACTCTGAATAATTGAAGCAAAATTGACTAATGAAACTCACATTTTAATTTACGCACACTTCCATTTGATAAAGCGAAGAAATCCAATGGCATCTTCACCGAACTATTCTGAAGAAATGCACATCCGAATTCAAAAAGGACGAAATCAGTTTAAAAAGTTGATGTCCTGACAAGAACAGACAGAAACTCGCCTGCATAGCTGTGCAGCACTTCGCTAACAATATTGCTTCAGGTTGCCTTAATATATTGGCAGGAAATGGGGTTTCCCCTTGGGGCTTTGCATTTTCTCTGCTTCGCAAGTACCAACAGCCATAAGGACTTTTCTATGAAGCCTATTGCTTAATTTTGCCCTACATATTCATTATTAAATCAATCTCTTAGTTTGTTACACATTCTATGCTATATTTAACTGTAAATCTTTATTTCTTAAGAAAGTTTAGAGATGTCTACTCGCTTCGCTTCATGCACAAACTTGTTCTACTAATATTTTAAGGGGCTGAGAGAGGATGAGGAAAGATTTTAAAACCTTCAAACATATGGAGCTCAACAGTTCTGGGATGTTACATTTTAAGGAGGAAACTAGACTATTGTTCCTCTTTTGGTTCCCTATTGTCAGACTGACACACAGTTACGCTTTCAGTCTTTAAATTATTTTTTTGTATATATGTGGTTACTGGCATCAAGGTGCACCGAGATTTTTAAAAGTTGTGGATTAAAAAACATCAACAATTTATTTTCTTCCCGTTTTTAATGAGCTACCACTAGCTCTTGCTAGTCACTCTAGCAAGTGCTAGACATTTGGGGCAAAGCAAAAATCAAATGCTGCTCTTACTCCACAGGTTGTTGCATGCTAAAAAAATCTAAATAAAAATCATAACTTTATTTTTAACTTAAAAAATTTAGGAAATATTTTCTAGTTGAGCCACAGAGAGAGAATACTGAATAACATGACAAGATAAAAGTTACAATGGGCAAGCTATGAGTGGTATGTCTGTTAAGGCAGGCTTTACCACAGCAGATAGCGAGACTAATTTACAAGCTAATATCAAGTTGTTTGGCATTTGTTTGGCAAAATGGCAAAAAAAGTATAACATTCTGCAAAGTAAGCAGTTGAAAACCGATCCTAAAGTGTAGATTTTTTATGTTTGCATACGTCCATATATTAAAAAAACAATGCATGAGAACATTAATATAATTGCAAAAATCAAATGATTTTAGCAACAGGAGGAATAATTGTTGCTTTTTGTTCCAAATAAAAGTCATAAGATCACTGAATCATAATGGTAGTTTTTCCTCAAGGTTTTCATACAAAGAGAATCTTATAATGACCCATTTCTGATCTGTAGTATAAATTTAACAAAATGTAATCATTGCTCCAACTGCTTAATTTTTAACACTGTGTGTGGTTACTTTGTTTATGAAGCACCCAGAGTGCGACTTTAGCGTAAACCCAGGCTGGGATTAATTGAATATGCAGTTTGTGGAGATTTAATCTTTAGAAAATGCAATGCACTACTTGGATTTTCCACGGTCCACGACCAACCACCATGTTTCACAGCTTGGATTTATTTTTGACATTGAATTCAGGTCAATTTCACAAAAGAATGATGGGAAATAACGCATGTTCTTCAGTGATTTCTAATTTATTTTTAAGAAATGAAAAGGAGAAAAAAATCTATTTTATAAGCCATATGGCCCATCCTTATGTCAACCAGCTCTGAATAACATCTGCAACTGGTTTTCCTTGTAATAACTGAACGATACTCAGAGTCCAGAGTCCAAAAGTCAAACTTTACCCTGGTGCAAAACACATTCCAACATCTTAAAGACAGTTTGAAAATCCTCTAATCCATCATTTCATCTCGCAAACAAACCTGTATGCCATGTTTGATTAGCATTTAGGTTCTAATTATTATTTTCACTTTCGGGTCTGTTTAAAACGGGTTTAATAATCACGAGGGAAGTGCTCGAGTTTGTCTCTTGTTCTTGAAAACCTTTCCTTTCCACTGAATGAGATCAGCCCAAATGAAACCAAAAGCAGAAACTGCAGGAGATTACAGCTTCAGAAAAAGAAACAGCATCTTTTTATCAAAAACAATAATAAAAACAAAGGTCTTATCAGCTGCTGGCTTCAAAACAGGACTGCTGCTTGGAGGCCAGACTGCAAACCTGTTCTTCCCGTTAGGTGTCATCAGCACCCCGCCCCAAAACAACCACCGTGAAAAACAAAGAAAAACAAAAACTGGTCCGGTCAAGAAAACACAGCGATTTTTGAAATCTACGGTGTCTGAATGACCCGTTTCACCCTTATGCGTGTTTCTGCAGACAAAATTCAACAAACAGTGGGCCTTTTTTTCTTTTGGTGACTAAAACTCCAAGTCGACTTCCGAGCCACAACACCAGAGGCAAATGTTCAGAATAAGACATTTCATAGTTTGATATTTTGACAACTAAACACGCATTTCACTGTAACATTACACAGCTTCAGAGCGCACTAGGTATTAGATATCGCAGCACATGCTCGAGTTAAAACGGTCCCAGGAATTGGTCAGACTCTTGACAACTCCACCACCTTTACAGCGCTTTTTCCAGTCATAACATGAGAGTTAGTCTGTCAGGTTGACCACCAGCGTTTGGCCCCGGCGCTCGCAGCAGCTCTTCCTTTACCACTTCATACAGGTCGTACACCCCGCAGCTTCCTGTTGAAAAACCCAATGTTGTTCTACTCTAATCTCCCCACCCCTGTGTGCAAACATTCGAAAGGCTTCAAATGAAGATGCACCAGCTGATTTCACAATGCTCTGCAGCAGCCAGATATCTACTTGCTCTAACTAAAATGACACAAGACATTTTTTGCTTGCTGTCTGACTGCAAAGATTACCGAAACTATTTCTATTTGTCAAGATACTAGGATCAGAACTGTAGTCCTCCGCAATTCTGGTTCACCCTGGATCCCAGATGTCTGAAGATATCCTGTTTATATGCACAATCAGTTACGTGCAACAAGGCAGATTAGAGTCTCAAATGCACTCTGACATAAATACCTCCATTTTGGAGGCATGTCTTATAGTCTGATGAAACTAAAACTTAATTGTTTGGCTATGTCATTTTGATAAAAATGGTGGAAGAACATCAGTGCACCTGTGAAGTGCAATGGTAGCAGAATCATGTTGAAGTGTTTTTCTTCAGGAGGAACTGATGCAAAACGGCAGCTCAGGCCAAAAATAAAACCACAAACTGGTGTCGGCCAGCAAAAGTCTGATTGATACAGCTCTGGTATAAATGCTTAATTTTAACATTTCCTTTGCTTCAGCAGTCTTGATGTCAATAATATATTTGCTTTAATAGAGTAATTATTACTTACAAGTGATAGACAGTGTTGTCAGTCATGATGACATTAAAAAATAAAATCAGGAATCAGTAATTAAATTATTCTACAATAATAAAAAAAAACACTGATCAGTTGAAGCATTGAAAAGCTTTGCAGCTGAGATCATAATACTTCCTGTCTTACAGCTTCACCTTAGCTGGGAAAGGTAGAAACTGCATTCATTTTTAAACCTGATAAACTGGCAAGAGCCTCTCAGCAACCAACTAGTCTCGAATGTCTGCCTTTTCATTTAAATTAAAGTGCTGTTTACCAAGCCATAGAAGCACACCGTTCACATTCTACAAAAATAACTTGAGAGAAACAAGTTAATGTTTGCCAAGCTGCTCAACTTCCTCAATACACATATCATATAAAAGAACTTACAAAAGACCAATAGGACATTATAAACCCATTGGCTTATCTCCTATACCTGCTTTTTTCAAAACTATTGAAGCCATTCGCTCCAGTTGAGCTTGTCTTGTCTTGTTTTATTGCAAACACGCCTTTCTTCCCATTCAAACTCCCAGTGCATGTTTTTATCTGTCTGCTGGTGAGAATGATCGACTGAGAACATGTTGTCATGTCCTGGTTCCCTTGCATCATTGCTGATACAATGATTAAGTTAGTGGCATGTCTCGTAAAAGATCTCTGAGTAAAATTTAGTGAAGGAGCAGAGTGAGCCCTGAGGTTCATCCACAAGGGTTTGGTCAGCAAGCACTTCAGACTCAATTTACATTCCAAGCAGCACAATAAAATCTTATCTTCTTGACATGGAAATAATCCAGCTCCATTAGCTGAAGATGCTTTGAATATTTGCAGACTGAGTCCCAAAGTGACTGAACTGTTTCGCAGTCATGTGAGTCCTGTCGCAATGAGAGTGCACCTGCTAAATACAAACTTTCAAGCACAAATGGGGAAAAATCTGTTTCCCTCTACCAAGCATCTAGTCTTATTCTTCCCTGTGTGTTGGTTGATGGTTTTACAAACTTTAACGATTCAACTCCTCGTTTTACTAAGATTTCATTAGAAAACCAACACAACACAATCAACAGCTTGATTGTGTTGTGTTTGGTTTTCACCATGTGTTTGGTAAAAACCAAACACATGATGCCATCCTTCATTTTCTGTCCAGATACCTGTTCCTCAGCCAAGAAAGCAAGAAATGTACCACAGGGATGAAGAGGTTTCTGTACACAAAGTTAATAATGTAACCAGAACTAAGTGATTATGCCTCACATGTGTCAATGCAGGAAAAAAAAATGTTGCAAAGACAAAATAGTTCTTCAGTCCAGCTAAGCTTCCCACCTGACACACAATGCCTGAGTTATGAGCTCAGGAGAGTTTCTCCAGGGGGCTAAAGCCTCATTTCATACTTCGCCCACTTGTCTGCAACAGCTGTGAATCCAATAAATTAGTATCTATACTTCTTTGCTTTTTAACAGTACCAGTACCATTGGGTTTTACCGTGTCCATTAATCGCAAGGACATGGTTAGTGTCTCAAAGAGCCGAACAGACAATGTTTTCTATGACTAAAACAGTTTACTGGATAGGTTTAAGAAAACAAATGTAGAAACACAAGAAATAAGAAGGTTGGAAAACATCTTAGATTACAAACACTGACATGAAGACTTTTTTAAAACCCTGTTGCATATAAGAGCAGACTTGTGTAACCCAAGTTTTCAAAAATGTCTCGCTGCTCGTCAACAGTCCTTCTTTGTGGTTTCTGCAAAGCTAAAATAGAATCCCTGTGACTGAGAACTTCTATCTTTACGTAATCTGGAAAGCCTGTGCCTGGAGACAATAATAAGCATCCCAGTTTTATGGTAGTGAGAAAAAAATGTTTTTATTGGAGCATTATTTCACTAGATTAAAATAAAAATCGAAATAAGATTCAACCTTGGGGACAGTTCTAATTTTACATCCTCTGTTTGTATGTCAGTAGTTTTAATTACCTATCTAACATTTTGGCAATATGGCAGCGAAGCATTATCTCATTCCCAACTTTGATGCATGTCATATTTGCTGATGATTGAAACAAACTTTCTATAATTTCCTCACACTCTCTAGCAAGGAAATGTGATGATGTGGTGGGTCTAGTAAATGTCTACAAACAGATAGTCCCTCACCAATGTTTTGGTTGAATCAAAGGACCTAATCTCTATTGCAGTCCACCGGTCAATGAGATCATAACAAAATCAATAATAATGTCACATAAATGTAAAAGACTTGTCTGCAGGAAGTAAAAATAACACTTGACAAATCGAAATAAGTAGAAAAAGTCATTTCAAAACTATAATAAGAATAGTTTGACAACAGATTTTATAATTTAATGAACATGACTTCACCATATTAGCATCTGTTCATGCTCAGGTACTGATGACACAAATATCTATAAAACAAAACATGCCAAAAATGCAGTTTCATATTTCAGAGTTAGATAAAACTATTCATAATGGTTCAACACTTTTTGGCAGTAAAAATAGATGTACTGTTCAGTAATTTCCTAGTTTTATTTATTTTTTTCCGTTCATACCCATTAGTCACATCTCATGACGTTTGTGAAAAGATACTTTGTCATATCAATCCCAAGTCCATGGTTAAATATAAACCAGGCATGAGTATAAGATTCTTACAGTAAGATAACTTTGAGTAAAATTGGAATGGCCTTACAGCAGCAATGTAAAACAAACATACAGGAATGAATTGCTGAATGCACATTTTTTTTGTTAATTAAATTCAGGATAGCCAGCAGTCAGTCTGGTACAGCTAGATGAGTGGCGCAAATTCATTTTCTACTGCGTAATCATCTGTTTTTTATAGACACATATTTCATAGCAAATGCATTACTCTTATTTTGTAAGGCAGGGAGAAACCCATTGTAGCCTTCTCTCAGCCAGCTGACCGGCAGTGAGCAGGAAGGAACAGTGCTGTGTTACTTTGTGGTTCAAACAACCACAGAAAGCACTGGAGTGGTTTCTGTGGCATTCCTTTAGGAGGACTTTAAATTGTAGGAACATTTTGGTGATTACTGGAACCAGAACCGGTTCCTCTAGCTACCATGGCTAATTTGTACCATGGCTTCTCAAAAACCCACAGCCTTGACAAATACATTTAAATACTAGTGTTTCTCATCAGGAGAAATAGTGCAAGGAGAATAACCTCCAGCTTCCAATGACAGTCATCGTGTCCTATGTGGAGATTTATCAATTTTTTTTTCTTTTTTCCAGGAAGTTAAACACTGCTCTCTGCATTTGTATCATAAACCTCTTAAGATAGTAGCTTAAACACAACAGGTCAAGCTCTCTTGACATTTGTTAGACATGAAGTCAGAGATCTGCTGTCGGGATGAAACATCTGGAACTCTCATAAAAATGTTTATCTCTTTCTGCCTCGTCCTTCCAGTTAACCTGTGATGGGTGGAGGTAGTTCAGGAGAAAAGTTTCCACCTCTCTGCCTTGCTGATCTTGCGTAATTATTGTCCCCCGTGTCCCACCGCTCTGTCGGTACGGTTCTCTGAATCACTAACCATCGGGACACATTTCTAATCAATAGAAACACGCCATTTTTTTTAAACCATACATCTGAACTTGCCATTTAAATGGACGAGCGGAAGCCGCTTTCTGCGTACCTTGGGTAAGTCTCGGAGTTGGTTGGCATCCAGCATCAGCTCCTCCAAACTCCGGGCGTAGCGATAAATCTCGTCGGGAACATAATTCAGAGTGCAGTGGCGTTTATCGATCGTTTCGACGTGACGGTTGCACCGCCACAGGGGGATGCAGTGAAACATCACGGCGGGGGGAAGGAGAGGGAGATAAATCCCGTATCCGTGCGATAAACAAACTGCGGAGAGGAAACGGGGGAGGGGGGGATGCAACAGTTTGCTGCGGCGGGACAGTCCTCAAACTCGACTCGCCAAACCAGAGCACAAGCGAAGGAGAAATTCGGCGCGAAGTAAACACTGAAAGTCCGGGTGTGAACAAGCGGCGACCGAGCTGGCGTTTGCAGGTCGCGACGAACGGGAGAATCCACTCTCCGTCGTTGGCTCACTTTGTAGTTCGTAGTTTGGCACCTGTGTTTTCTTCTTCTCTGCCTTCGCCGCCAAAAACAAAAAAACTAGTTTCGGAGTAAAAACGACGGGTTACATCTCCGCGTAGCAGAGGGTGGCATTCTGTAAGTATGTTGTGATTTTTTTTATTATTTTTTTTGTCGTTTTGTCCCGGAGTTAATTTCCTCTCCCGTCCAGTTTCTGACCCGGAACATTCACTCCCTCATTCCTAACCTGCGTCATCGCGCCAAGCTGCTCCTCCCACCGGTCCCTCCTCTGGAGAGTCCCGTCCCGCACAGGGCCGCCATGATGGCCCATAAGCTCAGAGAGCACGCAGGCAGGCAGCCTAAACAAATTAGGAATCCAAATTTACTGTGATGTGCTGTTTTCTTCTCTCGAGGAGACACTGGAGTTTTTAAATCACTTTCTAAATGTTTGTTAATTGAAAATTTCTGATATGAAGTTTGCTCCCCCACCATACATAAGAGAGATATGAAAATAGCCATTCAGTCATTACATCACTGTCTTTGCATTTTTGTCCTGTAATTTGCTTACTTATATCGATATTTATTTTCTAAATTATTTAATTTAATTTAGTTGAAAATGTCTTCCATAACTCTTATTGTGCTTGTTATTCTCTATAGATATTATATTCATGTTTAAGATGCCTTTCATTGCTTCCTGTCACTTGTCTTTAGTCGTGAGCAGCTAGAGTCCTGCAAAAAGCACAACTTGTTCCCAGTTGGTGTCTGGAAATTGAAAAGGGCAAGAATTTGGCAAGCTTAAAATAGATTTTTTGAAAAGGGGAGACAAGTTGCGACAAATTTCTAGTAACTTGTATCAAAATTAAATTTAAAGTTTGACAAAGTTTTGTTTTGACAGAAATCCTCACTTAAGCCATTTGTTTAAATAGTTAGAAATAAGACAACTTCATATTAACAACTGTCTTATTTCTTGAGCTGAGGTTTCTTTTATTAATTGATCCATAGCTCAGCATTTAGATAAAAATAAGCTTTTAGAAGAAATGTCTACAAGTGATCATGTACATGGGTTGTACATTAAAAATGCTTTGTCAAAATCAAATTTTTCTGGTGACTGCTTACTTTTACCACTTTGCACAAAGGTGATTACATGTACAGTTTCCTCAAAATGGTTTTTGAGGACACCATTTTGTGTTTCCTCAAAAACCATCCTCTGACAAAGAAGTACCTCCACCCTCCTTTGGCACGAGTAAATCATGCAAAAAGCATTCCTGCAGATTAACAGATCTGGATATATGCTGATGAAAATCCACCCCGTCTTTTTATCTGTGATTTCTTCCTTCTTTCCAGGTCGAGAGTTGACCTTAGTTCCATCAAACCGTATTAAACTCTAGAGTAATCTCTATTGCATAATTTAGTGCAAATCATCACAGGTCATGTCTATGTGAGGAGCAATGGGTTTGTATTATCACAAGTAACCAAAATGTGTTCAATTGAAAATATGCAAATGCTCTCAATTGTTCAAATGTTTGTTCATGCAGAAAAAAGATGAAGCATCTTGTGGCCACACACCAAAAATCCTCCTACAGATGACAAGCTATTACAAGTAATAAGAATATTTTTGCTATTGTTCAAGTTTCTGTTGGGTAGAAGTATCACATATCTACTACTGATAATTAACTAAAACATCTGACTTTAGCAGGGGAAAAAACTGTTTTCCAGTTTAGTGACAAATTTTGGGGACAAATAAATCCTCTAGAGGGAGCCATATCCCACTTAGCTCTTTTAGATTGAAGGATTCAAGACTTAAAAGTTTTTTTGTATTACTGGTGGCCTTTATTTAACAGTTTACAGAAAGGAAGTAGGGAAGATAAAGAAAGTGCAGCAAATAGTCCAAGGTCAAGAATTAAACCAGGAACAACTGCATTGAGAACTGCAACCTCAATATGGTACATCTGTTATACCACTGAGCTGTGTGGCACCTCCATTAAAGACAAAATATTAAACTGGTTCAATTTGCAGAGTTCATTCTCAGGTTTATTTCATTCAGGTTTAACAGAAAAGGATGGTGATGACCTTCATGTCAGTATATCACATAAGACACACAATATAATTTGAAGTTGATGATAATGTACATAATTTTTCATAAGCAATCTGTAAATAGAAACATCTCAGAGTTCATCTGCGTCCCAACTGTTTCTTAAATGCCTTTAAGGACTTTGCCATCATTGGAGCAACTTCTGTGAAAACAACAAAAATGCGATTACTGAGCAGGAATTTGACATTATTTAGTATTATGCTTATCTACTACATTTTCTCATTTGACTGCAGAAAAAAAGTTGCAACATTTATCTGAGAAATTGCTGTCAAGTCAGACGCAGCTCACTTATTTTTTTGCGAGGATCTTGGTTGTTGCTTCCGCTGGTGCTGCTAGACCTGGAGGGCTCATTGCAGCTAGATCCCATTGGGCTCTCCAGATGTTTACTACTGTAAACATGCAAAAATATATAGGTTTAGATGATTCATATAAATATTTAAAAAGAAAATAAGAATGGTGACTAAACCAGTACTAAACAGCAAAAGCTACCTCTGAGCAGAAGAAACCAGTTTGTCTGGCACACACTCCCAGTTCTTGTTTGTTTCGCATCACTCAAAAAGCATTTCCTGCACTGTTATGACACAAGTCTGACCTTTACAATCTGCTGTTGTCTCGTGATCACTTTGTACATTATGTGGAAGAGCCAGGTGTACATGTTTTTTAAAAGATAAGAGTATGCACAATGCTGCATCAGAAAGTCATGTGGTTTTTGCATAAAGTCTATACGATACAAAGAAATGACAAGCAACATCCAAAATAATTCCAAACAAGCTATTGAGAAACAGTCTTAAATTTCAGAATGTGGGTGGTATCCACCTGCTCTTGAGCTGATGAGGCTGCTGCACAGCAGTTCCATGAATTTCCTGCTGAATTCGCACATCTCTTGGCGGCTTAGCAACGGTGTGAATAAATGCCATCTTCACCTGCCGTCCTAAAAGGGGCAAAGACAGGGCATGGTGGCTGAAAGACTTTTATTAGCCATGAAAAATAACCTCTAAAATAGCACTTTAATTATGTGATGTGATGTTTAGCTATTTGAAATAGTTTTTACTTGATACGGCCAATTATTTATTGTGTTTTTATTTATACTCTTGTGATTGTCTTTCTCAAACAAATGCCACTATCAAAATTGTCTGGTTGATTAGGTCATTAAAAATTTGTTTTTTGCCATGTAGATGTCGAGTAAAAACTTAAAAAAAATTGGAGTAGCATAATTTCAACTAAATATATATATAAAAAAATAAAGTTGATTAAGTCAATTGGTCAAATATATCCTCTTAAGACAAGACTGTTTTTAACAATGTCTGGTGCTACAATTAATGTCTAAAACTTCCCATTAAATAAGTTTTTAATATGTTTTTAATATATAGTTCACTTCAGACTATCGAGGGTTGAAATCCATGTCTTCCTGGAAAATGTCTTTAAAATGTGAGCGAAAATGTCTTGCCATTCAAGTAAGGCAGATGTGTTTTAGGAAATGGTTTCAAGAAAATTGACTCATCAAAGTCATGCTTACATCTAAATTGAGAGTAATATTAAGGTTTTAAAACTCGGAATATCACAAGGCCAGATGAGGGTTGAAGTTCATCTTGCCAACATGAACAGTCAGGTTGATCATAATCTCGCTTTTTTCTGATTCAATTTTTGTCAAACATCAAAGACAACCTGAAGAACTTGTTACTACTTTAGCCATGCTCAGGATCTTGCTCGATTCCCAGAGATTGTGTAGATTTAGATTTTCTCAAAAATTCAGAAAATAATCTTTTAAAGATAAATCCAGAATCCTGCACCAAGTGCACATCTTGTTACAAAATTGTGGAATCATGAAATTAAACCGCTCTTTAAGGAGGAATGTACTTCAAAAATTCCATACTCGTCTTTTAAGAAAGCGAAGAGCTGTTTTCAGAGCAGAGAACCCACCCTTCGGCTTCTGAGATTGTGCCGAGACGATCGTTTTTGTCAGTCTTTTGAGCTTCCTCTCCCTCTCCTCAGATAGTCTGATATACATCTCTTTCCATGACTCATATTCCTGAAGTTGGCAGTCTTTGAAATCCCTCTGGCAGTGCTTTCCCCATAAATGGTCTGTCACTCCAATGTATATCTGTTGGAAGAAAAAGAAAAAGTCAACTCATAATCATAATCAAGTGAGAATTGCTTGCAAACGTGATGTATGGAAAAGAGATTGTCAAGCTGGCATGTAGCATGTAACATTAAATTGTTTTTCACATAAAGCAGTTCAGGAATGAATGTGGGAGGTTTTGTGATGGTAGATGGAATGATTATCTCAGGAAAAAGCAATGCTTGAGTAAGCTAAGCATCTTGACAAACATGATAAATGGTATGTAGCTATTGCTCATCTACAGACATGTCGGCAATAAAATGGCATGTACAATACTAGTGTGCAAAGGAAAGTGTAGAACTAAGCTAAATTCAGCATGCCTCTGAATGTTGTGCTCATGGGAGCCAGTAAAATAATATGTAATTGATTAATGGAAAATTAATCTGCAACAAAGCTTTTGGTTTATGCAAGTAAGCTTATTGTGGTAATCCGTGTTCTGAATCCTACTGCACCTAAATCATGTATTCTTAACATTTCTACAATAACGGTGATCAGACCAGACTTCAGACTGATTGGTTTGAATTTGGATAGTTTGATCTGTGAGCCACTTCAGATTTATTTTCCCCTGTTCTGTTGGCCGGATTCATGCTGCTCAAGTACGACACTTAGAGGCTATTTAAAGCAATTACATTATCCTGAAGGGATTTGATTTAGAGCTTTTGATCAGTTGATATCTGGTGTACTCTCAAAACTATTAGTCAAATAATACAATGTCAATGTACTTTTCTAAGTGAAGTCAACAGTTATTATCCTATGGCCAAACAGCAATAAAAACATTGCAGTTGCATATATTTTTTTTATATAATTGCAAGAGGTAGCTAAGAAGTTGAACCACTCTGAAATTTAATATCAAGCTTGATAGCATTAAAAAGATGTGTGATATCTACTTAAACTAGCTAGAATATTGGAATATTTACATCTTAAAAGGACTAAGAGTATTTTTAGTGAGAATAAATTCATATAGGAAACAAACTTCTAGTTTTTAAATTATATTTACAAGAGGAAATCCTTTTAAAATTTAGTCTGGAGTGCTAAGAAGAGCAACAAATTTTAGGCTCTTACACAGAGATATAAATTTTAGGTAACAAAACCTTTTCATCAATGTCATACTCTGAAGAGCTACAGCAATTTCAACAGTAGTAGTTTGATCACCGTTTTGTCCTGTTTGGGTAAATAGGTCTAGTGCACTGAAGAGGTCGGTCCTGTCCTGTCCAAGACAGTGACTCAACCACCTGAAAACACCAGGGACACCATTTTTACTAATTGTGGGGAAAAAATGGGTGCGATTATTATTTCTACAATAATAAACACAAGGATTGTTGGACAAGGAAACACCGAATTTGCCCACATGTAGCCTCCATACGTTCCTCTGTCTGACAGAACTTCAAAGTTTTTTTTTTCTTAGTTGGAGAAGTGAACTACCCCAGTGCAGGAATAGAAGTAGTAACAGCAGCAAGGAAGGATAACAGACAGGGTTCTTCGTTGACTAGCAAACAGGACATCTTCTGATCCAAATATATTTCTGTTGTGTTACTTTGGGTCAAAATAATAAAACATACTATAAGTTTAGTTATGTAGTTTAAGAGATACACTATGAGAGACATCAAGAAAATTATTGGGTGAATTTCTTCAGCTCAATGTTAGCACAAAGACAAAGTTTTAAATATGAAAGCTCTGTCACTATACTGGAAGTCATCAGCTGCCCATAATTTTCATTCTAAATATTGTGCTGGCATTAATTGAGAAAATATTGAATGTCTTCTTACTGGGTTATATTCTTCTATTCGGAGCAGCTGCTCTGGTGTACATCTCTCCAGTACTGGCTCAAGAAGTTCAAATGGGACACCACCGGTCTCGTAGAGCACTGAAAAGAGATGCATGCTTCTAAATATAAAATCCAAGCACCTTGCAAAAGCTTTCAGACATTACTCACAGTTGAGGTTGTTCTGGAGTGTGCGTATACACTGTTGAAACAAGCTCATCATAGTCGGGAGGAAAAGGGTTTTTGCGCCAGAGTACACGTGCATCTTCTTATTCATTCGCTGACCAGTGAAGACTACAGACTCCTCCGAAACGTCACAAAAATCCAGCTCCTTATCAACTTCAACAAAGAAAATATATCAAGAACAACTAAAAGAGAGATTACAGATGTAATTTCTACCAAGCATTACCTTTCTTTTCAAAGTAGTAGACGATGTTTGAAGGCTTTTCAAGTTCTGGCAGAGCGACGGGTAATGGGACATCCATCAAATGCATTAAAGATTCCTGTGTCTTCTGGCATATTTTTAAGAATTGTTACAAAAAAAAAACCAAAACAAAAAAAACTATGGCATCCATTTTACGCATAGTTTTACATATCAGGTCTACCTGTTCTGGAAAAGAAGCAGATGACTTCAGAGGCTTGGTCCCTGGATGCTTTGATGTTGGCTCTTTTGATGCAGTCTTGACCATTTTTGGAGCTCTCTTCACTCCTGAATGTTCTTTCTTCTTCTCCACATTCATGTCATAGTTCAAGTAAGATTCAAAAGACATGGAGAGTTCCTCCTCATCGCTATTACTCTCTGAATCTTGGTGCCCCATTTTGGCCTTTTTGCGTTTTGAATGTTTCTCACTTTCAGAATCTGGATGGGGTTTTAGATTGTCATGCTTTTCATAGTTTGTTTTTTTCCTTTTTCTGTTTCGAGTCTCTGAGCGCCTCGACATCTCCAAAGGTCTGTCCTCTTTGGCCCATTTCAATGAAAAGGTCTCTCTGTTTTTCATTGATTCTTTTGATGGCTTTGATTTTGTGTTTGATTCTTGTTCTCTCTCAGAGGTTCCTTTCAACTTTTCCCTAGACTCAGATTTGGATTTTTTATAAGAAGCCTCAAAGGATTTGTTTCCATGCGTGTTATCACTGTTTTGTTTCCTCATCTTGGAGGCAACATTGTCATCCATCTTGTCCTCTTGTATTTCAGCTCTGCTTTTTGAAATGTCCTTCTGAAGTTGTGTCTTGCTTCCTTCTTGACGCTTTTTATCGTTCTTGTCCACACTGAGTTTTCTTTTCTGCTCTTCAAAGTCTTCTTTCTTACTCAGCATTTTGTGGTCCTGTTCATCTGAAGTATCTTGATCCTCATGATTAGATGTTGGGCAGTTATTGTTATCGTCATTCTGCGGAGTCTCATTATCAGAACAGCGTTGGTCATCCTCGTTGTTTTTAGCAGAAACACTATCCAACCATGCTGCATTATCACCAGGGCTGCATAAAGTGACAATTTAAGATTGGGATAAAAAATTAATTCAGGAATATTCAAGCAAATTTTACAATCAAAAATTAAATAAAGTACCTTGTGGATTCCTTTGGAATCAGTTTTTTCCAGCCTTTAACTAGCAACTTAGCAAATTCTCCCGCTTGTTTGTGTCTCCGCAGCGAATTAACCGTTTTGCCAATTCCAGTTTCCTATTGTGAATTTCAAAACTCATTAGAGCATACAGTAATTTTTTTAAAATATTTGTTCTTGTTTTATGACATGCAAACTTACAGAAAGAATATCTAGTGTGATATCCAGATCCTTTAGTTTCTGCAAAATCTTTAGAACCTGAAAGAAGAATAGGAGACATTGGGTGAGTTCAGGTTTTTGAAAGTTGTTCTCATGAGAAAAATCAGTAAGGAAAGTCATTTTAAAATGAAAGTACAGAATGAAACACAATCCCATTTCCTGTTTCATGTAATTATTTGTGAGCAATTCAACCATTTATGAGCAGTGTGAGGGATGAAGCAAATACTTTGCTGCCACCTGAGGTGTGAAAGGATCTCAACATATAAGGAAAAGGGTGATTTATTTTGTTTTCATTACTTTATAAAAGAAAGTCAAACTAAAATTAAGAAGTTATTGTTTTTCTTTGCAAATAGATCATATGTGGGACATTTTTGTTGATAAGAAAATGGTTTTACACAAATACTCTTCATGCATATTTACAAATATAATTTATGTTTAGGAGTCATGGGACCCATTCAGGAGAATGACTCTTGTGTTTTTTCTCTACTCACCAGAATTTTAGAAGTGTCTTCATCTTATGTGTTTTTGAATATTCAAGAAAGAAAATTAAGCCAGATTTGCACTTCAATTTTTCTACTTTATTGAGCACAGAAAGCAAAAGTGTCCGTTTCATTTTTATATCTCTCATTTTGAAAACAGAAATCAAACTACTACCTTTTTTCTTCACATTTCTGGCGAGTAGTCTATTAAAAGAGCAGTGTGCTAAAATGTATTTTATGAATAAGCCGGCCAATAGGTAGATCACTGCACGGAAACTAACACTTGAAGCACCAAATAAGGTAGTGCTGGGTTGGGGTCAACTCAGCTGCTGACTGTGCATTTGGAGCAGATCTATGTATGGATACTCACACCCACCAATCTCGCTCCCTAATTTATAAATGGTCACTGGCTTCGTGTCTTTAAAACTAATACCATCTCTATTTCATGTCTGCATTTAAAGTGCTTTCTGTAAAATTTGGTGCAACACTTAAATGCAGCGTAACAACAGCATGCACAGCGCCCCCAGCTTCTCTGATGACGGACAACAGCAGTAAGTTGAGCAGATGGGTGAGATGCCAGTTTTAGCCTGAGGTTCTCCCATATAAACAAGACCGACTGTTACAGTTACACTTTCACCACGTTAGTCCTAAAGATGAACAGAGGACACTTTAAGTAATTTTCTTACACTCTCAGTACTAATTTGTGTTTTTTAAATTTAAATTAAATCGAGTGGTTGGGAACTTTTCTGGTTTTATGAGAATAACTGGAGCTCTTAAAAGTAGCCTACAAAATAGAGGGTTGTATCGGCTGCTATAAAAGAAAAATCAAAATTTAAACTTTTTTTTTTCTCCCCGCCTTGTTGGTTTTATGAGCGGACTTAAATAAAGAAAGAAATGAAATCTACCGTTGTGGGTTCTGCTTTGTCTGACAGCTGAAGTTTGAACTGCATGATTTCCTTCACCACATCTGAGCTTCCGGCCATCACGATGGTTCACGTGCAATCGCTCGCGCACACCGGGCAGCGCGCGCCCATTGATGACAGTAATATAATGGGCGGGACCGAGAAAATGAAACTTCTCGAGATAATAAATTAGATCAAACAACATTTGTGTGAAAACGACTCGGTACTTTAATAATGTTGTGAGAAGAAGTTCTTATATTTTCTTCTGTTTTTTAATTTTATGTATTTATATATTTGTGCTTTATTAAACTCTAGATATAATACTAAAGGGGTCACCTTTATCTTTAGCAGTAGGGACTAAAACAATGCTGATCTCCTACTATACATTAAATTAACTTAAAGGTTAAATTAATTACAATTCAAAATATATAAACAATAAATTCTTAATTCACAAGATTATGTAATGAGTGTGAAGTCGGTGAAGACTTTGCAACCATGAAAGCTTCACTTCTTTAGAAAAGTCTTTCCACAAGATTTAGGTGTTCAAGCTTCTAGGAATTAGTGTCTACCCTTGCAGATTTAGAGTATCCTGTCAATTGTGAGGTAAGACACTGATGTTGGATGAAAATTGTTCTTACAAGCTGAAGATAGAATTCTTTGAAGGACAAGTTCACCAAATCAAAATTGTTTCCAGAGTCACTTTAAGGGCTATTTTTTTGTTTGAGGTTGTTATTGAAGAAACAAGAATATTTTATATCCTTCGTGGGTCCTAAAGCACTTCACAGCACTTGCCCCAAAGCAGAAGAAGGGAGTGATGGATTACAGAATGGTAGTAACAATTTTTTACAGTTTAGTGTTGTGCTTAATGAAGAGGGTGCTGTACCATTGGACAAAGCTGCAGAGACTGTGATGTCAGCATAATCTAAGAATGTTAATCGTTTAATACAGCATTCATCCATCCATACTTTTTTTGTCCAGATTTTTGATTTTGAATGCTTCTCTTAATATTTAGAATACAGTAAAATATGTAACCCTTGCTGTAAACTATGTGTAAATAAAAAAAATATGCATTTTATCTTACTCCACAAATGTCCTTTGCATAAGAATGTCATAATCTTATGAGGATTCTGTATGTCAAGTCCAAATTGGCCATACTCTCTCTAATCAGAGCACATCAGGGGTCATTATTTCCATCTTACCCAGTCTGTTTAAATTACCTCCAAGATAATGTTAAAAAAAAATTATAATTCTGACCTTTATTTTATTTCCCATTTCAAAAGGTAGAAAAATATTATTTTCATAGGTTTTCTATGCAGATACAAATTGAGCCATTCAGTGTTTTGTCATAATAAATGGAGGTTGCCATGGGGAACTATTTGTTGAGAAGAATCTCTGGTCCCTGCTTGCTGCCATACAGTTGTTGATTGGCACTCAGATGTATGGAGGAGGAGTTTACTCCATGTCTTTCTGTGGGGGTGAAAGCTGGTCTCTCTCTCCTGCTCCAGTAACTGGAGGCACAGGTTCCTTCTTCTTTGGCCTCAACTCCATTCTCAGGTAAGCTGAGCTTCACAAAACTTTATGACGGTAATGACATTGAAAATGCAGCTGAGAAAATGGAGTGTTTTATTGCTAATTATATTTTATAGAGCTCTACAGAAATACTACAAGCATTAAGTCAACTGAGTATGTGATACAGTGAAGAGATTTTATTCCCGTGTGGAGGGTATTCACTGCAGACTTATTTAGGATGATCTAGAATGTTTATGATGAGTAAAAGGATACAGCAGTTTTTTGTTGTTGTTGTTTCAATTTGATTTACCAGAGGACATGAGGCCTGCTGCTCAAGTCCCAAAGACTATAAAAGGAGGGTCATGAGAGAGCCACCCAGCAATGCTATTCCTGGACTTGCTACTGATAAACTGCGACAGATGCATGGGGGGCATGTTGAAGTGCTCCTGCTTTGCAGAATAAACCGGTGGCACTCATGTTAAGCTGTCAGGGAATGGTTTTATCAAAATTCATTTAAATTTTTAGAAAAATAAATAAGAAATGTAAAGCTTTGAACGGACAGATTTGTGTCCTAATCTGTCACTAAACTAAGCAGTACAAAAAGTTAACAACCACTACCAACCTAATATTGGTTATGTTGGTGCTTTGCCACCTAAAGTAACTCCTACAATTTAAAGTATATACTGTCTGATTCTAAGAAATAATTGTCTGTATTGCCACTAAGATTGAGTCAGTATCTGTTAAGGTTTCATTTAACCGTTGTTTTAAAACGTCACAAGAAGTTTTAGTGCCAGGTGAACCTTCACGCATGACTTTGGTGTTTTTAAGAGTAAATGTTTTGGCCCTGACAGTTCAGCCATTGAGTTGTGGTTCTTCTATGAGGTTTAGTTGGTCAGAAATGTGTATTTAATGCCTGCAATCGCAATGTTTATTAGAGTATACATAGGTAGGATGCATTTGTTACACCTCATTTGCTGCATCACAGAATTATTTCTGCATTTTTCTTAATCTCTGAAATGATTTTCTGGTAAACTCTGACGTGTGCACATTTTCAGAAGGATACGGCTGAGTTCCACTGCTACAACCATGGCACCCAAAAAGAACAAGACAACCAAGAAGAGTAGAGGAGACATAAATGACATTATGGTGGAAAACAGTCCCATTAACAAGATTAATGGACTAAATGCTCTGATTGAGGGAGGAAATGGCTTCAGTTGCATCTCAACTGAAGTTACAGATTCTGTGTATGCACCAAATCTTCTGGAGGGTTTGAGCAGCATGCGACAAGAAAGCTTCCTCTGTGACCTTACTGTCACCACCAAATCAACAACATTTGATGTCCACAAGGTTGTCATGGCCTCTTGCAGTGAGTACATTAGAAATATCTTGAAGAAGGAGTCAAGCCTTCAGAAGATTGACCTGAATGATCTCTCACCAGTTGGTCTGGCAACTGCAATTACATATGCCTACTCAGGAAAGCTTACCTTATCCCTTTACAGTATTGGCAGCACGATTGCTGCAGCCAGGTTGCTTCAGATCAACACCCTGGTAAAGATGTGTAGTGATTTCCTCATGCAGGAACTCAGTGTAGAGAACTGCATGTATGTGGCCAACATTGCTGATGCCTATGACCTTAAAGAAACCAAGGAGGCCGCTCAAAGGTTCATGCGGGAGAACTTCATTGAGTTTTCTGAAATGGAGCAGTTCCTGAAGCTAACATATGAGCAGATTAGTGAATTTCTCTCTGATGATTCCTTGCAGCTGCCCTCTGAAGTCACAGCCTTCCAGATTGCCATGAAATGGTTGGACTTTGACGAGAAAAGGCTAAAGTACGCAGCAGATCTCCTAACTCTCATCCGCTTTGGTACAATCTCTGCTCAAGATCTTGTGAATCATGTCCAGAGTGTTCCCAGGATGATGCAAGACCCTGAGTGCCACCGGTTACTTGTTGATGCCATGAATTACCATCTCCTCCCGTATCAGCAGAATATCCTCCAGTCACGTAGAACAAAGGTACGCGGTGGCCTCAAGGTGATTCTCACAGTTGGAGGGCGTCCTGCTTTGACGGAAAAATCTCTCAGCAAAGATGTGCTCTACAGAGATGAAGATAAAGTTTGGAATAAGTTGACGGAAATGCCAGCAAAGAGTTTTAATCAGTGTGTGGCAGTACTTGATGGCTTCCTGTACATAGCAGGTGGTGAGGACCAGAATGATGCAAGGAACCAGGCAAAACATGCTGTTAGCAACTTCTGCAGGTACCAGCTACTCTGTTTGAGTTTACTTTCTGTCACTTTTCTGTGGTGACTTATTGCTTTTCATTGTTTAGGTATGACTCCCGTTTTAACAGCTGGATTCACTTGAACAACATGATCCAAAGACGCACCCACTTCAGCCTCAACACCTTCAATGGCCTCCTGTTTGCTATTGGCGGTCGAAATGCTGACGGTGTCCAGGCCTCTATGGAGTGCTACGTACCCTCATCTAATCAGTGGCAGATGAAAGCTGCCATGGAGGTGCCTCGCTGCTGTCATGCCAGCTCTGTTATTGACGGTAAAATCCTAGTATCAGGAGGCTATATCAACAATGCCTACTCCAGGGCTGTATGTGCCTATGACCCCTCCACCGACACCTGGCAGGACAAAAGCAGTCTGAGCACTCCCAGAGGGTGGCACTGTGCTGCTTCTATTGGAGATCGAGCCTACGTTATTGGCGGCAGCCAGCTTGGAGGACGAGGAGAGAGAGTTGACGTCCTTGTTGTTGAATCGTACAACCCACACAGCGGCCAGTGGAGCTACTGTGCACCCCTTCACACAGGGGTTAGCACTGCTGGCATTTCCATTTTGAACAACAAGATCTATCTCTTGGGGGGCTGGAATGAGGGTGAGAAGAAGTACAAGAAGTGCATTCAGGTTTACAACCCTGATCTCAATGAATGGACTGAAGATGATGAGTTGCCTGAAGCTACAGTTGGCATTTCATGCTGTGTCGTCACCATACCTACAAGGAAAACACGAGAATCCAGAGCCAGTTCAGTTTCATCTGCGCCAGTCAGTTTATAGGGGTTTAGAGCTCACCAGTGATAGTTCAGTCAATCAGATCTCCACTTTGTCTGTTGGATTCTTTCTGCCAAATGGACATCATGTTTCTTTATTTAACTAAAGATTTGCAAAATTGCAAGGTTTACCAAGTGTTTAGAAACTATTTCATTACTGTTACACTTTGCTTTTTTGATGCAAAATAATATTTTTAAATTATACAAAATGTAATATCACATAACAAATTTTTAAAGGGGCCAATTCAACTGGAATATTTTTACTTCAGCCATTACACTTAAACTAAGGCAAATTTCATCTTTAAACATGATGGGTTGAAAGAAACATGAGAACAATGTTGATAAAGGTTATAATGCAATTTGCTACTGTGATGTTCTCATACTGTACTTGAATATAATAAGAAGCTGCAGATGGAATGAGTGTGATGACACCTACCAGGAGTAGGTGCTTGTGATCAGTGCTTCAGGGTATTCAACTAATCCACATCATCTCAGTTGCAGCATACAGTACACCTATGCTGTACGCATTTTGTGTTTTAATCACCGCTGGTATAATTCAAACAGGTTCTGTGCTGAAAGTAGGTGACTGGGTTCATGAATGGGTTCCAAAGGGAATTATTTATTTTTAAAAATCCAAAGAAAAATCCAAGACAGCAACAAAGTTCAGAGCCTGAGCTTGTCCTGAAGGTCATAAATTTCCTGACTGCTCATGTCTTTATGTTTTATGTTTGTTTTTAAATTAAAGTGACGACTTCTTATCTTCTCTGCGAACTGTGTTTTATCACAAAGGAACATTTTGTAAAAAAAAATTTTTTCAACTATTTTTATTATATTTTGTGGGTGTCCATGTATCCAAGGCCTTATTGAAAAGCAAAACAAAAACACTTGAAAACGACCAGCATGTTATTTTGGGTTTCATATCATGGAGATGTTTAAATATTAATATTTTATTTTTAGTATCTCATTTTAAACCATTAGAGTATGATAGGAAAAAAAGTTAAATATTGCTTCATCAAATTTGTGTCGACTGAATCACTTTTTATCAAAAAATCCAAAGTTTAAAGCAGAAACATGAGAAGTATTCTGTTTTTGTTTTTGTAGAGCAGCTGAAACAAATACAAATTAAGTTTAGAGGGTTTTCTTCCCTTGCTGATGTACACATTTATAAATTAATGCCTCTGCTTCAGTATTATTCTAAATGAGAAAAAATGATTGCTTTACTTTTTTAAATGTTGTTTTACATAATTAACATGTTATTTACTTCTGATAAATATGAACTTTTAATAAATCAATGCCCCTGAGATAGCAGCTATTAAATATTTTTCTGATCTTTGAGAAACTGCAAAATGAAGAACATAATGGAAAGTCACTGTCATTTCTCCAAGCCACAATAGGGGATCATTTCTACTTTCTACTCCAAGCCTTCTATTTTGAATTTTTGATGAAAATAGTAGTTTAAATTGCTGCAACATTTAATTTTCCTATGAGATTAACATAGTATGTTTGAATTTGAATTTAACTTATTTGACTTATGATTTGACTTTTAATTTGAAATATGTTATTTCGACTCCTAATCAAGCTTCTAGAACCTCATATGTAAGAACACAGGAAGAAAAAAGGTAAGAACATAAGATAAAAGTTGCAAAAAAAAAACACTTATTTAGTGGTCATTGATATATCAGTTCTGTGGCATTATAGCACGTTATCCCTGTTTAAATATTGCATTAGTCTTGTACCCAGAGCATGACTTGCCCATCTACTACTGTTTGTACTGACTCAAAGCTTTATGCACAATACAATAACAACAGTTCATATCATGCCTGTACCATTATACTCTTTGTCTGAATGTGTGTAAAAGTTGCCCTTAGTCATGACTGAGCTGCACAATACTGATCACCAAGAGGCACTCCCTTTATTGAACACCTTTTACAAACTAGCCAGTGGCAACATGTCACTGCTTTACATAATCTTTGACTGGAGATGAAATGTGATATGGGCTGCACAGGTGCGGCATGTCTGCCAAGGGCCTCAGTTTCTCTACCATGTCCATTGTGTTGTTTTTAAATGTTTTGTGTTGTGCTCGAGATTCTTGAAAAAAATGTTTGGTGTAAATTTTTTTGCTTTATTCATTCACCCAGAACTTTAGAGTCTCAATAAAGTTATTACTGAGTATAATGTGAAACATGGTAAGCTCTTGGATTCTCCTGTTTCCTGCGTGGGTGTTTGTATTTTAAAAAGCAGGATAAGTAGCTCAGACTAATCACAACACTGCAAGCTAACTGCCTCCATATTTGGGATGGGTGTAATTGAAGTTAAAAGAAAAAATGCTTTATACTGACCCATGATATTGCTGTCAACACACCCTTCCCTGGAAGCTGCTGTGTCATTATTGCACATGCTTTTTTTCATAGAATAATGGTGCATTCAAGCATTTCTGAAAAACTGTCTGTCAGCATCAAATGACTAAGCAACTTTTCACTACTGTTCTGCACTCAACAGTAAAACACAAAGAAAAACTAAAATGAACACACATAAAAATATGATTTTTATATAAATAATAGCAGGTTAAAAGACAATAAAGATCTAATTTTGTGTCCTAAGCTTTAAAGATTTTTTATGTAAAATTGTTTTTCTTTGTTCTTTGTTCTGTATTTTTTCTTTTTGAACATGAACACTGACTTGATAATGTCTAATTCTGTTGATAATCTGTAGTACAGAATTCAGGTGAAAAGTTCACTCCCTGGACATGAATGAGACATTCATTTAGGTTTTTCAAAGATGACTTTGAAGTGTTTTTACAATGTGGAAACCATACAATAATTAACTTCATCAAATTGCTTACAACAACAGATGGATCTGAGTTTCACTTACACAGATTTTCTTTGTCTATGTGAGACAAAGAAAATCTCATATTTTCTTTGTCTGTATTTGAGTATTACTGTATCAAATACCATAGCAAATACAGTAATACTCAATAAATTAGAAAGCATGTTCTGTTTTTAAAAGAATGTTAATGGTCTGATGTAACGTTCTAATCTTAAATTACTATAAATCATTATTCATTTATTATAGAAAGTCCTAATTAACAAAATAAAAGCTTGAAAACATCTATCTGTATTTTTAGTAGCAAGGCTGTTCTTTAGAAAGAGTTTACAGGGTAATAGCCCACTGGATGTTTTGGGATCCCAAAATATTTTTATGTCTTCAAAACTGTTCATAAAACTTGTTGGTTTTTATGTGGATCACCAAGGGGGAATATTCTAAAAATGGTAATATCATAGCTCAACTTCTGACCTATAAGTTGTTCCTGAATACCTCAAACATAACAACAAACTTTCAACACACATGCTCCATGCATCCTTTTGGTTTCTTACACATTTCAGTAACTGATACACCACAACATACATGATAGTTACTAAAACAATCCAGTGCAGTTTTGTTTTTATAAAACTGAAGACATTGCTATAAAGTATGCTAATTATTCCCAACCCTGTCTTCAAGACTCACTGGCCTGTGGATTTTAGATGTCTCCCTGCTTTAACATACCTGATTCAGATGATTACAATTCAGCAAAAGTCTGTAAGTCAGCCATCAGCTGAAATGAGGTATGTCCAATCAGAGAAACATCTAGAACAAAAGTGCTGTCCCACAACTTTGAAGAATCAGGGTTGAAACCACTTACTGTAACTATTCCATGTTTATGAGTGACTATCTATGTAGGACAAAAAGATTGTTTTAGAATTATTATAGTTTCTTTCAAACAACCCTGAAATTGATGTGTACCCAGTAATAAGTATTGTCATTTGGATGCAAAAGAGAAACATTTGTGGGAAGAACACTGATAATGGCTGTAATTTAGGTGCCTTCCTTTTTGTGGAATTAGCATGACAAGTGGAAATGGCAAAATTATAATTACAAAAACGCCTGCGACAGACTGGCGACCTGTCCAGGGTATACGCGGACTCTCGCACGAAACATTCACTGGACATAGGCACCAGCACCTCTCCCGACCCCACTAGAAACAAGGGTGAATAGAAATTGGATGGATAGTTAAATGCAAAAAGCAAAGATCACAATGAAAAACCTTGTCCTCTGTTTTTATCTTACCTCTGTATTTTCATATGTAGATTCATATGAAGACAATAAAATTAGCTTTGTCACAGTAGTCTGCATCAATTTGCACAAGAGAAAATCATAGTTATTATAATAAAGATACATTATAACATAATAAACACTGATATCAAAAATGAGTGAAACAATAGGCACAATTTAGAGTAAATTATCAACAAATTCAACAACAATCAACAGTAACAGAATGAAGAGCAGTTCAACTGCCAGTATACACAGACTATAACATTTAAAAAGCATTCATGTGTTTTATTACTATTATTATTATTATTATTATTATATTATTATTATTATATTATTATTATTATTATATTATTATTATTATTATTATTATTCATGATAAATAATGCTTATTTCTAAGCACAATCGTTGTCTCTCACCCTCTGATTGACAGGTCGACAGGAGGAGCTTAGCTAAGAGGATGCTGAGTCATGATGACGTAACTACGCTCCTCCCGAAGGCGTCACGTGTTTCATATGTTTAACACAGCGTCACTCTGCGTGGAGCGGCAGTCTGTTTCAGCAACGGCAAAGTTCAACGGCTCACCTTTTAAAGGAGCTTAGGAGAAACGGTTTCAGTGCGTTAGCCGTCAACCAAACCGACATTACGTGACACCGGCGAGCTGGTCCAATTTGTCCCCAACTAACGATAGTGCTCGGCCGAGCTAACCAGACATTAGCAGGTGATGAGCAGGGGGGCCTGTCTGTACTTGGATACCTAGTTAAGGTTACCGAACTGGCACGCCGCGTAACCAGCATCAACAGACTCTTCCTGTGAGCTACCCGCTTCATCCTGTGGGACCCAGACTGTATCGCTTGTTTGGACTGAGACTTCATGCTAGATCTCCGCAAGTTGGACCAAGTAGCTAGGTAGCTAACGTTTGGCTTGCAGTTCGCAGTTAATAAGCAGCCAGTAGGACACCGGTCAACTGTCCGTCTGTGCCATGGGGTTACTATCACAAGGCTCTCCCCTGAACTGGGAAGAAACAAGGAAGTATGCCGACCACATCCGAAAGCATGGCATCATCCAGTTCCTCAACATCTACAATAAGGTCAAGGATCGTCAGAGAGATGTATTGAAGTGGGGTGACGAGGTAAAAACATGATTTTAAACAATGATCAGCGAGGCATGATGCAACCGCATGCTTCAATTTCTACCTCTATTTATATGCAGTAAAGTGAAATTTCTACATTTGTTTGATTGCTTTTTATAAAAACTTCTCTCTTTTTTCCATAATGTTGGCATTCAGGTTGTTTAATATGTTTTGTTTTTGTCTTTTATGTATTTTTTACATGGTGCCAAATTCAAAACAATGGTTATCTGAAAGTGCTTACCAACACATGGAAGTCTACCACATGGAGATGTGATCAAATAAATATTCAATAATCAAATTTAATGAAACGGCTTTTTTAGTTTATTAAAGATCAGATCAAGTTTTGGGATAGTGGTACACCATTCAGTAGAACAGAGATCAGAATGAGGATGTCTTTTTATTTAAGGACTTGCAGCATGTACCAACTGTGGACAATTGCTGACATTATGGTTGACTTTGCAGCTATCATTCATATCGAGCATGGCTATAACCACAGTGGAGAGGAAAACTCTCTTTCAAAAGGAAGAAATCTGGGATTTTTCAGTTTATTCAAAACTACTATCTCATGTCATATGTTTTGTTACATACTAAAAAAATGCACATCCAATGTAAAAAAGAAAAATATTAACATAAGCCTAATAGGTGCACTTCTACAATCATACTGAGAAGTTCAGTTTAAAAAACACCCAGACAAATTCTATGCTAGTTATAACATAATTCTGTTAAATCCTGTTTATTATACTAGTTGATAAAAAGACATCTCTCTTGAAAACCAGCTAATTGTATACAGTCAATGATATTGTGGTAATCAGTCCTCCTGGGCAAGCTTTGCTGAGTAATTGATGGTACAATCCCTCCTACAAAACGTATTCAAGATTTATGTGCTTGACTCTTCAACGCCCTGTTTGCATTACCAATTCTTTTAAGTTGTACCTTTTTTTTTTTTTTTTTCAACCTTTACTGAGAAACAAAATTTCACTGTGCTTCAACTTGAACACTGAGTCTTTAATTTGAATCGACATGGAATGCTGTTGTTATAGAATAATCCCCCTTTCAGACAGGGGATTACAGCCCAGCAGATTCCAAGTCAAGGAAACCTTCCTGATGAATTGGAATTGATGTGATGGCTTCCCAGTCTGCTCAACGTTAAGCCAGTCCTAGGATTAGGAGTCGTGCTGCGTTTGCGTGTAAATTTTCAGTGTCTTTATTTTTGTGTGTTTAGGTCGAGTACATGCTGGTAGAGCTGGACGACAATGATGAGAAGGTTCGACTGGTGCTGAATGGTGGAGATGTTTTGGAAACTCTCCAAGAACAGGGAGAAAATACAAACCCGAAGTGAGTCATTTGTACAGAGATCTTGATCCACACTTTTCTTTTTAATTAGCTTCACTCCCAACACTGTCATGAAAGGATTCTTGAGACATTTGTTGTACATGTGAAAGCATGTAAACACCAGCGTAAGGAGAAATTCAGAGCTTTGATTACACCGTGTTCCAAATTATTATGCAAATTGGATTTAAGTGTCATAAAAATCACATTTTTTATTGTGCAATAAAATTGATTGATGCTATTGTGTGTCAGGGCTCTTTGAATCTCTATAATTAATTTCAGAGAGGTGGGTTGATTAGTTTGTCTCAATTAAAGGAAATCTATGTAAGAAGGATGTTCCACATTATTAAGGAGGCCACAGGTTTTAAGCAATATGGGAAAGAGAAAGAATCTCTGCTGATGAAAATCATCAGATAATGTAGTGCTGTAAGACAAGGTATGAAAACATTAAATATTTAACAGAAACTGAACCATTAACATACTGTGAAGAGATTTATGGCTGATTCAGAACAAAGATGGGTTTGTACAGATAAAGGCATAATGAGGAAGATTTCTGCTAGACAAATTTATCGGATTAAGAGAGCAGCTGTCAAAATGCCCTTACAAAGCAGTAAACAGTTATTTGAAGCTGCTGGTGCCTCTGGAACCTCAAGGTGGAGGATCCTCCTGAGGCTTGTGGTGCATGAACCTACTAACCAGTGCTCACAAGCAGAAACGGTCGCAATGGGTCCAGCCGTACATGAAAATTCATTTTCAAACAGACTTGTTCTCTGATGACTGCTGTACATCCCTGGATGGTCCAGATGGATACAGTAGTGGATTGGTGGTGGATGGGCACCACGTCCCAACGCAGATGTGATGTCAGCAAGGAGGTGGTGGAGTCAATTTTGGGGTTGAAATTATGGGCAGAGAGCTGGTTATAATCCTTAAAATGTTTAGAAAGTCTGCTGTATAAATTGGAACAGTGCAGTTTGAGTGCAGTTTTTTACTTTTGAAAAAAATACTGTTCTCATGGGAATCTTTGTTCAGTAAAATCTTATTTATATTGTAATAGTTCATGACTTGAAAATTATACTCGTCACCATTTAAGAAAATCTGAGAAAACATCACTTGCATAATAATTTGGAACACACTGTATGTCTAAGTTGAAACTAGGAACTGAAGTGGAAGATAAGTTCTGTTGAAAATCTTGAATTTCAACATAGTTGAACAGTGGCGTTCATCAACACTTTTTGGATTTGCTCTGGCAATGAACATAGTTCCCATATTGGTACTATGGGTGTGCATTTATGCAAATATCCAGTAGCAAACATCGACTACAGTCTGAAGCATTATTTAAAAACCTGTTCCTGTGACAGAGAAACACTTACTTGGCTCAGTTGTTAAAATCTCAGAAATGAAACAGTTTGTTTCTGCTTTTTATTTACCTTAAGTGGGATTTTTATTTTTTAGTTTAAGATACTTCTAAAATTAAAACGTGTCAAATTAAAGGCAACTGTTGCTGTAGGTGTCTTTTTGCTTACGTGACTCTGTAATTCACACTTTTGTCGTGTTGAGAAGGATAGGTGTTACCTGACCGGACATCTGACCCAGCTTTGGTTCTGGTGAGGACATACAGTAAAATTGCTCTGGCTTATTCAGTCTCATTTTTTAACACAACCAAGGAGAGAAGTATACGTATAAGAACGACTTACACTTACATTTCAAAGGAAACTGTATTCGTACAACAATGAAGTATAGTAATCTATTTTTCTTTAAAAGACAAATCCTGCTGATGTGACTTTTTAAATATATGTCTCATTTATATGCAGGTATTACCTTTTTATCTTTTCTGGATTGATCATTTGGGGAAAAAATTTGTATTAAAATAAACATAGACATTTTAATTGTTACTACTGAGAGAACAGCCATGCAGATAAAAACTCCAGGTGATGTCATTCCAATCAGCCCTGTTCAGTAGCAAAAATAGACAGATTAGTTTGGAAAATGATTCTTCTCCAAAACTAAGTTCAGTGCCACTGTACTGACCTGTAATGTTGCTTGTTAATGTAACACAAGCAGAATATATTACTAATGAAAGAAAAGCTTAGAGATCAGTGAAATCAGAGCTAAAATTCAACCCATAAGTTGATTGTATCAGTTTGGATCTCGGGTCATCGCTGTGCTTCTGCTTTGCTTTGTTTGGTAGAATCTAGTTATAACTTTTGTTCTATGTGATTTACATTTGATTAATGCAAGTCACAGAACAACTGCCAGATGAGAAATGAAATGCTTGAAATACCAGGTCTGAGTGTCTGAAAAGCCACTCCTCTTCCATCTTGTTTCTTGAAGTGAAACTCTGAACCTCATCAACCGCTGTGCCATTATTGCTGTCTTTAATGAAATCCATCAATCACTGGCTGGGACTTTTTGTACTTACTACAGTCAGCATGCATGCACTGTATCGCGTTATCATACTCGTCATTAAAAGTATGCCCTCACGCATGCGGGAGAGTTATTAAACTGTTATTGTTACATGATTTAAAAAACAGCACATTCTTTCCCATGAGTTCTGCCAGGTGCCGGTGGACTGCTTTGTTTCTCTTAAAACAACTCAAGCCTGGATGACAATGAGAGTTTCTAATCATTACTGCTAGACTTAGCCTTTTACAGATTGGAGTCACATAACCTGAAGTTTACCCATTAAGACCTTCACAGACCTATTGATTTGTAAAGTGTTGCAACAGATTTTCAATTTGAAAGCAGTAACTGATTATTGCAGGAGGAAAGCACCTAAATCTCATCAAAAGGTGGAAAAGCTCCTCCTGCTTGTGTTTTTAAAAAGACACAAACACTTTTTTGGAGGAATTTCTAGTGGAAGACATTAGATTTGTATTGAAACTGTTTTCCAAAAACAGTTTCAATGTTTTCACAAAACATTGATGACGATTTTGTTTCCCAGTTTAGCAGTAAAATATAATAAATATAATCAGAAATGCCATAGAAATTTTCCAAGAATAATCTTTTTGAAATGCAGTTTTTCAAATTTGGACACTGCAGGACATATTGAAATAAACTCTAAATTTGGAAATATTATGCAAATAATTTTTTGTGCAGAGCTCCTGCACCTAATGCTGTTCAGAGACCTGAATTTCATTCATATGCAAGGTCCGACCACTGAAACCTCTTCAGTACTTTTATTTGGAATTTTATTTACCCCAAAATAACGGCAAACTCTGTAAAAGTACTGAAATTTGACATGAGAAGAGCTGTGTAGGAGCCTTGTTTAAAGAGCCGTCCGTCGTTGTGTTTATACAGGCTCCTGTCTGCCTGCCTGCCTCTGACGTCAGTGTAAATCTGTATGGCTAACTTGACTGGGGGGGAAATGCCAGCAGCATTGACCATAGTAGATCCCATGCATGCCTCATTACTGCCCCTCTGTTGCACACACCAAAGAGCACGCTCTGAAGCACAAACGCACCGTATTTGTTTATGGCGCCAGGATTACTGGTGCCATCTCCATAAAGGGAAAGCATGTAGTTTATTTTCTGAAAAAGGTCAAGAGAGCTGACATGAGAAAACAAAAGATTTCGCAACATATTTTGCACTTCCGCAGTCATCCGACACTTTGGAGACCGGAGTATGGCAGCTACATGATCGAGGGAACTCCTGGGCAGCCATACGGGGGAACGATGTCAGAGTTCAACACAGTGGAGGGCAATATGAGGAAGAGACGTCTGGAGGCTTCGTCTGTCCTGAAGAAGAATATGACGCTCTGCACCATCACCTCCTTTCCAAGGTTTTTATCTTTTGTGTTGGTCAATGTAGATCCATTAATTATTGATGAACTTAATAGGGCGACTGTTGCTCAGCTAGTAGTAATCATCTTGCAGTCAACAACTTGTGGATTTGATTCCAATCTCCTCTTGGCACTTGTGCTTACTGTTGCTGAACGGTGTATAAATGTGTGTGTGGTTGAAAGCAAGTTGTTGAATGTGGCTCCAGTATAAAGTTGAGTGGTCGGTATGTGTGTAATTGAAAAGTTTGTTTCCCAAGCCGCTGATACCTGCTTTCCTTTTTCAGATTAGGTTGTCCAGGTTTCACCAAACCAGAGTACCGACCCACTCCCGTTGAAAAGGGAGTGTCAAAGTCTTTGTTTTTCCCAGATGAAGCCATAAACAGACATCCCAGATTCAGGTGGGCTGGTTGACATTCTAAGGTTTGAATATCATATTCTAAATATTGTTACATTAAGCATTGACCTCAACATAATGTAAAAATCTAATTATGGATATGATAACCATTGCATTCATTTTAATAGTTTTATATTGGCATGAAAGTTCAAAGGACATGGGTACTTTGGTAAGGCTCTATATGTTGTCATTGTATTCTTCTCTTCAGCACTCTGACCAGAAACATTCGGCATCGAAGAGGAGAGAAAGTTGTGATAAATGTGCCAAGTAAGTTTGATTCATTTTCTTTCTTTATCTTATTGACTGCATTTATAATCTGCTGTAAATTAGGTCACGGGTGTAATATCGATTAATTTGAAGTGCTGTACATTCAGACTTGTGTGCTTAATTTAGTACTCCATAGACTTTAGACAGAATTTTGAATAAATGAAGCAAAAGATGTGATTTGGCTGCTTTTCTTGCAGTCTATAAAGATAAGCACACACCGTCTCCATTTGTGGAGCAGTTCCCTGAGGACGACGGCGAAGCAGCGAGGGCAGCCCTTCCTGACCACATCTACATGGACGCCATGGGCTTTGGCATGGGCAACTGCTGCCTGCAAGTATGTGTTTTTGAATATGCAAACCTGGGTTCTGAGAACTCCGACTGCTCCGTTGTCTCAATCAGTGATTTATAAAAGGACTTCAGCCTCATTTATGACGCTTCTGCAGGTGACATTCCAAGCTTGCAGCATTGATGAGGCAAGATATCTTTATGACCAACTAGCAACATTCTGCCCCATCGTGGTGAGTGGTTGCATGAAATTTGTGCTTCCCATTAGAAATGATTCAGCTGTGATCAAGAGATGCATACAAATACTAGGATATGTCTACATCTTTACTTTAAAAATACTAGATCATAATTACTGGTATTATTTGTAAATAAACCTGTCTTTCGTTGCAGATGGCGCTGAGTGCGGCCTCACCCTTCTACAGAGGGTACATGTCTGATATTGATTGTCGCTGGGGAGTTATCTCAGCCTCGGTGGATGACAGGACCCAAGAGGAACGAGGCCTGAAGGTGAGGACAAGCTGCCTCTCTGAGCTCCCGCTGGCTGTTTGTAAATTACAAATGTAGACTTGATATTCCACACTGCTGAGACTGTGCAAACAATAGCTGACAGTGCAGGAAGACAGGATGTGGCATGCAGCGTCGGCACTGTGGAAAAACGTAACTATCGTAACTCTCCCCATAATGTTAGTCACCCTGATGAGAGCCAAGCACAAGATTTAGATTTAGTTCACATATATGACTTAATTCATTTCTAATCAGAAATGTCTTGTTTATACTTTTAAATCGTGCTGCGGGTTGCACATCAACCATCACTTCCTCGACACAGGAAGCTGACTTGCCGCAGTAAAAGTCAGCTGATGTGGGCTGTGAACAACTCGCTTGGTGAGTTGAGGAGCATCACAATGGCAGACTTTGATTGGAGTTCTGCCAATCAAAGCAGAACTCCAACTATATCACTATTTCCACAAAGCACATGGAGATTGGGAAAAAGACACTTTTATCAACCCCTATTTATTTCATACACCACCTTCCCTGGTTTTCTTTTTGTTAATTTATGTCCTATTTAAAAGGACAGTATTTTTTTTTGTCATGTCATACTCCCTCATAAAAAATATTGGAGTGTTGCTTTGATTCTTACATGCATGTTTGCCAAATCCTTGAAACTCTTTTGGCAGCCATTTGCCTAAATGCTTATTCTCACAAAATAATCAAACATCTGGTGGAACTGCACGTCTGCTAAGCTTATCATATGAACTACTTCTCCGTCCAAAACTTTTATGTGCCTGGGAAACTACATAATGCTGTCCCTTTCAGCAAAAGAATCTTGTGACAGCTGATTCGCAGTTTGCAACAACGCGTGGGGAAGGGGCACCGGCACACTAATCTAGCCTCCATACAGCCAGAGCTTGTTTCTCCGATTTCTTGTTAAAATTATGTTAAAAAATATTTTTTAAACTTTGATTTATCTCAATATTGGTACCTGATACATGACCGACTGATGCAAAAAAAAAAAAAAGATTCAAACACTGTACCATTTCCTGATACAGCTCGCAGAGATGTATTGTGTTTCTTAAGGAGAGTTATAGAAACGGAGCACAGCAGCTTCCAGCAGTTTTAGTGAGTGCTGAAAGGCTTAATGTGTGGCTTTTTATTTGAACTGTGAAAATGACCGTGCTCAGTTCAAGCAGATCAATTAGTGACTGAGAGAGTCCAATTTGTCACCGTCTATTCAGTGGAAGAGCTGTTGGTTTCCTAGGAAGTGCATTTTTTTTCTACTTCTCAGCTTCTGGGGCAAGATAATGAACTGTGAGGGTTACTGATTCATTAGGTAGACGATACCTAATGAGTCAGGTATTGTGAATGAGGTATCACGATATCTGAATCCCTTCCAAACCCAACTACACAGGAATGTAAAACAAAATATGCTTAATAATATATAACGAGCAATATAATTTATCAAGCCTCACTTTACATACATTAAAACGGTAAACTGACAAATGTGGAGTAAATGCATTTTTCAAATTTCTTTTGAACATGGAAACATTTGAGAGAGGTAATAGAGGCATTAGAAAATATAATAAACAAATATGGGAAAAGTCTGTCTTCATGGGAAAATATCATCACTGAAATCAAATAGTTAAGCAGCTCAAACCAAATGATTATTAAATTCCCTATTTAAACCCAGTAAACAGAAGTATAACGGCCCAATGTTGGGGTCTTAGTTTTAATTAGAAGAAGCTTTGTTTTGTTGCTATTTTTGGTTTAGTTTCATAAATGCAGTTTCTGTGTTCGTACTCTGGATACACTGACTACAACAGTTGGCTGAGAGAAAGATTTTTAAAGTCTCTTCTTTCCCCGATCTTTTCCCTGTTGTCAGTAGCAAATAAAAATTAAATAAAAATTGAGTGATCCAAATGTTTAATTACAGGCAAATTTATAGATTTGCAGTTGGATATTATAATATAAGTGTGCTTTCTCATTTCTGTTTTGCAGCCTCTGAAGAACAACAAGTACAGGATCTTTAAGTCCAGGTATGACTCGATTGACAGCTACCTGTCTTGCTGTGGGGAGAAGTACAACGACATCGATTTGACGATAGATGAGGAGATCAGCAAGCAGCTGCTCGGTGCAGGTACTGATGTCTCTTTTAGATGCTTGTTAAAGTTATAGTCTACTTTACAATCTGTGCTCAGTAACGAATTACAGGAACATGGGTATAAATGCATAATGATACTGCATGGCGGTATAATTCGGGGGCACTGTTCTGAGTTTGAATCCCAACCTGGGATTCTTTTGCATGGAGTTTGCATGCTTTCCTGTTGCATGCGTGGGTTTTCTCCCAATATTTCTTTCTCCCACAGTTCAAAAACACATGCGTTAGGTTAATGGATCTAAATTACCTTTAGGTGTGTCTGCATGGTTCTATGTCATGTGAGGACTGATCACTTGTCCTCCAGCAAGGCCCCGCTCCTCTCCACCACCATGCCAGGACAAGCATGTCTACTGAATGTACATTACATATGTCTTGTGTGCAGGGATTGACAAGCTTCTGGCTCAACACATAGCTCACCTCTTCATACGAGACCCGCTCTCCGTCTTTGAGGAGAAAATACATTTGGATGATGAAAACGAATCTGATCACTTTGAGGTGAGGATTTTTCAAACTTTTTTTCAGAGAAGCTAATCTCTTGCCACAAACAAAACACAGGTCTAAGCTCAGTCAGCGTTCATTTTTCATTCAGAATCTTCAGTCGACCAACTGGCAGACGATGCGGTTCAAACCTCCACCTCCAAACTCCGACATCGGCTGGAGAGTCGAGTTTCGCCCCATGGAGGTATTTGTGATATAGACATTTGTTTATCTGGGCTCATTTTGGAGGACTTTCAATAACGAGTTACGTTTCTGGTTTTACTTTTCAGGTTCAGCTGACTGACTTTGAAAATGCTGCATATGTGGTTTTTGTTGTCCTGCTTACCAGAGTGATCTTATCCTACAAGCTGGATTTTCTAATCCCCTTATCAAAGGTATCAACAACCGCTTGAACACATTGTTTTTATTAAAATATTAGTTCTAAGATTTAAATCAAAATAAAACCTGTGATTTATCAGGTCGATGAGAACATGAAGGTGGCGCAGAAGAGAAACGCAGTCCAGGAGGGCATGTTTTATTTCCGCAAAGACATGTTTAAAGGTGGGCTCAACAGGAAGTGCAACTCTTAAGTGTCCTTGAATGGTTCAGATGGAAATAACTGTAAAGCTGTTTCCTAACAGGCTGCAACCCAGGCTTGGATTGTGCTTCTTCTGCTCAGAATGGCGTAGAGCTTGAGGGCAGTAACGAGGATTACACACTGATGAGCATCGACACAATCATCAACGGGAAGGTGAGTTTGAGAATAAACCCGAGTCAGATGAGTTCATCTCGTCACTGCTATGTCAGTCTTTAGTGTTTTAATTGAGTGCACAAACAATCGCAACTAGCAACACTCAGGTTCAGATACATGAAAGGAAAGTGTTGCAAAAGTATTCATACTGGTTAAACTTGTCACAGCCACAAACTTGAAACGTATTTTCTTGTGGTTTTGTGGAGTAGATCAACACAAAGTCGTGCAGTTGTTAAATAACATAAAGTTTTACAATGGAATATTTATTTAATTTGAAATAAAATTCAATTCAAACATTTGCCTTCAGAACTCATCTAATCATGTAAATAGCGTGGCCCTGTATTTAATCTCAGTGTAAATCCAGATGGAAATCCTGAGACCTCTGATGGTCTCTGAGGTTTGTAGGACATAATTAGTGAACAAACAGCAGCATGAATGCAGAAGACAGGTCAGGAATAAAGCTGTGGAGAAGTTTAAAGTTAGATTGGATTATAAAAGACAAGCAAAGTCCAGAACTAAATCCGTTTGAGGTATGCAAGTACATATCTCAATAAAACTGTAGCATTCGTTGCACAGAAAGACGCTTTTATAAACTATTCAAACCCATTCAATAAATTAGAATATTTTTGGAAAGCCTATTTATTTCAGGAACTTCATCAAAAAATCACATTATGTAGATTAATCACACACAGATGGGTGTTTGAAGGTGTTAATTTTTGACAATGATGATAATTTTCTGCTTATAATTAATCAAAACATAACACTTAATATTGGAGTATTCTATCATACCAATTTAAAAAAGATATATGTAAGTATTGTAAAAGTTGTTAATTTCCTCCTGCTTAGAGAATATTCACTGCTTTGTTTTGGTCTTTAACATAAAATTTGATTCTTTTTTCGTGGTTGTAAGACTAAAGCTGAAAAGTTTAAGATTTACCAATACTTGCAAAATACTGTATTTTGTTGGATCTAGTGCTAAAGCAAGGTATTTATATAACTGTCTATACTTTCCTTTATGCTATTCTAAGACATCAATTCACACCTGCAGCTTCACTTTTATGTCTTACATCATCAGGAGGGAGTATTTCAAGGCCTTATCCCAATCCTTAACTCCTATCTGGAAAACATGGAAGTTGACGTTGACACCAGGTGCACTATTTTGAATTATCTGAAGCTCATCAAGAAACGTGCCTCAGGTAAAGTACCAGTAATGGTTTTTATTTAGAGTCTAAGCAGAAAAAACAGAATCCCTGTCTGTGCTCCGATGTTCATTTGTTCCCACTGATTCCATGCGCTGTCGATCCAAACAGGAGAACTGATGACCATGGCCAAGTGGATGAGGGAATTTGTTGCAAAACACCCCGAGTACAAGCAGGACAGTGTCATTACTGACAAGATCAACTACGACCTGCTCAAAAGGTGCGACAGGATTGCTAAAGGCGAAGAGCAGTGCCCCGAGCTTTTTGGTAACCCAGTCAACCGAGTGAAGTGAGAGAGCTCCAAACGCACGTCAGATTATTTTTTGTTCAATCATGCACGAAGAAGACGCACCAAATGAAAGAGGTCCAATTAAAAAGAACGCAGCTGCATGTGTGTTGTGAAGAAACACACCTCCATCACATGCGTGTGTATATACGCTGTATGAGATTTTTATGATTACAGAATTATTTTAATAGGACTATGAAAGGGTAATGTAATAGAAAATCAGATGTGTATTTATTTTTGTCTGAAAATTAAGCATATCTGTGTGAAATTGTAAATGTAGCAGAGATGTACAGTAGGCTGCTATTAATCTCTTATCCTGTAAATACTGAATCTTTTGCTCTTTAAATTGTTGACGATTGTTTTTGTTTATTGTTTTTTCTATTTGTTGATTAGACATCTAACATTAGGGTTGATTTTTCTTTGTTTTGCATTTTGTTTGCTTCGTTCTGCTGACTTCTTAGAGGGACCTTGAAATTATTGTTGCATTCAAATTAAAATGTTAAAGCACTGTTTGCAACGTGACTTTTTCCAAATAAATCTATAAATCTGCAAGTCATTTAGTAATTTTCTTTGTTGTTGTTTTTCCTTGTTGCCAGTTGCATATTAACAGCTACATAGTTCAAATCAGGAGAGCTGAACTTGTTAATGATTTTTCACCAGATATAATGATTTTAGAACCTTTTGGTATAAATATATATCCACATGTATTTGCAAAAACAAGTTGACAGTAAAATTATTCAACATTAGACTTTGAATGTTTGAAAGTTTTGTTTTTAGCAAATTCACTTTAAATATTGTGACATCAAGTCATTTATGTAATTTTAGAGAGCTTAAAGTAAAAAAGAAACTCAGCTATTCGAATATTACATAAACCATTAAAAATGGATTTTAAAACACAAAGCCAGACTGTTCCAGCTCCAGTGGAAGAAAGTCGGGGGGTATTGTAATCAAGGTATTGTGGATTAAATAGAATCAACACTTGGCCTTCACAGGAATTACTTCATCAAAGTAACAAGGCTGAAATGTTGATCAGCTTGTTGCTTCATGAAGTGGTTATGCAAGATCATATCTCTTTAATGGCAGACTTCAGGTATTCTGGATTTTTTGAGTTGGGTGTCTCGTCTTCTTCCTGGCAACACCGTGTGTTTCTATTTCACGTCTGTCAGATGACTTGTTTCTATTTCTTCAACTAAACTTTCCATTTCGAGGCTTTTTCATAAGTCCCTGAACAGCATATGTCATTAGCTATGACTTTTTGTGACGTACCCTGCTTCTGAAGGGTTTCTATCTGCCGAGTAATACATCTATACAATATGAGTTCGGTTATTTTTGATTAAATGTCCAAGATAAACTATTTGATATTTTCTAACTCACCAAGACTTGTGACTGAGGCACATCATGAAATGTGTATGTCCAACCACGAGGTGGTGCTGTTGAACCAGAGTCTGATTCTACAGTGCGTTGCAGTGACAGATGAGAGTATTACCTCATTTTGACCTCTTAGATAAGATAATGATTATTGCTGCTGCAGACCTACCTAGTGGACACAGAGCTCTGGGAACATTTGTAGGTTTACTCAGATTAATTCTGATGTTTTAAAATTCCACATTTCAACTCTGAGACTATTCTGATTGATCCCCTGTAACACATTTTTATCTATCAGTTTCTATGTAATTATGTTAATATGATACGTTATAACTGTCTAAAAAGGCAGAGAATGATTAATATAAAACTAGCTGGCAAGAGGAACCTCCTGCCAACAGGTTTGTTACTTTATTCATAATTTCTCCTTGATTTCTGAGTCTTAATATGTCATCACCCTGAATGGAGAAGAAACCACACATTTTTGACCAAAAGTGGGAGGTCTAATGATTTGAATGCCTTTTTATATGTATGCCCTGCAGCAGGCTAGTGGTGCACTAGATGAGGTCTAGCTGAAAATACTTATCAAAGGTGGGAATAACCTGGAATGAATAATGCATGGAATATAAAACCCTATCATTTTGCATGTAAACTTATAAATTATGTTTGATTGAACAGTGCTGCAGCAGCACTTGTACAATCAAATGGAATGTATAAGTTTAAAAAACATTTCCCCCCTAGTGTTGCAAAATACTTTTTTCAGCTAAATCAGAACAAACAAAAGAGTTCTGTGTTTTATGACGGTTTATCATTACACTTTAAGTCCTTGAACATTTTTTTCCCCCCATACAAATGAGATGTTGCTATTATTTCATATTTCAGCAGAGCTGATACTGAGTGGGAGGTGGTTCCTGATCAGGCCACTGAAGCGACCAATCAGATCAGGTGACCAGGTTTTTCAGAAAGGGGGGCGCCCTGACTTTCTACCACTGGAACAAGACATCTCTACAGACTACAATTTGGCTCGGACAACATAATAACAGCTTGACAATGTGTTTCAACCTATTGATGCGTAATTTTTTATTTTTTGCATTGTATCAGATAAATGAATTACAGATGGAACCTCAGTTTGAGTTAAAGTTGCCAGTTGAAGTGAATACCCTGTGAATATAGTTTGTCATCCACAGAACAACATGTTTTGTTGTAAATGTTTATTTAGTCCAGTAGATAAAATCTTCCCTTCAAGAACATGGCACAACGAGAAATCAATCAATCAATCCATACTGACAAGCTGAGCAAGGAGACCCTTCATCAAAAAAGCAGATGTCATAGAGCTACACGCATATTTGACCTGCTGAGTGACATAAACACTGAAAAAAACAAGCAAAAAAATAATAATTCTCAAGACTAAAATGTGTAAAACAATACATAAAAAAATAATCATTTCAATAAAATAAAATATGAAAAACACTATTCTCATCAGGCTTGAGTGAAGGGATTGAAAGTATTTTTTGCAAAGTGTGGATCACTCAAATATAAAAGTAAGCTAAAGGAAATTTTTATTGGAAATGAAGGAAAAACATTTCCAGTGTCCAGATGGATTTGTTTAAAATCTGATGGTGAAAATCTCCAAATGAAATGCATTCACTATGGACATCAATATATTTGTATGAAAACATTAGAAGCTAAGAGTAATATTGATAAAATCCCATCACAAAACTATATTTGCTCGAATGTGTTTTGACTTTTGATGTTGCATTTTGTCTTTCAGTCTGGAGGCAAACAGGCTGCAGTTAAAGTGGCTTTTAAAAATCGACACACACCTGTTAAGATGGCAGGTTTATCACTTCTTTCAAAGATAATATCGTCTTCATCAGACAACTCATGATCAGACAAAAACAAACTGCAATGATCTGGCTGAATACATGAATATACCCTTAATATTATGCAGAGAAGTTACAAAGGAACAACATGATCTAGTCAAGAGATGGTTGCGACTACAGCATTATGCAAGATGCACACCGCTGCAGAATTAAGACAGTCATCAATGAGTGGAGGAAATATGGAACAAGAGCGACTTAACAAAAGCTGCACATTACTCCAAAAAATGAATGAGGAAACAGGAGATGAACTGCCAAGAGGAGCTGCAGGAATTTTTGCCAGGACAGGGATAACTTCTGACAACAATCTCTTGTATTTTGCTCAAGTTTAGACGAAGCAGCAGGAGTGCAAACAAATGGCTTATATTTCACATAAAACATGCAGACCTGAATGAAATCTCCCTAAACATTCTGAAATTAATAATATTAATTACGTGAAAAATTCAAGATTTAACTTTGGGAAACACTTTCCAAAAGGTCAATTTGACACAAAGCAGTGAAGCAAATCACCAAAGATAATATGAGAAAATTCAGTTAGGTAGATGAGCTCTGCGCAAGCTTCAAAGATGAAAAAGGCAGCTGCAGTGAAAGGTGGGTGAACAGTATGAAAAACTCCAAATGCTGGTCAACTTTGACCCAGAACCTACGGCGGTCAGCTAGTGAGCTGACGGTTAACAGGGAATTCAAAATATTTCCAAGGAAAATAAGGTTGGCAAAATGGCAAAATCTGATTAAAAGTTGCACAATTTAGAGGTTGCACAAGCAGGTTCCACCAGTTTTTACATCATGCAGTACTGGATATGTATTTCACGTTAAAGCTGGATATATATTTCACATTAAATTAAACGGTTTGAAATGACGAATCAGTCTAATTTGTTTTTATGTCCCAAAATCCCAGAAATTTAGGGGGTAGAGTGGACGTTCCAGAAAGCCACAGCTGTCTTGTTGCAGTTCTGTTCATTTTCTCCTCCGAGCTGTACAGAGGAACAATGTGATCTCACTGGGTTGTTCATCTAAAAGTATAACATTTTAAAGCTGCACTAAAATCAGTTCTTAGTCGAAATATTAATACTTTGGGTGTTTTCATGGGACCGAGAATGAAATTGTTCAGACCAGGAAAAAGCAGACTTCTCTGAAAACAATAAGAAAAGTGACTTCTGCCCCATGTTCCACTGCAACGTTGTGCCACCACCTTTGCCTCCTGTGAAACGTTTGTATTTTTTTTTATTTGAATTTCAGCAGAACTGGTGTGGAATGGTGGGCGTGGCTTGATCAGGTCAGAGCAGCTGACCAATCTGAGCAGAGCCGGCTCTGTGGGAGGGGAGGGCTTAACTTTACCCCTTAATGGTTTTACAACCCTTAAAATTTTCTTATCACAGATCAGATAAATCATTTTTAAAAAGGCGATGTACTGTAATTACAAAACGTTTTATCCTGAAACAAAAAAAAAACAAAAAAACATGGCAATTAAAAATATATATATATGGATGCTGCTTCATCAAAAGATGAGTGAAGGGTCGTGGATATAACGTTGATCTCAATAGTTTAAAAGGATGCAGAGATATATTTTTTTCTCTTTCTCTGAGAAGTCTTCTGACTCTCCCTGACACCTCACGTCCTCCCTGTCTTCACCTGCTTCCCTCTAGAGTCCATCTCCAGTCGTCCTCCTGACCACAGCCTGATGTCATCCTCTTGATAGTGAGTGGCATTGCGACACAGCAGGTCACCTCCTGGATATAACCCCAGCGGCAGGGCAACAGGCCAGGGCTGTGTGTTCCTCCCACTCCTCTCCACAGACACACACACACACACACACACACACACACAGGGAGAGAGGAAAGCAGAGCGGCACCGTGAGCTCAACACGGCCAGCCAAGGTTACTCATCAGTCTGCTGCACTCAGCTGCTTCTCCTCCACGTTTCCTCCACAGACCCTGTATGGTGAGTCTTTTGTTTTGTTTAGTTTTTTTCTCTCATTTTAACATGCTTCACTTCGCTTCGCTGTAGCGTCTGAACTTTAAAGCCGGGTTATTTATTGAAGTAAAGTTTGTGTTTGTATTCGAGTAATTCATCCCAGGGAAGTTTGCTGCGATTCATCGGATTGTTATGTAACTGCAGCAGCCGCCATCGGCTCGCTCGGCTCTTCCAGTTTCACCCGCGGCTGCTGGTTTGGTTTCCACTGTAAAGAGCAGCTTGATGTGAAGTTACTCTGAAACAATAAAGCGGTGACCCGAGGAGGAACCGCGTCTCCCACGATGGACGCTCCAACGCCGGCAAGAGGAGCTCAGCTTCGCCGGCGGAGGAAAGTTAAGAGAGCTCCTTCTAAGGAAAAGTCTGGAGCCTTCTTCAGGTTTATGATCTCCACTCTCTGGATGTTTTGACATTTTCCAGTTTAGCCAGTCGATATTGAAACATTGCGGAGAGCGACTGCTATTGCGTTATGTGATCTTTGGACAATCATTCATATATCATAGTCAAATGTACGTGTGCTTGCAGAATGACCTCATCTCTCGGGACAATTCTTAATTGGCTATAGAGGATTGGACTTTGACTAGGCCATTCCCACACTCTGGCTGCACTATCTTATTGGATAGTGTAGCTGAATGATGCTGTGATGACACTGATTATGAAAAGAACAAAAAACACATTTGTGGAGAAGCATTGTATGGAAAGTCCATGTTGTTAGCATATATAATTTGGATCACCCAGGATGTTATCATGCCGATCGTGATTCAATGTCTCATTCAGCTCTCTTCTAAAGTCTTATATTGTCACGCTGGTTGTTTTTTATGGTCGCTATCCTGCTTTTTGGGTTTTGTCCAGCTTTACCTCCATAATCATCTCCATCCATCTTCCCATCTACTCAGACCAGCATCCCTGCAGCATCATGCTGCCACTTCGTTTCAGTGTTAGTTTTCTGAATTCAGACGGAGGCCAAAAAGCTTCTTCCACATGTTTTCCCGTGTCTCCAACCTTTAAATTGGACTTCTCGTGGTATTTGTCCGAACGACGGCTTTCTTCCTGCAGCAGTTTCCCGTCAACAGAGTTCCCCACCTGATCTCTGCAGATAATCCAGAGTTTGACAGACTTGTAGCTGCTTCCCTGATTAATGCTTTCATTACCCAGTTTGTCAGTTCAGGTGGAGAGCAATGGTTTGGGGTGGCCATTAATGTGTTGATAATACTCAGCAAGATGCTAAAAGCTTCAGATACTGCTTTTAAATTTAAATCACTTTATCCCTGACCTGTAAGGGGTGTTCTTCTATTAACCTCTTAACTAATTAGGTGAGTTCGGAAGGCACTTTTTTTTTCTTCTTTATTTCATACATGTCAGAGGAACAAAAAAAAATCATAAAAATATTAAACATAAACAAAACTTTCACATTAAGTTTGAGAAAGAGCTAGAAGTAGCCAAAACTTGCTAAATCTTGTCCAGATAGGTTCGACATCATAGATTTACACACATCTAATTTTTACTCATTTCACAATTTCTACTCCTTCAAAACTGTATCTGCACAGTTACAGATAGGTCAGCATGAAAGTAATTCTTCACATGCTTTCCATGCATCCAGACTGACAATCTATCTTTTGTTTTGGCTCCAGTTATGGCCACTCAGATTATGGCGTTGCAGCCTAACATGTAACTGATAGACAGAGCAAGGGCATCACTGAGGTAGAGTTGACCGAAATAAGCCAGGTGTGGAGAAACGCAGCCGTCAGCAGTATTCTGTATTGTCTCTTGACAGCGGTTTAACCCACTGAGTTTGACCAGTCTGTTCACTGGGATAAAGGAGGAGGCTATCTGAACAAAGCGTCTCCACAAACACACATTATTCATTTCTTACCTGATTGATGATGTTGTTTCAAAAGGCTTAAGAGAGCATACTGGCTTCTACTTTTCTGATCTGAAACATGAGTTTCAAGGGATCATCTCTTCTGGTCAGGGTAGGAACCAAATATCATCTTGCCTGGAATTCACCCCAGAAAATGTTTCACTCTCTCTAAACGTGTGTAGTATGTTTTGTTTATTTTTTTTATTTTTTTGTATTCAGATCAGGAAATATAGCAGCAGTTTTTTGGGGGGTTAAAGTCTGGGGGTTAGGTATCATCAAGTATGGTGTTTTGTTATCTTCTTCAGAAGTCAAAATAAATAATATAAACTATAATAAAAGGTGGAAAAGTTTTTTTTAAAAAAAACAAACAAACAAACAAAAAAAACTTTTGTTGATGCTACTTCTTTTGCCATCGTTCCCTTAAATGAATCGATGCTTGTGGTGGGTTTGGAGTCGGCCCCAGGGCCACACAGGGAGACAGGAAGCGATGATTTATTTCAAAGAAGAGTTTGCGAGTGTGAAAAAGAAATAAGAGGAACTGGGAAAACCCACCAAAGAGCTCCGATAAGAAATGATGTGCTTGCAATTGTCTGGGGGAGACATGGAAATATAAATACTATAAAGACAAAACAACAATTTATCAAATGCAGCACCAAAAGATGAACAAAGCTTATAATGCTTGTATTCACGAATCCATAGTCTAAGCTTCTTCTGTGGCAATTTTGTGGGTCTGAAACTGCTGAAAACCATCATCCCAGAAGATGGTGTGCAAGTCGTTCTTTCATTTCATTTTTTATTAAACACCTTGAATTTTAAATCTGTTATATTTGCTTTTTTCCTTAAAAAAATCAAAACTTTAAGGTTTTTCTACCAACCTTTCACACTGTTTTGCGCTTACAGTGTAAATAAACAGCTCTGTGCCTCGACTCTTTCTCGCTCAAATTGTATATATTGTGTGTGTTCCAGTATCTCACAGAGGAAATAAACTTCACAGAAAACATGCTGCGTCTCCTGATGTGCGTCCAGCCAAGGACACAGGTGCTTATGCAGTGAGAGAGGCAGCTGTCTGTGATGTAGTGAAACGCATTTTAATGCATTTCAAGAAAATACATCACAAAGAGTGCAGACTATGTAATTCTCTCAGGATGTTGAAAATAGTATGACTGGTCATAGTAGCTCTGGGGAAATACCGACTTTAGGCTGTTTTCTTGAATGACCAGGTTTCTTGGATTTATTCATCTTTTCTCTCAGCAGCAGCAAAACATTATTTTTGAAACATTACAATAAAGATAGAAGCTTTCTTGTTCTCATTTTAATCTTCCATGAACAGTAGGAAGAAAACTGGAAGATGATCAGCGATGAATCCATTTATCTGTATTTTTGTATTGATTTTTGTGAGGTTACTGCAAACCAGTCTGACCTGAGACCCTTGAGTTCAAGCGGTGCTGCCGGTTCTACTGTTCACTCTGGGTCTCAGTAAACTACACGGTATGGACATTTATTTGGTCAGCTTCAAAGATCAATAGCACTGAAGCCCAACTGTATGTTTGACGCTTCAGCTTATGGCTTTGATGAGCTCTGCAGAATTACAGTTTAAGCGAATCACAGAGTTGACCATGTGACTGTTGTTATTCCTGAATTCCTTCGAATTAGTAACATTTGGAGTCAGATTGGTCTTTCTTCTTTCTACATGCATTCATGGGTCTTCTTGGGTAAAAGTTGTACTACACTCACTACAGAAAAAGGTTGAGCTCTACTCTCTGTTTAGCTTTCTTGACGATTAATGTTTTCAGAGAAGGGATGTAGAGCCATGCTTTAACTTTCCATTCAGCGTCTGTTAATGGGATTCCATGACATAAACTAACACAAAGTTGTGGATGTTGTAATACAGAAGGGAAATTAAACACGGTCTTCAATATTTTTCACAAATACAAATCAGAAAAGTGGGGTGTGCACCACATGGGTCATTGATAATGACTTACAGCTGCAATTACAGCATCAGTTCTTTGACGTCTCTACCAGCTTGTTTGGTTGCTATTTAAAAAACTTTTTTTTGTTTTCAAACTCAGTTGAACTGGTTGGTTGGGCCATAACTCCTTCCCTGTAACAACAATATGATATTTTATAACCTTTGTTTTCACTTTGCACGCAACGCTAGCTTTTTTTTTTTATAAAGATTTAAGCAATCATTCTTTAGCTTTGCTGGACATCAAATATGACATACTATGTCGTCAATTAATTTTTATCTCCACGTTGTGTTTGCAGGTAAAAAAATGGAGACCTTAAATCACAAACTAAATGCCTACTTTGAAACATGGATGGGTCCCAGAGGTAAGAGCCGTGATGCTCATTCAAACACCAATAAAATGATTCCTCTCTGCTTTTTCACCCACTGACCTTTCTTCTCTAATTCATCTCACTCGCATTCTTCTTTATCTCTTTGTTTCAGATAAGAGGGTGCAGGGAATGCTCCTGCTCGACAGTTACCTACCAACCTTTGCACTCACAGTCATGTACCTTCTGATCGTGTGGATGGGGCCCAAGTACATGAAGCACAGGCAGCCATATTCCTGCCGAGGCCTCATGGTGCTCTACAATCTGGGAGTCACCTGTTTGTCCTTCTACATGTGGTATGAGGTGAGCAGAGTGCAGAAATGAGTCAAAACAGTGCAACGTCACAGCAAAGACGCTTAGAAAAATACAGATAAGGACCAGAATCAGGTGTTTTGTTCATCTATATTTACAAGGAGACGTGTTGTCAGAAGTTCATGGGAATAAAGAACAATATTCATTTTACGCAAACATATACCTATAGAAATTAAAATCAGAGAAACTGATCATTTTAAATGTTCTTGTCATTTTTTTTCCAGTGGTGTGTTCTGCTGTCATTGTTATGAATACTTAAAAGATCACTTGTGTTTTTGGTTTTCTGTCATTCGTTAATGTTTCAGATGATCAAAATAATATCAGACAGATAACTTGAGTTAATATCAAAAGGCAAAAAAAAAAAAAATGCTGAAAACACAACTGCCCAGCTTGGTAAATCATGAATAACCTATGATTAACAATTTAATTTGGATTACTGAGTTCATTATTAATCCATTCACCTGTTGAAGTAAATTCATATCAGTCTGGAACAGATTATAATGTTATTTTCAAGACTTTGGGACTCCAGCAAACCTCACTTGGGAACCGTTATCAACACATGAAAACATTTAACAGGATTTCCTCCAGGAGCTCACAAAGAGTTCACAGTAAAACCCCAGACCAGCATCTAAAGCACTTTATCTCACTTGACTTGGTGAAGGTCAGTGTTCATGACAATAATACATAAACTGGGCCAAGAGAGCGTCCTGGGAGGAGTCCAGAGGTGAAAGTCGTCGGTGTGGGACCTTGGGTTCACATCATGGTGGCTGAAATAGCCAAAATAACAACACAACCATTAGTTTAATAGTTTGAAAATCTCTTTTTTCAAAATAAATGGCCGTTTTTTTTGTTACAAAATCTTTGTCTGGCGTAACATTTGTTTGATGATCCGAAACATTCAAGACATTTGCACCACATTGCTCACTTGCCCAGCCATTCTTTGCACTTATTTGAACCAACATAAGATCTTTCTCAACCCTCAGGAGACTGTTAGTTCATCTTAGCACGAAGCCTTAAAAACTATGGGCATCAGCAGGTGTTAGGATATAAACATAAACCAGCTGTGATGAATCTTCACATCTAAATTAGAGAAAAAAATATTTCAACCATTTCTTCACTGCTGCTCTTTGTTTTGATTGTGTCTCACTAAAAGCTGTGCCTGAGGACAATGTTATCAGGAAAAGACAAGGACATATAACAGGATGCTGATAGGCCGACTGTTTTAGAAATCAAAACTCTCACATGTCCTGATTAACGTCAGCACAGCCAGCCCTATATTTCTCTGTGTGTTTCCTCTTCAAAGCAGCTGACGAAGCTGCTGAAATTGATAGATACAGTGATGTAAGCACACTTGTGCGTATTTGGCAAGTTGGCATAGACTGAGCTGTCACAGCAGCAAGAATATATATTTGTTGATTTGTTTTTCTGTGACACAGATGTAGCGATTGTGTACAGCAGTCCTGAGTATCTGTCCTGTCGTTCACATCCGGCTTCCAGTCTTGCCGTCTGCATTGCGTAAGGTCCCAGTGAACAGTTGGCCGTTTTATTCATTAAACTCTGGACTATGCGAATGGCCCAGTCCCAGGGTGAACTTTTAGTGGGCCAAATCTGATGTCACCTGATGTGAATCAAAGTGCAGAGCAGCTCTCTGCTTCCTGTCTGCCTGCCAGCGCTCAGTCGATATTCAGGCTGTAATGTGTTTTGTTTAATATGCCGGATAGTGGTTGTTACAGAGAGGTTAATGTCTGTGTCCACATAATGAAACAATTCAAACTCAAACCAGAATTAATCTTCTGTCTGTTGACACTTCAGTAACAGCCTTTTGTTTTGTTGGCTTTTCATCCACAGATGGTGAATTCATGTATTTTTACTTTCATGTTCTTTGAACAAAGCCATCTCTCTTTTTCTTTTGTGTTATCACATTCAGCTCTCTCTACAGTTATTGGTACTCTGTGTACAAAACCTTTAAAATAGATGTATTATTTTCTGCAGTATCACAAAAGATTTTTAGTCATTTCAATTTTTATCTCCTTCAGCATCCTTGGCATGGTGGCAAGAGAAACTTTGTTCAGCCTTAATTTCTCAAGAGGTTTGAAACATTTCAATCGCCTGTGGACATTGGCATAGGATATTAATAATAAAACAACTGTAACACCACCTACTTGTTGTTATACTAGATCAACAAATTCACCAGTAATCCTTAGGTGCCATTCTGCTCTTTTTACAGTAATTCTAAAATAACAAGCTGATATTATCTGGTTAATTTTTCAGACCCGATTGTCGGACCCTTGACAGACTTTGCAGTTTAAATCAGGCATTACTTTAATAACTGTTATGGGTGAAGCTCCATTTTTCAAGAGCAAAACACGTACTCCGCTCTGCTGGTGAACCCAGATACGTATTTCCCCTCCAAACGTGGCACAAGTTAAAGGGAAATAAACCGCCTTTTCAATTAGATACAATTGTGGCCTTGAAAGGATAAAGAAATCACTCGTTTCCATACTTTGTTGTGTGTCGAACCAAATTCCACACAGTCAAATTTGTCTAACCGGCACAGCAATAGATAGAATAGAGGCACTATTGTCACTCTTGTGCTCATTCTGAGTAATTATCCCATTTTAAAAAAAACTAAAGATACAATTAAACCATCCTGTGACCTCTGCTAACCTTAAAAAGTACAGAAAGCTTTAAAAATGTTTCACTTAAAATTGCTCTGCATCAGTTGCTTGGGATACCACTGATTACAGCAATAGCTGTTTTGTTTGTTAAAAACAAATATTTCCAAACATGATTGCAAGAAACCAAACATATTTAAACATTTGTACATACCTTTGCATTGTGAGTGATATTGTAACATATCCAAAAAAAAACAGCTAAAAGAAACACTTGTTTATCATAAATCATTGGTATTTCTTTTTCAAATACTTACTGATCAGCAAAGTGCTTTCTATTTTTGATTTATTTATAAATTGTTTCGCTGTAGAAGACATGTGTGTCTCTCAGCTGGACCATTAATCTTCTTTTGGGGCTTGAAGGTTCTGCGGTTTTATCATCTGTGGTTCATGGTCGGCTCAAACCAGAGTGGGCTACTGAAGCCAAGTCGATCCAACCTTAAGCAAGAGATAAGAAACTTGATCTGCTTTTCTAAGTTGCTCTGTATTGATGTGTTTGTGTCGTTACGCTGGAGCAGTGCCTTTAGGCTCCTCGCCGTCTTTTTGTTGACTTCACTGTTGTGATTTTACAGCCAATTCATTCATCGTTTATCTTAACGGCTTCCTCTGCAGCTTGCTACGAGTGCATGGTACGGCGGATACAACTTCTACTGCCAGAACACTTACAGTGCGCCAGAAGTGGATGAAAAGGTCTTAACAATTACACAAACTTACTGTTTATCACTGCATGCTGTTTACTTTTGCGTGGCATTGTAATAATGATTTGTTTCGACTCACTTTAAGCAAAGAGTCGCATAAAGATAAATACTGATAACAATGAAAGTTTTTTTTTTGATGACCACTTGATTTTATTTATTTTGATTGGTGATTCATAAAATTAGCCTACACTAACTTTATGTTGTTCTGAACTAGAATCTACCTCCAGAAACGCTGTTGTTTGTTTGTTTGTTTTTATTTGTGTTTGTGACATTCCTTTGTGCCGTGACCCTCTTCCAGATCATAAGTGTCCTTTGGTGGTACTACTTCTCCAAGCTGGTCGAGTTCATCGACACCTTTTTCTTCATACTGCGGAAAAACAATCACCAAATCACATTTCTCCACGTCTACCACCACGCCAGCATGCTGAACATCTGGTGGTTCGTCATGAACTGGATACCCTGCGGTCACTGTGAGTGTTTCACTCAGATTCACACTCCTCCGCCTCCAGAATCCTTTGTTTTGTTTTGTTTTTTTTACCATTTGGCCCCTTAATAGAGCTAAATAATTCAAGAGCTTCCTCGTTAAAGTCACGTCTGAAAGCAGTTAGTTCTCCCTGCACAGTTGAAAGGGCACACTAACCTGAAAACTGCAGCTCTGTGCGAAAAGCTTTTTGTTTGGGAGCTTTTCATCCCGAGAAAGCTTTAGGAATTATTCATGTGTCTTTTTTTAGTGTTTGGTGCAGATAAATAACTTCGCGTCTCTCCTCAGCATATTTCGGGTCCTCCCTGAACAGCTTCGTCCACGTTGTGATGTATTCCTACTACTGCCTCGCAGCCATTCCTGCCCTCCGACCGTACCTCTGGTGGAAGAGGTATATCACCCAGCTGCAGCTGGTAGGTTCACTCAGAGCAGTCGGTTGCTTTTCTTGAGTAAAGCAGAAAGTCGCGGAAATGTCCCCGCTGAAATGTCCCCACATTTTTGTAATGTGAAAAAGTAAAACCACGATAAATCATGTCAAAGCTTGTCCTCTGATACAATTCAGTGGAAAAACAAATCGAGTTGAACAAGTATGCACACCCGTGCACAAAACTTGTTCATTTAATTTGACATTGTTCGCCCAGTTTGCCTGGAAAAAGTTCACCAAATGTGTCAAACTGAAAGGACATCTTCATTTTTTCTGTATGATTTCTCTGAATATTTTTCTGCCGGCTCAGTTGTATTTCAGTGTGAGCACAGTTTCATTGTACTGATGCACAGGGCTGTTTCTGTGCTTTTGAAGCCTTAAGCTGTGAGACATTTTCAGCTCTTGTCTTTTCCTCAGGTCGCTTCCTGCATTTTGACAAAGCTGTGACCTCGAGTCCGCTGCATACGTGGAGAGTTTGAGCATTGTTCAGATTGAGTTATATTGTAGCTCTGTCACGAGAATCTCCCTGAATTTGCTGCCTGTTCAATCATAATGCTCTCTGAAGTGGAAAGTTTATATGACGAGAACGTCTTGTTCACTGTATTCTAAAATGTCAATTGAATGGCTTAAAGAGCTTGGAGGATTTTTGCTGGATCTATTTGTGAGAATATTTCCTGCCTTGATGAAGTTTATTTGAAGAATTTTTCCCAAGGTGGACAGACACCATCCTGAATTTATCCTTCCTACACATTGTCTTATTTGCATTAAATCCTTATTAAAGCAAAACCTCAGATGCGCCAGGAAGAAATGGAAAGTGCACTGGCAGATATATGCTTATTTACTTAAATATTAACTTATAATCGTTTTTTTTTTTGTTTGTTTTTTTGTTTTATCTGAACAGTCAGCTTCATTTGAGTCAGTGTTTTGTTAGTTTCTAGCAGTTTTGTGCATCTACAGAATGCAATTCTGTCCATTTTTCTTTGGAAAACACCTCAAACTCAGTCAGATATATTATGTTGGGGGCACCCGTTTTTAAGTCTCTGCACAGATTTTCATCTAGGTGTTGGTCTTTACTTTAATTGGACCATTCCGACAAGTAGCTCTGAGTGTAGTTAAAGGGTTGTTGTCCCACTGGACGGTGTTTTGTCGCTGCTTCAGTTTAACTTGTTCCTGCTGAAGAAAAGCGTCCCCACAGCATAATACTGCCACCCCCATGGATAGTGCTAATTTATGGGTCTATCCAGATTCCTCCAGATCTCATTGGCATGTTTTACCTGCTTCCCTGATAAAACTCTCCTTGCTCTGTTCAGTTTGAGTCACTTTTCTTCACAGCACTTTCTCAACTGAAATGGCTTAAAATTCAGATCAGCAGATTTTGTGGGGACATCTTGCTAAAATAATTGCCCCATTTAGAGTCTAAATTGCCTGATCTCTTGTATCATATGGTGCATGGGAAATACAATTTAATATGCAACTTTTTTTCATAGAGTCTCCTATAGGTGTCAAAATTGTTAAAGAATTGGTGACATAGGAATTCAGTGTTCTTAATAGAAAAAAGGGAAACTTATTGTGTGTCTGCTGAGCCTTTTAAAAATAGCAAACAGCAGTTGTTTTATTGTTCTGTTTAAAAAGCGGATACAGACTCATTAGTCTGTTCGTCTTCCCTGTCCTTCAAGCGCTTCAGTGTTTGCAAGTTTTCTTGTTCTCTCCGCAGATCCAGTTCTGTTTGACCGTGATGCAGACGGCGTTGGCAGTGGTCTGGCCGTGCGGCTTCCCCATGAGATGGCTGTACTTCCAAATAAGCTACATGTTCTCGTTCATTGTCCTTTTCACAAATTTCTACGTCCAGGTGAGATTCTTCTGCCTTTTACATGTAATAGTCGAAGACATATACATGTGTGCTATAGATATATAGCACACATGCAACAAACCTCCCTGAACACGGATGTGTGGAATCTGTAGAGTAACAAACAGAATGATGCCCTGAGGTTCAATAGTTTCTTTGATAAATTGCGTCACTTGGGATGATTTGTTTGCTCCTTTTTTTTATTTCTGCTTTTAAGCTTTAGTCCTCATTTTGTACGATTCAGTGTTTTATGTTATGTTGCTTGTTTTTTCTTTCTTTGAAAATCATAACTTCGGTCGTAGATCCTTTCATATTGTGTGCATTATCATGCCTGGCTTAACAGGAAAGCTAACTTGACGACCCATTCTGTTTCCTCCACGCATTTCTGTGTTTTCAGAAATGCGTTTCATATTTTTAAGAAGAAACGAGAGCCTCTGAGGTCATGTTTCCATTGTCATATTACTCTGAACTTTTTTTCCCCTCTCTATGTTTATTGTGTGTGTTTCAACTGCTGGTGTTAATATGAGGGAAGTTCCTGTTGAGCGAAGAGGAAGAGTGTTACTGAGTGTGTGAGGGTGATGAAAAAATGCTAACTATTTTTATACTGGTAGACAGACGATGCAGTGAAATCACACAGGTGTCAATTCTGATCCTAGAAATCCATCCTGATTCCTGGAAAGGTGGAAAGCCTTATAAAAACCGTTTTAAAGCCATTCAGAATTAATTATTGTGACAGCAAAAGCTTTTAATTTCTTTACAATAAATATTTATCTGTCATAATTTTTTAACACATTGCATTGCCACACTTAGTTGCCTTTGTTTTTCTAAGGAATTTTTATAAAGATTTTCTTAGTTATACTGTAAATCTACCCTAAACTAGACTCATTCAAGTGTTTGTTGTTCTGTAATAGATATTCTCATGAGACAAAATGTGATTTATGCTGATTGCATATTTTATAACATAGCTATACAGTCTGTTACATCATAAACCATATGATTAAAGTGCAATTTAACCTTTTACTTCACTTTGTTTTAGAAGTATACATATATGTCACTGAAAACGTATTCCTCAATTGACTTTGTTTTTTCTCTCTTTCCACTCTAGACGTACAAGAAGCGCATCGATTCTCAAAAGAAGGGGAAGCAGAACGGTTCCTCCGCGTCGGTAAACGGACACGCCAACGGAACGGCGTCGATGGAGCACACAGCGCCCAGAAAGCGCAGGGTGGATTGATATTTGAGAAACTACCACCAGTTTCCCACTGTAGCCCCTTAGGTTATGCTGCTAGAGTTATATGAATATTTTTATCTAGAATAGACCAGACCAGCACTCACCTGGATAAAATAAGCCATAGCCACAGACAACACATGCAGAAACTTTTCCTTTATTTCCCTCACATAAATACAAAATAGGTCTGAACTACTGAATCATTATAGCTGTAAGTGAAGAGTACTTTAGTATTCCTGAATCTTTCCACTGCGCCTCCCTCGCCTTTCGGTCTGTTAATTCTAAGAAAAAGCTCAGTGCACTCAAACATACAGTCAGAAAAATTCAGCAATGCTTTGCACAACAAAGGTCCAAAGATTAACAACAGAGCATGTTGGCAGAACATTTTTTTGCACATCATGATATCAGTTTAAGAGACGCTTTAAAACAAACAGCAATTAGTATGTTTTTTTTATCCTGCATCATGATACATATGTGTCTCACTTTATCTTATTCCTGCTTGCACAATCCAAACTTTTGGTCTCAGTCAGGTACTTTTTGTCAGGTCGGTTTGAAATGCCGAGCCGTCTCATCAAGACCAAAGTGTTGCTCATATTAGCATTCAGGTCAACTGTGTCCACAGCGTGAAAGGAGAGCTCCTGTGTTTTCAAAAGCAGGACAATAAATGATCCAACGGTGAAGGAGTTTTGTCAGAACATTAATTCTCCTTTCACACTGTGTTGCATCGACTCAATTATTCATCTGAGAAATCATTGCAGGACATTATGAGAAATGCAAAAAGCTTAAATGTTGTGTTGTCTGTTGGTTCTGGGCAGTTGCATAAGCTTTCAACACGACATATTTTTACCTGAATAAGCTGATGTTCAGAAACTTCTGAAAAAAAAAAGTGAGTGCTGAAAACTCTAACGCGACTGGATAGTTTGGTATCAACACTACATTACAGTTTTAATGGAACTTAAAAATCTAGATTTAACCCTACATGAAGAACATCAGAAGAAAATTAAAAAAAAAAATTCAAACAGAAAAATTGAGTTTCAAATCCCTGCCTGTGAATGGCATTAGTAGTAACTCTGCTTGCTCTTTAATAGATACGTTTTGGTGCAGACATTGTGACTATTGAGTGGCTAAAAATAGCAAAGGTTTCTCTCAGTAATCCAGTGAACCTTGACCAGTATGCAGACCAGCAGCCGCACCATCTTACAAAGGGAGGCAATGGAAAAAGCTAATGGAGTTAAACGCTGTTAACTTTTTCTGTTAGGACAATTCAGGAAGGTGGCTTTGAGAAAACAACCCTCGAAAACGACATCAAAACATTTCAAGCACCTTCCATTCTTAAACAACACACAAAGTATTTTCCATGCAATATTAATGTTTTATATGAAATTTCAGTTTTGCAATTCGATATTTATCTAGACCTAAACTGTGAAACAAACATTTATCATCCCAACTTTCATTTATCAGCAAAATGCTGAAGTTAGCTCTCAGATCTGGCAGTGTGGTTAAGGCTATTTTACTCGTTTCTTGGACCAATTTTGTCAGCAATGCTTTGACTTGTCAAATTTGAACTGTATTAAATGCAATTGTTTAAAAAAAATGAAAGAAACTTTGGTCATCCATTGTTGTAGAGAGTATCATACATTTGCTTTTCTGAGACAATAATAACAGAAATACATAAATACATAAAAGCTTTAACTTTTAACACTCGTGTGTTAACCCTCTCAGGCTCAAATTACTTGCAAAGACTAGCTAAGTAGCATTTAGCTGTTGCAAATCTGCAACATCTGCCTGGAGAGGGTTAAAAGTTCAAACTTATAGCATTTTTATAAATAAACGTGCTGCCTTCTGGACCAGCTAATATATTTTGTCACACAGCTTAGAATTATAATTTTCACTAATCAAATTCATCAAATGTGTTTAGTTCCTTCAGAATCCCTCATGTTGATTTGTATCTCACTAACAATTGAAAATCAGAAATGTTAAGTTTTTTTAAAAAAACAAAACGTATGCGCAAGTTGATTTTGATAGAAATAAGACAGTGGAAGTGTAGTGCGTAAGGTTGCAGACAGCACGCTTAACTCAGCGTAGGCGCTGCAGAGTGAAGCACCCACTCTGTTCTGTCACAAACCGAACCCATCAGACCTCCTCTTTAGGTCTGATGGGTTCAGACAGAGCCAGGCTGGATGTTTCCCGCTAAAATCTCCGGCCCGGTTAACTGACTCCAGCTCTCAGGGCACACGTACGTAATGACTCAGTAAGACGCTGCCCAAACACGCAGACCTCCGTTCCCTCCTCAGTTGTTCGGAAATGTGAAAATCAGCAAATCCACATTTCTCAATGCCGTAGACGTCCACGTCCGTGTAACTGCTAATATTATAAAAACATACCATAACTGTAGCTGTTTTTGTTCAATTTCAGGTGTATTTGTATGTATTTATGAGCAGAGTTAGCACTGGTTTAATTCATAAAGAAGGCAAAAATGAATGTAATGGTATGATATATATATAAATATATATATTTCTGAGGTCTGGTGTAAATTTCAGGTGATATGTTATCACTGATGCTTTACTTACACATTAAAAACAAACTACAACTCTGACCAGTCACAGCGTCCAGCATTACTTTTTTTTTCCAGGTGGAAAAAGATGTAAAAATGAATAATGTTTCCATGGCAAAAATGAAACAACATGTGTATCCCTCACTCTGAGATCCTTGTCTGATCAGAACTGTGTTGCAATAATTGTCATTTGTCAACTGACGTTTGTTGGCTTTAGTTTGAAACTTACTTTGAAACTTACAACTTCAAATGGAAACTTTGCTTTGAAGCTGTAAAGTTTTAATTTTGTATCAAGTACTAACTTAAGTAATCAAATAAATATTTGCTTTTGTTATGTTTTATCTTCCTTGTCCCTCTCTATGAGAAAAGTTAAAAGTTAGGATGCTGAATGTAAAAACGAGATCAATAGATTATATGTTCAGTTTTTTTTCTTAATATTTTTCTGACAACGGCTCCCACCAATTGTGAACTCTGAGCGTGATAGGGTCAAGGTTTCACACATTTTTGGGATTCTTGGTCATAACACTGAACCTGATAACATTTGTAACTGATTTGGTTTGGCAGACTCGGACCACAAATTGTGAACAAAGAAAAATTAAGATACACCGTTCCAGAGAAAAAAAGAAACAAAGAAAGAAAGACTTGCTTCTGGAAGACTTTTTCGCTCTGACGTTCTCGCCTCACACACCGTGTGAGTGGGCTTGGTGGACTGGAGTGTGACACACTGCACCACGTGTTGGGAGCACAGAGAAACTCTTTGTGAAGTTTGGTGGCATGCTTCCCAGGCAGTATTTCAAATAGATACTCCCTGGTTTTGTGAAGCCGTCGTGTGAGGCAGCAGAGGAAGGTCAAGCGTACGCTGCCCTCCACATTTCTCCACACGTCTGGTAAAGGTTTGCAAAAGCCTCGGAAAAAAATTAATCTGCTACTCCCTTTGTCACAGAAAATTTGAAGGGTACATGAAGTCTGAATTTTCACCACTTTTCATACTCAAAGTGAAAATGATCCTGGTAGAAACTTCCATGTTAGAAATGGAGAAAAATTTTTTTTGTTCCCACAGACTTGCTGAAGTCAGACATCAGGGTGTGACATGGACAAAGGTAGTAATAGTAAGATCTCTAGTTTTACATAAGGCAAACATGGTGAGATGGAGGAAGTTAATAAAACTGTTCTTGTAATTTAATAAAACCTTTTTTTAAATCAGTCCATTGATCCAGGGCCACACTTTAGACAACCCTGCTGTACTGTTTTAAACGTGGAAGCTTTTTATCTTTTACATCAGTTCATTAAAAGCTTCTGAAACAGCTAAAGGCAGCAAATAATTTTATCCATTTTTATCTCCGTAAATCCCTTTGGCTCTGCTTGTGTTTGGTTCTCAGAAAATACATGGATTATACTGATGCGTTCAGCTGTAGGACAAATGCAGCAAGTCAGAAATCAGATCTGTACTGTCTGTTCACCGGGGTTGTGTAACAGGATCTCCACGACTTTTTCACGAATCATCATTTTATCGCCACAGCTGTGCGTGCACAAACAAATGTATTTGCATTGTTACATATTGCAATACCAAGACCCATTTTATTTTCATCTCATTTATTTGAGGAAGAAAGTGCACAATGAAACAAAAACAAATCACATTCATTGCTTGAAACAGGTGGGGAAGGTTGCTAATCAGTGTAGCTTTCAGCAAATCACTGTAATTTCTGATTATCAGAAAATAAGCAGCATCCTAACAGGCAAACCTGAAACAAAACATGCTGGCATGTGGGGTAACATGAGGGCGTTAGAGGCGACACCATAATCCTGCTACAGCACAAACTGCACAGACTGAGGAGGATTTGTTTTTTTTTTGTTTTTTTAGATGGCGAGTTAGCTTCTTCTGTGATTTTCACGGGATCATGCACGGCTGTATCTGCTCCTTACAGCGGCTGCTCGGAGAAAGCGGTGTAGCTCTTCACTCGTGCAAAGAAGAAGGGCGTGTACATCCTGTCGAGGTCAAATTTTGTGATGACAGTTTCCCCAGTCAACCTGAAGACATGATTATGGTCAATTAAAAACTACAAATGCAGGAAGCACGGGGTTTTTTTTTCTGCTAATTTACGACAGTACTCTGGAGTCTTACTTGTAAGTGATGTGGCAGGAGTGGTGGATCCACACAAGCTTACTGAAACTCTGACGCCCTCTGGAGGTCAGATGCAGCCCCACATGGAAGGCGTGCTCAGCCTCGGGAGCCTGGTTCCGCCTGCAGAACCGATTTCTTTGAAACTCGGTCGCTTTCTGCAAAGAAACGACGACGGTTACAAGCTGATTCGGGACCTGAAAACTCACCTGGAACATTCAAGTTCGAGTTTATTTGTACAGCACTTTACAGCCAAAAGGTAGTTTGAAGTGTTTAACAGGCAATAAACATTCCATTTTGTCAAGTTTTGCCGTCAATGCACATCAAATATGCTGATCATCACCATTTCACACACAAACGTTGGAGAAATTTAATTAAAATTAAACCACAAAAGGAAAAAAACTTTACATCCTCCTTTTTCTTGCAGACGACAGCAAAGACTTTGGTTTGGTTGTCCGTCTCTTGTGACAGACGGAAATGACCGAGCAGAACAGAATCCATTCTGTAAGAGGAAAGACAATTTCAGCAGTCCCAAATGCTGATGGTATTTCAGAGCTTGTGCAGCACAGAGCTGTACCTGATGTTTCTCGTACGCAAGCGGGGAACGACTGACAAAGGTTCCTCGGGGGTGGTCAGCATCAGGACAAAGCCGTCGGGGAAGAACCGGAGGTACCTTGAATGGCAATGTCAAAACATAACAGATACTGGTTTGAAACTTTGTGTGTTTAGCCTTTTAATTGAGACATGAATAAACAGTAGCGTACCTGTAGTACTCAACATGATGCCAAGCTCTGTAGAATCCGTCCAAGGACTCCTCTCCTTGACGGATGTACGATGTCTTGCTGATGTAGACACCTGACGAAAAGTCGCACGAAGGGACAATAAATTATACGCACTAAATACACACTTACTCCTAAAACAATATTCTCACAAGAACTCTTTAATCACATCTGTTAAATTTTTCTTTCATGAAAACAAGACTTGGATTTGGGATATCGTATTAATATGTATCATCCCAGTACCATTCCAGTAAAAGTTAAACTTATGACTTTAGGGACTTTTTATGAAATTTAACATCAATTGCAAAGCAAGCACAAAACAGGTTTACTTACTGACTTGTAAATAACTAACCTAATAAGTTAAATGAAAGTCAACCAACAGCCATTTGTGGCCCTTTCAATGATTTTTGTGCAGCCCCTTGACTGGTTATAAATATACTTTTATCTTAACTTGCAAATTTCTGAGTATTTTTTGTTTCCTTACAGAATGCTCTGTCTTTTTGTTTTATTTTTCTCTTAAGTAAAGGCCATTTTTTTAAACACTCGAAGGCATGATTTAAAAAACAGAAAGACTGAAATATTCCTTAAATATATTTCTTAAATATTCCGACATTTAAACAAAATAAAATTGAAGCTGAAACAATGTTTCGCTACCATCAAACCGGACACGTGGCCTTTGCAGGAACATTTCCCTCCAGGACTTGAAGGGCACTACTTTGGTGCAGTTTCGTCCCCAAACTCTTAAACAAGCAGAACGCCAAATCTCAGGGTCTCTGAGGAAGATACAATGAATAAATAATAGAAAAAGATGAATATTTCTGAACCTGTTGAGCAGAAACAAGTTGACTACAAACCAGCCACTCACCTGGCAGAGATATAGAACCCCCGGCAGACCAAAGACAGCTGCTCCAGGGCCCGCATGTCCAGTTCGCTCGACACAACCCAGCGAAATATGTACATCAGGATTTCCCGTGGCAGCGCTGCAATTGGAGAACGCAGCTTTCAATACAGACACAAACGTGAGGATCTCAGAGAGTTCACACAAGGTTCAGGAAGCCGTCTCTACCTGAAATGTGTGTCTGAGTCGCTTCAAGCTCAGGAGTGCAGATCTTTGGAAAGGAGCCCTCCAGAGTGAGCTGCTGCTCAAAGTAGGTGAGCAAATCCTCAATCTCCCCATCAGTGTCACTGTCCTCCATGCTGAGAAAATTACAATTCATTGATAATTCATGAGTCTGTGTTGAATAAGATGGTGATGCTGGAATTTATGATTTGATGCAATAAGACAGGTGTATCAAACTCGTATTCAGTTTGGGCTACATCAAGATTAAGAATGTCTTCAATCTAAGGCCGGGTTGTAGGAGAATATAAAGGGGAAGTTATCTATTAGCCAACTGTTAAAATATTATTTAATCAAAAGAAGAGAAGCAATTTAACTTTACATTGCATAATTTGACTGCGCTGACATTAATTGGGTGTAAAATGTAACTTACTAATTTCCTCCACCTCTGTCTGCGTCAGGAGGACGGCTGTAGTTGATTTTAAACTCAATGTCAGGGTCAAGCTGCATAGCCATGCGATAGAACTTGATAGCTGTAAATGAAAACGTACTTGGATGACACTGAATCATGCAAGTTCTCACACACAACTCAGACAGTACAGGTGGCAGTTAAACAAGCTCAAATACCAAAGGAATCATTTAAAAATAAGATTGTGATTGCTTCTGAAAGTAATTTTTGAAGTTGATTTATCATTTCACTAACAAGTATGTTCACCGCCTTCCATTTACTTGCCTTCATAGACAGCCCCACTCTGCTCCTCCTGAACAGCTCTCAGAAACAGCTCTGTAGCCTGACAGTAAAGTGAATCTCAGTTATCTAATGTAACACTTTACCAAACTGTTAGTCACGCAAAAAAAAATAAAATAAAAAAAAAAAGATAAGTAAACCAGCTCACTTTTTCCTCTCGAGCAATGTCTTGAGTCCTCTTCACACCTCTTACCCTCTGCAGTCGGTCACTCATTCCAGGGCTCGGCTTGAGTTCAGACATCCACTGAGCTCTGAACACATTGAGTTCAAGCTGGCGAGAAATTACAGAAGAAAACATAAAAGACATGTTTCCCCCTTATTAGCAGTGGATAGCTGTCTTTAATCAACCAAATAAATAAAAAACAAAATGCATATAAGAATATAAATATGAGTCTTTGCATGGTTTTATTACCTGAAGGTTTGGATCATCTGAACTGTCATCTTCATCCTCTAGCGTACCTCCAATATCAGCATTTTCATCAGCCTGCAAAGAGAAGCAACACTGTTGGAAGCCTGGTAGTTTTTCATACGACTAGGCTTTGCCAAGATTCTTTGCAAAAACGTTGTCTGGTCATGCTTACCACTAACCAGTCTTCATATCACTTTTCAGTTTATTACTGAAGTTTCTTTTGCATGTCACTTCCATGAGTGTACTTTGGTAATATTTCCTGGAGGAAGTCATTTAACCAATACTTCCTCCAGAAATAGTACTAACGCAAATCAATAACTGCCTTCCTTTTTAAAGTACAGTGCATTAACTTCAATGCTATCAACCTGTTATTTTGAACATGGGAAGTTGAGAACACTTGTGAGTTATGTGTCAGTTTTTAACTAAACTAACTTTAAATAAACATCTAATGACAAAAACAACTGTCACACGCCCACCAATGGCTCACAAATGCCATGTTGTTTACTAAACGCTAACGTTGATATCACATCAAGCGAAACAAGGTCATCTTTTTCCGCACTGTGTGCGGATTTTGTAGTTTATTTGCTAACTAACCCCGATGTTTTCTAGTGAGTTCGCGCAGAGACCTTGTAGCTAAACAGGTAACCTGGAGGAAACTGTTACTGTTAGCTTCGTTAGCAACAGAGCTAAGAGCCAAAAACCAATAAAACGTATTAAACACGGACACCCACCATGACACGTCGACCAATAGGTCTCTCTCTCTTTTTTTTTTTATCTTCGCAGGTGCTCACCGGTCCCGTTTACAGTTCACGGTCGGAGAAACGAACCACACAGCAGACATATTTACGAGCTCGCAGAAACGCAGCCATCTTGCTGAGCGGCCCCGGAGCGTCGGTGACACGTTCGGATAAAGGGTTCGCTGAGGCGGGGCAGAGAGAGCCAGTGAGAGCCGCTGTGCGAAGACAACGCCATACACCAGCGACCACCCATAGAAAAGCTCCACACTGATTCCAGTTTATTCACTGCTGGTCAGCTCATTAAAACGTAAATAATAATAATAATAATAATAATAACAAAATTCACAATAAATTAGACGAAGGTTAAATGAGGAAACTATGTTATTTTTATTCCACAAAACTTAAACAAACATAGTAATGTGTTTCTTAGTGTAATATTGATTTTACATAAAATATTATTACTGTCACAACAACTAATAATAAGAATAATAAGAATAACAACAAAAATAAAAAACTTTTCTCCCACATTTATACCCCAAAATGTCTTGTTTCATGAAACAATTTGAAAGTGGTTTTTTCCCCCCACCTCATTTACATACAGGGAATTTTCAAACTCGGTCCGCTACTGCGGACCGTAACTACACGGCACATCCACCCGCAGGGTCCGGGGCGGTTGTGCGCATGCGCGGGGCCGGGGTGGTTGTGCGCATGCGCGGGTCCGGGGCGGTTGTGCGCACGCGCGGGTCCGGAGCGGTTGTGCGCATGCGCGGGGCCGGAGTGGTTGTGTGCATGCGCGGGGCCAGGGCGGTTGTGCGCATGCGCGGGCCAGGGCGGTTGTGCGCATGCGCGGGGCCGGAGCGGTTGTGCGCATGCGCGGGGCCGGGGCGGTTGTGCGCATGCGCGGGGCCGGAGTGGTTGTGCGCATGCGCGGGGCCGGGGCGGTTGTGCGCATGCGCGGAGCCAGGGCAGTTGTGCGCATGCGCGGGGCCGGGGTGGTTGTGCGCATGCGCGGGGTTCATGCTTCCGGGTTTTATTAAGCGGATGTGGGGTTGGACAACTTCCGGTGGCTATCGCGTTAGCATTAAAAGGTTAGGAAAACGGCTCAGTCTCGGCGCAGTTGTCTTTGTTCAGTCCCTGGTTGTTCATGTGGGGCAAGAAAACAGCCTTATCTGTCATATCCTGCGTTCCCGACGGACCTGGACTAACGGAGGCAGTGGATCCAGGCGATCCGAAGAGATGAAGGTCCGGACTTTTGCATAAAGACGGGGAGCACTTTCGTATGTAACCGCCACTTCACACCGAAGGATATTGTTAGCGGATCCACCACCAGCCGTCTTAAAAGTGGAGCTCTTCCTTCCCTGTTTGCCTGGAATAACTTCACTGCACCGGCAATGAGAGAGTCTGCTTTCGAGAGGGCTAAGAAACGGCAGCTTGTCTTCTCTCAGAAAGCTAGTCAGGCTGAAGATGCTACTGCAGACCATAACTACACGGCACATCCACCCGCAGGTAAAAGATAGTATATTGCATATTTTCCATGTAAGATAATTTCCGTAAAATATAACTGTTGCTATAATATTATTTTTTATTATGATCACATAATAATGAAATTATGAGATTATGTGGTTATGTATTTTGTGGAGAGATTAAGTCAATGACTTTATACATACATGCTCCGACTCACAACATGTATTGATTTTCACAGAAGTACTGTTTCAAATATATAATTAAAACTTGTTGCTAACTGTATGTTTTGCTATTTTATTTTGTGGTTTTACAGGTGCACTTGATGAAGCTCTGGATTATATTAAGGAGTTGGAGGCCAGACTTCAAAAAGTGGATTTGTCTGCCACACTTTTTAGCCGCTACTGTGCCTCTAATGACCAGATCCGATTCTACACCAAATTTCCATCTGAATGTGTGTTCTGGATCTTCTGGGAGTCCATTGCAGCCTCTGCATCGCGCCTGGTGTTCTGGACCAGCGCACAGAAACTTGGAGAGGAAGCATGTGCTGAAGCCAGCCCTGCCCACTGCATGCCTCTGATTGATGAGTTCCTGATGTTCTCATTCAGGGTTGCTGTGGGCATGAAGGAGCAGCTCATTGCTGACATGTTTCAAGTCAGCATAGCTACTGTCAGCTGAGTGACCATCACCTGGGCCAACTACCTCTTCATTGTGTTTCTTCCATCAACCTGTGGATTAGTCGTGAGAAGGTAAAAACCAGTATGCCTCAGAATTTTCTGAAGTTCTCTCCAAATGTCCGTGTCATCTTGGACTGCACAGAAGTTGCTCTGGAAACGCCATCACCCCTCACCTTACAGTCTGAAACGTTCTCTGCCTACAAGAACCACACCACTCTGAAAGGGCTGATTGGAGATGCTCCCTGTGAGTTGGTGACATTTATTTCAGCGTTGTACACAGGCTGCATCTCCGACAAATAAATAACGAAGGTCAGTGGAATCCTTCCTCTGCTTGAGCTGGGAGATGAAGTCATGGCAGATAAAGACTTCCTTATTCAAGACCTCCTTCATGAAGTTGGAGCCAAACTCATCATTCCACCATTTAGGCATCCTGGTCAGTTCAGCAAGGAAGAGACAGAGGAGACCCAGACCATTGCTCGGCTGCGGATCATTGTAGAGCGAGCAATCGCTAGAGTAAAGTGCAACCACATCTGGGATTCCCCGGTGCCTCTTACTTTAATAGGAACTGTCAATCAAATCTGGCACAACTGTTTTGACAAATTATCAAGGCCCATTTTGTGTTGTAGACTAAATTATTTATGTATTGTGGAGGTTCCTCCATCTTCTCAGTGTTAGTATTCTTTTCTTTAGTGTTAGTATTTAGTTAATGTTTTATATTGATATTATTTATATTGATTATATCACTTTTTCTTTGATGGGTTTTTGGTATTAAGTTGTTTACTAGATTGGGTGCTCACCTGGACCTTGAGGTGAGCAACCAAGCATTTTAGTAAATCCTTGGTTTATTTAGAATATTAACTATTTTGTTTTGGTTGAGTTGAAGGACTGGCTGGGAGGAGTTGATTGTCTCAAACCAGTAATTGGAACGAACCATCAGGCTGCAGGAAGCAGGAAATTTGATGTGGAAGACTCCTCCTCTCGCCCTATTGACATCTTCCTTTCGCTCTATTGTTATAATATTTACGGTGTTAGGTTGTTTTGTTTTATAGTTGTGTTAAAGTAAAATGTTGTGATTTGAATTTGTTATTTATGTTTATGTATTGGTTGTTTTTGTTTTCTCCCCCGCCCCTCCTTGTGTGTGTGTAGGCTAGCCTTTGTATATAAATTCCCCTGTGTGTTCATTGAGAAGAGTCAGTTAGTTTTGTTTGTTGAGTTGGTATGCTTTAGTTGATTATTTTTTGGGCCCATTTTTCTTATATTTCTTTTTGAAATTTGTTGTAAAAACATCTTTAAACTCTTTTGAAAAATTAAATAGTTATTTTTTATATGCCTTTGTCCTTGAGTTTGCTGGTCGGACCATCACATGTATGTTAATTGTTGTAATGCTATGTAAAAAGTTAAATGTCTAGACTTTTGCAAAAAATATTAAATTAAAACACACTTTAGCAGCAGACTTGACTTTCTTTTTGTTTTAAGTTGAATTGCAAGGAAAACAAATCAAGTACAATTTACAATATCTAGTAAAAACAAAAAAATCCATAACTATTTTACATTTTATAATTGTACACCATACATTGATTTAAAAAAATACTTAAGACAACCTCAAGGAGAAAAATTTTAAAACAAGTTTCAAGACAACTGCAGTTAAGAAAACAATTTTTTGTAAATTATCCAACTGCCTTTTAAAGACATTTGCACATCTCTGTATGTTTCATGAGTAACAACTATAGTGATTCACACAGCTTGAGATTGGATATTTGAAATGCAAAGGAACAAAAGGGTTAGTTACACATTTAATAATTCTTATTGCATTGACATGAACACATCAATGAAGGTGTTGAAGTAAAATAAGTCCAGTTTAGATTTCATTTGATCAATGAAAGCCTCATCACGCCACACCCGCTCAACAGTTATTGTTGTTAGCGTGTCTGTAATAAAGTCTCACCATTCCAATCTGCTGATTGCCAGCTGACCCTGTACCTGCCAGTAGTAGGCGTGTGAACGCCTCAAAACTGAGTGGTCATCCTGGACCTTGAGGTGAGCAACCTGAGATGCATCATTCTTCATGCTGCTTTTCACCTTACTATCTGGAGTTGCACCAAGATATGAAGTGTCAGGGCGAATAATGAATCCCACAGGAAGCACGTTGACCCTCAACATCTCAGCATAGTTTGCCAGCACCTCAGACTCCACCTGCAGACCACGCTTCATGGCGGCAGTTTGTCTAGTGGAGCCTCTAATCATCCTAGATGCCAGTGCTGTGGCAGCAGACTCCTCCTCTGCATTTCCTCTGCAAGCATCACGGAAACGGCTAGCAGTAAAGTCTTGGTTGTTGAAGATGTATCCATGCAGGACATCTGGACTGCTGTCTTGTTCTGGCTTCTATTTCATAAGACATTTCCAGTGACACTTGCAGAGAATGAAGATGCATAAGTTGACCAAGTGTGGGCACAAAGCACATATTTGGAAAACTACGCAGCATCAAAGGAAGAGATGCTGCCGGTTGCCGTTAAAAAGGTCTATTACACTGAACACGTGACAGAGATTTGGAGTACTTTTCAAATTTCTCCTCACAAATATACTTCTTGTTGATGAAGCCAACTTTCGCAAGATAAATATGGATTGTTTGTACTACGCAAAGACAAATACCGTTAGATAAATATTCATATCTAGTTTTTTTTTGTGCCACATGAGTTATAATTTATTTCAAGGGAACTGCTTTTCTGATCCATGCACCAAACCAATGATTCAAAAGCAATATCAGCATCTCACCTTTGCAGTGACAAACTCTATTTATCTTTGAATATAGAAGAAATATTCTCCTTCCGTATTCACATTATAGCAGTTGAATACGATTATTTTAGTAATGTACGTATATTTATAACCATTAGCATTAAATATTTAAGTATACATCTATTTTGGTATGTTTTCGTTGCTCTTCTTAATCTCGGATGTTTTCCGCCTGCCCGCGAGGCTGTGATTTGTTGTGAAGAAACGAACTACTGTAACATCGCGAGATTTTGGCGAGCGCTGACGAAATGGCCTTGCTGAGAGTTAATTCTCGGCTGGCTGGACGCGGTGCTCGCATAGCAGTGCAACTCGTTTAAAAGCTGCCGACACTAGCAATAAGTTAAACATTAATTGCAGTTTCTTGGATATGTGTTGTTATCGCTTCGACACAGGAAGGGTGAGTATTACTTGGTCACATGTTATTTTGAGTCAGTTAGGAGGACCACCCTCTTCCCCCTCGTTTTTCTGCAGGGTTGGCCCGTTCTTCGGTTGTTGTGACACTAAAAGCCCGATTACCGATTATTTGACGTGTTTGCCGCGATTGACCTTTTAAGTCCTAACCTAAAACATCAGGAATAGGTTGCGGTAGCAAGCTCGGTTAGCTCGAAGTTAACGGTGCTTCCCAGGTTAGCAGAAGCAGCTGAGTGTCAACTGAGTTGCTACAAATGCATTAATTACATTGTCATCTTAATGGGAAGATGCATGCAGCTAAATACAAGGCAGGACTGGAAGAGAACTTGGGGTTTAGTGATTTAGATCAAATGATATTTATGCTTTAGAATGGCCCAGTCAAAGTCCAGTCCTTAATCCCAAACAGTAGCAATACTTGTGAGATGTTGTTGACAGACTTTCTCCTCTCAGTCCAACTGAGTTTGAAATATTTTTGCAATAATTACTGAAAAATTGCTGAAAATTGCACCTTTATTTTTGATTTTGTCCTTCTTCTTTACAATTATGCTACAATATGTTGGTCTGTCACATACAGTCAGTGGTTTCAATGTAAAAGATCAAAAAGTATACAGACTTTTGCAAAGCACAGTCTGTACCTGAGACAATCATGAAACTGCATTTGAAATATTGTGTTATTTCAGGTACGTTGTCTTCTTACAAACTAACAGAATTGCTTTTAAGTTATTTGGTGAATACATGTTTTTTTATCTGTTATTTCCCAATCAGATTTCTTCATTTTTTCCTTTGCTTTTCAGCTAAGAGGAAAAACATTTCTGTCATCATGAGTCCTCCAGCTCAGCCGAACGTCTTCTGCTGTTGCCACAGAAAAATCTGGTTGCATTCAGCAGTAGAAGGGGAACACAACTGTTTTTCCTCCTAATTAGTATCTGCGCTACGCTCCCTCCAAAGGATAACATGGAAGTACAAGCACAATGAATAGATACACCACCCTTAGACAGCTTGGAGATGGCACCTATGGCTCTGTCATCCTGGGTCGCAGTCTGGAGTCAGGGGAACTTGTTGCCATAAAGAAGTGAGAATGTAGAGAATATGGGATTTATTTATTTTTCACTTGTTACAGATTTTCTAGTTTTGTGCTGTGCTGTATCATTGTACTTAATGAATACAAAGGATTTTAGTGTTGAGCTCAAACTAACTAAGCAGAAACATTCGTTTTTCAGAATGAAACGAAAGTTTTACTCCTGGGAGGAATGCATGAACCTTAGAGAAGTCAAGGTAAGTTTATGTTGGACATATTTTAGATTTTTGAATCCCAAAGCAAAAAGTTGTCATATAAAAATGGTTTTACATAATTACAAACCAGAAAAAAATGTGGGGGGTTTATATGAATAATTAACAATTATTGATCTAATTTGTGCTAAGTGGTATTTTTATTTTAGTGATTTTTTTTGGGCATGCCAAAAATATTCCTTAACATAAATTTTTAAAAGTAAAAAAAAAAAGTATTATTTCTACTGGGAAATTATTTATATCTCAATAGATTATAAAGGAAATAATTTGCCAGTGGAACCAGTAATTTTCATCAATTTTAAGGAATTATTAACTTAAAACAATATTTATGTTTGCTTTTGGTTAAATATGTTTTTCAAGTTTTACAAAAAGTACTTCTTTCACTTCTCTAATATTCAGAATCCTTTTGAATCAGAGGTGAAACGTCCTTGTTTGCCCAGCTGTACAGTCCCCTCAGAGTAAAACTGAGTGGGCAGAACTTTGAGATTTTTGTTTTCAGAAACAATAAAATATTCCTAAAACGACACAACAGCAAAATAAACATGATCAACAAAATAGATTGCAAATCTCAGAAATGCAGATGCAAAGAATAGAGTTGTACTCGTGCTCTCACTGTATTTTGATTGGGTTTCAGTATTTCAGTTATCCTTCCTTTAAGATGAAAACCAAATGTGTTTCGGTGTTATTCTCGGATGTTGTTAGTAACTCAGCTGTCATGTAACCCAAACCTTTCTCCTGTTTTACTTCCACGCCATTTCAAAATGTCAGAGTCCAAATTTCTTCACCCCAGCTCTCAGAGCAGCAGGTGATTCTAGTGAGCTGTTAAATTCACAAAAACCGCTGGCCCGCCCATAGCACAGCAAATCAACAGCAAAGTCAACAAAATAATGCTACATAGATTAGCCGTAGCATGCCACTATTAAACTCCCTTTCACTTTCCCCTCCCTCCTGAAATGCTCTGGGTTCATGTTAAGTACATGAACCCGGTGCATTCACCCTGCTTCCAGGTTGTTTTATGTATAATTTTCCTTTTTTGAATTTTAAGCAAAAGTCCTCCTTCAGCAGCAATAGCCCCCTAAATCACACAGCGTTCTTACTCTGCTCTTATTTTATCCTGCAGGTCGTGCTTCTCAATGTGCTGCATTAAAGCTATTTGCATTGTCCAGCATGATTAGATTTATTTAGTTTCAAGTACATATTTCACATCTTTTTTTTTTTTTTTACATGAATTATTTTATTCTTTCAGTCCCTGAAGAAACTAAACCATGCTAATGTGATCAAACTCAAGGAGGTAATCAGGGAAAATGATCACTTGTACTTCATTTTTGAGTACATGAAGGAGAATTTGTATCAGCTGATGAAAGACCGGTCAGTATTTTTATTTCTTCCTTTAAAAATGTCCAAATATTTAAAGTGCTTTTGTAAATTATAATGTCTCCTAACAATTTCTTGACTTTTGTGTCTTGCTGCAGGACACGTTTGTTCCCTGAATCGGTTGTTAGGAATATTATGTTTCAGATCTTGCAGGGACTTGCATTCATTCATAAGCATGGTGTGTTTTTGCAACCAGAGCTTAATGTTAAGCACACTTGTTGTTTTAGTCCTGATGAGTTCTGCTCTCGGTGTCTATGTCAGGGTTTTTCCACAGGGATATGAAACCAGAAAATCTCCTGTGCATGGGCCCAGAGCTGGTGAAAATCGCCGACTTTGGGCTGGCCCGTGAGATCAGATCTCGACCGCCGTACACAGACTACGTCTCGACTCGATGGTGAGATTAAATGATGTGCGTGTTTATTGTACATTCGTACGATTTCAGGGTTTTAGTTGCCACCGTGTTTTTAACCAGGTACCGAGCTCCAGAGGTGCTCCTCAGGTCCACATCATACAATTCACCCATAGACCAGTGGGCAGTGGGCTGCATCATGGCTGAGCTTTACACACTCAGGCCTCTGTTCCCAGGATCCAGTGAAGTGGATACCATATTCAAGATCTGCCAAGTCCTGGGTACGCCAAAGAAGGTAATAATTAGTGACGGAAACAAAAATATTTGATCCATACAAACAAACGAAGTGAAACTTGACATACACTTCTTCTTTTGTATCTTATCAGTCATGTACACGGTGGCTTCCACCCATCTCTCTCCTGTAGGGAGTTTATCCAAGTTTCTCCGGATTCTGGTTAATTACATATAAATCTATTACCAATAACAGTTGTATTTTATAATAAACAGATATATTTTTTCCTAAGTTCTTTTCTGATGAAGTCAAATACTGTTTTATAATCAGCAACAAGCTTCCTGTTGATGTTTAGACCTTTTTCCTTTTTTTTTTAAGGCATTTATTGCTCCTCTAAGTTTGGATCAATATTGTTTTGTCCTCATAGTTTTTATGAAGGAGTCGGGAAGAGAGACTTTTTTAAGCCGTCTCTTATTCATGGAACTGTGATCAAGAGTTATTATTTTCTGTAATGAACCCAACTGCAGTGGAAATCAATCATTAAAGATGTACTGTGGCTTCTCCATGCAGACTGATTGGCCCGAGGGATACCAGCTGGCGAGCGCCATGAACTTCCATTGGCCTCAGTGCGTTCCCAGCAACCTGAAGACACTGATCCCCAACGCTAGTCCAGACGCCATCCGTCTCATGACGGACCTGCTTCACTGGGACCCCAAGAACAGGCCGGCCTCTGCTCAGGTACCGTCCGCCCACCGTCTTCCATTCTTGCAGCCAAACGATCTGAACAAAAAGTTAACTCTGTTGGTTGAAACCCTATTCAGGCTCTCAGGTACTCATACTTCCACGTGGGCCAAGCTCTGGGCACCCCTCAGCAGATCCTGGAGCAGGGCAGACCTCAGCCGGGTCGAGTGCAGCTGCAGCCTCCTCTGCAGCAGCAGCAGCAACAACAGCAGCAGCAGCAGCAGCAGCCTCTCCTTCTGCTGAAGCCCATGCCCCCCACCCAGCCTCCACCTTCGAACCAGCACTGCACTCCCTCCAGACCTCTCCAGCAGGTCGTGCCGCCCCCTGCATCAGCAGCTGCCCAAGCAGCGTCTTACCAGCGGCACACGGGGCCCAATCACATTCCGAAGCCAGAACACACTGAGGTCATGTCACAGAGTCACCTTCCTTACATCGTCGACAAGAGTCTGCAGAGTAAGGTGAGTGAGCTTTCTGGTCTGATTTCACCATATTAGGCCTGAAATCTGGGTTTGGTGATGGACTCTGACCTGATACTTCAGAACCACATCAAGACAGTTACAAAGTCGGCCTTCTTTCACCTGAAGAACATTTCCTGGACTAAAGGATTCATGTCCCAACAAGAGCTAGAAAATCTCATCCATGTGTGTGACAAAATGTAATGTCTGTTATAGGGATCTCAATTGGTACTGTATGATATTCTTGTGACTTTTATTTCTGTGTTTTTATGATGTAAAGCACTTTGAAATGTGCTATACAAAAAACTTGATTGATAGATAGATCCGATGTGGTTATTTGTTCCTCACATGTTGCTGATATCTGTGTTTAGCCAAGGCAGCAGGAGACAGGCAGCGCAAACCTTCTCAACTACCAGGTGAAGCCAAAGGGAGGAGGGCGGCGGCGATGGGGACACGGCGCGGGACACCTCAAGAGTGACAACTGGGACAACTATGAAGACCGAGATCTGTCCTCTTTGAGCATCCTGGGGAAAAATAACTTTTCCTCAGAGAAACGGAGGCAGGGAGAGGACGCTCTGAGCAGGTGAAGATGCAGTCAAGTGATTTACTCACCATCTCCCTCATATGTGGAAAACATAAAGTATGTTTAGATACAAGCAGCTCTCAACTTTTCCATCTTACAGGTACGGAAATGTTCTGGATTACAGTCGACCCAGTGGAAAAGAAGACACACCTTTGAACCTGAACAAGACCGCATCGTATCAGGAACCGTCGAGAACCGCCTCAGCCAAGCAGCACTACCTGAGACAGTCTAGATATTTACCTGGTAATAAAAAGATTTTTAAATACCTGCTTGTGTGATTGGAAGCAGTCCTTCTAGATGTAGTAGCTGCTTCTGAAAGGATCTTAAATGTAATTGTCAGAATGATAGACCTGAAGAAATCTTCAATAAAGTTAAATTCGATTTCTCATATAAAGTTATAAATTAGATTTGGAAGCTTTCATAGCTGTAATCATTGCACATCAGGGTTGAGGAATTAGGATGTTATGCTTTTATGTAGTGTAGTGATCAGCCCTGACATGGAAAAACCATCTCTTTCCTAAAGAACGTAATAGTTTTCTTGGTGAAATAAAGTTCGAAAAATGTTCTAACTTATTTTGTCAATTCGACGAGGGTCAGTGTGAAATTGAAGACTTCAGATGTTAACAACAGCTGGTATGAAGTTCACTCAGTTTGAAGGCATTAAAGTGAAGTAGGCTGTAGATGCAGAAACGCACGACCAGAACCGACAAGTAATTTGTGAATAAAGTTATTATTGTACTCATTTAACTTTTTTATGTAAATTATGTACAACGTGGTTGGCAAGCAACTTTTTAACTTACCTAAAGTTAATTTAAATTCACATAGTATTTAAATTTAATGCATAATGTCCTGAAAGCTGCAGTGTGTAACTTTTAGAAACAATGTTTTTTTTTACATTTTTGTTGAAACTTTCATGTTGTGACATGAGACATAATCTGAAAAAAATCGAGCTCCTCTTCCTTCTCCCAGTGTTTCATAAATAAATCACATCCAGTCACAAACAACCAATCAGAGCCAGGAGGAAGGTCTTGACGCTGGCTGACAAACATGCTTGTGTATGCACTGCTCAGTGTGCTAATGGTGGCGAAACAACATGGTATACCAGAAAAACTGTTTATGCCCCATTCTCTGTGGTCATGCTAACTCGCCTTAGCATTCATGCGGCATGGCAGGCTCTGTTCTGGAGAACTGGCTGGAGCTGCAGAGGTTAAAGGAAGGGAGGGTGTGAGCAGCATTTTTGATGGATAAAACTTCTTGTTTATGTTCATCACACTTGTGATATGTTAGAATACAGTTTGCAGTGATCCATTACTGTTTTTTCCCTCAGGCATAAGTACAAAGAAAAATGTGGCCATAGATGCCAGTAAGGACTTCACTGGAAGCCATCTTTGGGGCGGCAGTAGTATTCCTTTTGGAGGAACGCTGCCGAGCAGAGGAGCGCATGGTAACCCCCCTTTTTTTTCTTCCAACTTTTGCCGGTTTGTTGCCTCGAACTGTTTGCAGATAAATGTGTGTCTTCTTGTCTTTCATCTTCAGGTACAAATACAATCCCTGGTGGATACATCCCATCATTTTACAAAAAAGATGGTGGCTCTGCTGGCCACAGAGGAAGGCAGGGTACAACAGTGGAAGCTACGGCATCAAGTGAGCTTTTTCTAATATTCTAATAATTACAGCTAGAAACCAAAATGAAGGCTTAAGCAACCTGCTTGATAGGAATTTTTCTTGTTTTGTGTCGTTACAGATTATGCAACATGGCGATCCGGTCGGAGTCAGATGAACTCCTCTGCCAACGCGCCCACAGCCAACAAAAGCACGTCCAGTCTGCATCCTCGCCCGCCGCTACAGAGCATTCACGGCCGAACAGACTGGTCTGCCAAATACGGACAGCGTTAGTGGCATCCATGGAGCTCAAAAATGAGCTTCAATAACTCTTTCGCTTCCAAAGAGTAGGCCTAGTTGTTTTATAACCCAAGCATGTAAATATAAACTTTACACAGCAATAATTTTTGTTTCATAGATGTACAATGAATGCTTCGAGTTGTAAACTATTTAAAGTATGACGAAATGCAATGAGCCAAAAACGTGAGTGCAACCCTTCCCTTTCTCTCTCTCTTACTGTCTCTGTATTACAGCTGCTGCAAAGGTTATGCCTCAGTTTTGTTTCCCTGAATGCTGACCACCCACATGTAAACATATAATATGCATATTACAATGGTATAAAACCTTCACTGTGATTTCTTTTGGGCTAATTAATTGTTTTTTTTTTTTGGTACTTTTTGCATTTTGTTCAATGACAGTTGCCTTGCCAGTCAACTATTGTTTTGTGTTCATGTTTTCAGTAAAAAGATGTTGTAATTTTAGTGTTGATAAATCGCCATGTTGCATAAAGCTGTTTGTTGCATAAACCCAAACTTTCAGTCTCAAGTTATTAAGTATGAACATTTTGTGTGTCAAAAAAAATTTCACATTTTCACACTTGAAATGTGTGAAAATGTGCACTTAGAACTCGTTGGAAGTGTCAATCTTCAGCACAGATTAGTTAATCTCACAGTGTTATACTACAATGTAATCAAAAGGTAAGGCAGACTGCCACGTGCAGCGCCGCATTTGGATGTGTCTGAAGCTTGGAGCTTGACTTCCCTACGTTTCTCCTTTTGGCCTTGAGCTTGTTTGGAGGTTCTAGCAGGGGAGCGCAGCTACTGGTACACCGAAGGATGGTCGTCCGCCGCGGGGGGACGTCGTCCGCTGCCACCGAGCGCAGAGCTTCGGGAGGGACACATGTGGAGCAGTGAGGGAGGAAGGGGACACCCGCCTAGCCAGCCAGATCAGCCGAATCAACCCTAGCGATCAATGGGGTGACAGATGTCGCAGCCAGATCGCCCTCACATCCGAGAGAAACCGAACCGCCGAACCGGTTTATAGGCGAAAGAAAAAGCTATTAAAGGCATAACGGTTTTAATTGACTGGGAATTTTACTATCAACTGTAATTTACGTAACTTCACGTAAATAATCATAATTGACACGATCCTTGTTTTTCTTTATTTGTAAATAATAACTAAAAGATGGCAGCTTGACATTTATCCAGGATGCTTTGCGGTAATGTGTAACTTTACCATATTGCTATTGGATCACTTCTACCAATCACATGCTTCAGGAGTTGTACACGCCTCCGGTTTTTGGTGCTTCTTTATATCTTGAACCAAACGGTTTCTTCCTCCCGGTTTTCAGCTTTGAACTTAACTCTGTCCAGCTTCTTTTGTTTTTCGTTTTTGCACTTCTGTCTTTTGTTATAATACAATATTATATATAAGCACATACTTCTAGATTATATACTCCGCTGTCATGTCTGGAAAAGTTATCCTGCACTATTTCAACGGAAGGGGGAAAATGGAGTCAATCCGCTGGCTTCTTACAGTTGCAGAAGTGGAGGTTTGTTAAGGCAATTATATTCAATCATTACTGTTACTGGTTACTGTCATGAAATGTCTCATTTTGCTGCTTTGTGTTTACAGTTTGAAGAGCGTTATCTGACCAAGAGAGAGGAGTACTTAAAACTCCTGAATGGTGGGTGAGACAATAATTATGGACTCTATATGACCTATGCAAAATGTGATCTTTTTTTTCATCTTAACTGTTGATCTTTAACCCGCATATGTTGCATTGTATGCGGAAACACTGTTAAAAATGAAAAAAAAAAATGAAGGGAGGGAAGGGAGGAGATATTGTATGTCTTTCTTTTTTTTGCTGGGAGTGGTGTTCTGCATGACCTGGTTCTTTTCTTTTCTCTGCAGAGGGATCACTCATGTTTCAACAGGTTCCGCTGGTGGAGATTGATGGCCTTAAACTTGTGCAGACAAAAGCAATCCTGTACTACATCGCAGAGAAGTACAATCTCCACGGGAAAGACCTCAAAGAACGTGCCATGTATGATCCAGCTCTACCCTCATGCTAATCTAAATGTGTTTGTTGTTTCTGTGACTTTTAAATCTTTTGACACATTTAAACTTCCCCATCAGGATCAACATGTATGCGGAGGGACTGATTGATCACATGGAAATGGTCATGGTCCTCCCCTTCGTCACAGACACCAAACCCAAACTTGACAATATCCAGAGCAAAGCAAAAGAGCGCTACCTGCCAGTGTTCGAAAAGGTATGCTGTAATAACTCACTTTTTAAAAACGTAAATCATTCATAATTAGGGTAATTAAAGCAATAACTTTTCAGGCACTTGCTGGATCCGATTACCTGGTGGGAGGAAAGCTAAGCCTTGCAGATGTGCTCCTGGTTGAATGTACTTTGATGCTGGAGGAGAAATTTCCTGACATACTCAAGGAATTTCCCAACATCAAGGTGAGATTGGACCTGCAGAGTCTTGCAAAAGTGTTCATACTTCCTTTATAAATTTTTTTAAAAATTATTATTAAGTCAGTAATGTGTAGAAAATTTTTTTGCTGCTATTATAGCTGCAAGTATTTTTGGCTATGTCTCTCACCATCTTTGTTCAGGTAAATTCTGACCCGTTTTTCCCAATTTAATAGTTCAAGTTCAGGCAGATTGGATGGAGACATTTTTTAGGTCTTGCCACTAATTTCCAGTGTCATTTAAGTATTGAAATTATGTTTGATGGCTTGTTTAATAATTAAATCTTCATTTGTATGTAGGAATTGACATGTAGGCCAAAGAATTGATGAGTTGGGCCAATTTCTTTCCATTTGCAGGTGCAATCTTCAGATTTATGTTTGGAAAATCTTTTTTTTTTCCTTTCATTTCACAGCAATTCACCATTTTATCTCATACAACACATTGTTTCTGGTTGGAATGTTACAAAATGTGCAAAAGTTCAAGCGATGTGAATTCTTCTGCAAAGTACAATGCCTCAAACATTTCTTTCCTGTTTTGCTCCCCAGTTATCAGCCTTCACAATTTAAACTGTGTTGAATTTTAAGTTTTTTGTTTGTTTTATTTTGTTTGCATTTTCCTGTCCAGTCCTTCCAGGGCAGGATGACTCAAATCCCAGCCATCAGCAAGTTTCTGCAGCCGGGCAGCAACAGGAAGCCGCAGCCAGATGAAGGTTACGTCAAGACAGTGAAGGAAGTGTTCAGCATCACAGGACCCTTTCCATAATCATCTCTTCCAACAAAATTTGGTTCATTAATCAAGAAAGCACTAAAAAACCTAATCATGTGAACATCTCTGGTGTAGTTCTGTTGATAACACTGGACTGAAAAACTAATCTTATTCACAGGAGTCAATTGATGGAACCTTTTCAAAAAGGCCTCAACTAAATAAATGGAGAAGTTTTCAGATAACATCTCAGAGGCTGTTGCGTTTTTGTTTTTAATCACTGGCCTTTAGAAATGTTTATATATGAAAAAAACATGCACTGTAAAAGTCAAATTTCTTCAGTTTTTGTGCTTCTACAAATATTTTGGACATAGTTCATTATTTACTGTTTCCCAGTTGCAGACATGCAAGAATGAAATTTTACAGTTTCGACTGTTTAAAATTTCTGATCTTTATTTGCATTTTATTAACAGATATAAAGTACAAAAAAATTGCAGTGTTTAGAAATATTTGCCATAACAATAGGTAAATTAGAGTTCATTTGCACAATTTTGCTTACAATCACACAGCCTCACATAGAGGTCATGAGTAAATTCCTCTTAAAAACTCACAAAAATACAGATTTGGGAGAACAGCTTCCTTTTGTTTAGACTTGCTTGTCGAGAGTCAAGAGTCGTCTTGAGTCTGGTCAGTACAGCTTGGTCGGTTACATTATGGTCAGAAGGAACAGGCGAAACACCATCAGCAAACTGAAAAAGAGAGAACAAAACAGCAAATCGGGTGATTTGTTTCAACAGTTCATTGCAAAATCAGCTTTTCTGCAAGATAAGCAATTCTGACTGACCTTAGCCCCGACATAATCCCTGCTGGCATTAATTTCCCTGATTTCTTGTATCTCATTCCCATGATCACTCCCAGCAGCCCAGAGGAGGCTGAAACACAGACCAAATCCAGTTTGTGAAATGAAAGAAACCCCCTGACACGAAGCAGGGAAAACATGTACTTAACACATAAATATTAAAATGTATTCAGTTTTTTGTAGAAATGGCAGTACCAAGGTGTCTCCTTTGTGGAGAAACTACCCACATTGACCCATCTTTCCATTCAAACTGTAAAGGTTTTTCTAAAGCTGTTTGCCATTGTTTATTGTCCCTCGAAGAAATCTTTTGATTATTTTCATTGGATGTCAGAAATCTTTGATGGAGCAGTTGGTGGTTATCAGCAGACACACACAGCCTTGATAAAATGATTATTGGTGTAGGTTGTTACAGTGTAAAAATGACAACGTAAAAATTACGTAATTTCAAACCATTTCCTAAGTGACACACTGCACTGTTCGGTTGCAAAACATTTTTCTATTAGAGAGAAATCAGGTTATTTTTCCCTTGAATTTTTTTTTCTGACCAGATTTGTTCATTTTAAGTTTGGTTTTATTGGATATTTGTAACATAAGTTGGGAAAAGCTTAATTATTTTTCATGTTCTCAGGTTTATGTCATAAGACTAGGATTTTAACCGGCGTTGTAGATTTTATAGGCCCTGAATGTCTGTAAACAGAGAGATCAACATGTTGTGTAACAAGGTTGCAGATGTCTGGAGAGGCCTCTTGGTCGTTACCCAACATGTTTCTTCTGTGAGGCTTTGGTGATTAACAGTCCTTTCAATGGGCCATAAATTAGGTTTACAGTATCTTATATTGACCAGTGCTAATTGGAAGGAAAATTGTTTTCTCAATATTGACAGATTCGCTTTCAGTACATTTTTTGCGGCTTCTCTTCTTCAAATTTTCATTAACCATTAACTGTGTCATTTCACTAAACTTCTTTGCATGTGTGGATTAGGCTTTCTTGATTTTCTTTTTAGCCAAGATAAGGTCCAATTAACTTTGATATATACTAACCCAACAGCACCAGGGTATCTTTTGGGTCATTGGAGACGTTATAGGCTCCATACGCAGATAATCCACCAAAAACTAAACCAGCAATCAGGGACATCACGCTGCCTGCAAACATTTAAAGACAGTGATGATGAGAAAATACAGAACTTTGAGAAGGAGGTCTATGAAAATTCTAACTCAAAAATAGTCTTGTAACTCATTAATCCAGCGAGTCTTCAAAACGTTCTTGTAAATGAATGCAAATGAAATTGGTACGTTTGACCTTTTCTCTTGTATCCCATAAATCCACCAAAAACGATGGCTGCAGCATAGCCGAAACCAATCCAGTCCATAGCAGAGCTGCAAACACAACATTAACTTTTTCAATTGTCTGCATGAGAAAAGGAGCAGAACAATCAACTAAAACCAGAAATAATTCAATTCGCACACAGTCTTGTAAAAGGATTAGCTAACTCTGAACGTCGACTTGAAGTTTAACTTCCTCAGCATTGCTTCGCAATGTTAATCTCTGTAGTACACAGGATTAACCGCTAGATGTCGCTGTTCGTCTTTCAGTGACACAAGCAAACGACTGCAAAACAACCGAGGCAAAAACGAAGAATTAGGCCCTTAATAAGGCGACTTCTTCTGACACATATTCTTATCTTACGCTAAATAAATAGCTCCCAGATCGCCGAGGAACTCTTTCTTACCTGTTGTCCAAATCAAAGATCAGCACTGACAGATTTCAATTTTAGGTCCAACACTTCCTGTCGCTGCTGCTCACCCGTCTTACTGCGCATGGCAGATTTGGTGAATGTTGTGTTCGCGGACCTTCATCGAAATTGGAAATGTGAGTAGATCAGTTTGTTTGATACGCGAACCACTACAAATTTAAGTGTAGCTTAGTGTAGCGAACTAACGTCAGTACAAAATGTTAATTATATTCAATCCTTGTTCAGATTTTGATCTATGTTTGGACCCGATTCTAAATAAAATAAATACATTCTCCTACTTGATACATTATAGTTTTCAACCAAACCCTTTTTGTTTTGAATGAATCCTCTTCTTATGAGGGGAAAGTAGAGCCGCAGCACCATGCTGCCACTAAGTTTTCTCCCTGGTGGTTCTCATCTTGGAATTGGAAACATGTCTTTTTACATATAGAATACAAGTACTTAAAAGAATTGGTGTTGTGATCATCTTTTTGTCAGTCTCCCTGGCCTAGTATCTTTTTTTTTTCCCCTTTTGAATGCGGATATTAAATCATAATGGATAATATTCATAGTGGAAATAGATTTGATATGATTTATCATGGGCTTCTTGTTTTATGTCACAATAGCCTAAAAATTTGCCTGTTTAACTCCATAGACAGTAAATTATATATATAAAAAAGAAAGGTAACACAGAAAATGTAAATCCCCAGAAAAAAGAAAAAAAAATCTTTATTTCCATCTGACCCCAAGGTTCCACACCTCAAACCACATTAAAGGTTTCGTTATTTCATAATAGTCTTCAAAAAAGTATAAATCAAAGCATTTTTTGAGCAAAAAAAGCCACTACGAGCTGTAGACAACATGACCACAAGCTGCTGTAAGAGTCAAGTCCAGCAAAGCGGCCCGGTGCAGTCGCCTGGTGGAGAAGAGCCACTAGAGAAGGCACACGTTTCCAAAAATCTGATGGCATTTAAATACCGTCTACAGAGTTTCCTGACGATGTTACAAGTCCGCTCTTGTCAGGATAAAAATGAGTATAAAATGGCTGACAAGGATTTTTTTTTTAAGGAAGGATTCTTCAAGTGAGGTATCAGAGCAACATGTAAAAACGATGCGATTGCTGTACTAAGATGAAGAAAACACAAAAAACTAACAACAGAGGAGGACAAAACTGCTTACAGACAAAGTGACAAGTAAACAATGGACAAACAGTGCTTTTCTTAATACAATAATGTGATAATACAAATGGCATTGAGTGCACCTGCAATACATACTGGTATCATGGCTTTGTCAGCATTTTGTTAGGTAGATACTTGCACATGAACTGTAAGGTGGAGTAATAAATGTTATGAAACTGGTTACTTTACTGAAATAAAAGAAAAAAGACAGAAGCAAATCTGAAGCTGCAAGTCTGAGCTAAAAACAAAACGCATAAAACACACAGAGACACTCTCCACACGACATTATGGCAAACACCAGCTTTTGGCAACGACTGACACTTTAAAGGTTTGAGTAATACTTTACACTGGTAGAACACATTTTGCATCGTCGGCGCACATTCCTCCATGCGAGCTCCGTGACAAAGAACTGTGCTCAGACACAATCCCGCAGATTGCATTCTCTGCTTCTTCACATTTGCATGAATAAATGTGAATTTAGCGCTACATTCGCAGTCATTAGACAAAATTTTAAAAAAAGGACGCCAGCGTGACTATTTCAGTATGGTAAACAATGCGGCTGGTGTCGTGTTCATGGAGACCCACGGGGAGAGCTGTGCGTTATTTTGTTCTGCCAGGGTAAAAACATCACTGTGTGTGATAAAAGTGCATATTCCTCAAGATATGGGACTTGGCTTAAAAGTATTACAACTGGTATTGATTAGTCAGTGCACTTCATTTATGAGTTGTTTTTTGTTGTTTAGGTAACTAGCTCACTTGGCTTTTAAAAAATAACATGATCTTTATATATTGCCAAAGATTGATGGAAAAACTGCATGCAAGAATGCTAATTTGGCAAAAAAATCTAATAATATAAGGATATTTTTCTATTTAAATTTAGAGAAATGTATGATGTTGCAATAAATCTGTTATATATATATATATATATATATATATATATATATATATATATATATATATATATATATATATATTATATATACATATATATATATATATATATATTTTTTTTTTTTACATAAAGGTTCAAGTATTTCTCAGTGTCTCCGGTCAACAGCTGGACAGTCAAACACTCTTGGATCTCATCAGGTGCGGCTCTGCATCTGAAACACGCTGAGCGTTTCTGCGATAGAGGAAAGGAGCACCTCTTTCCGCGTGTCTCGCCATGGCAGTCGTCTCCCCTGCAGCTGTTAGGGAGAAATGTTCACCCAGAGCCAGCCCAGCAGCGTCCCATAAACCCAGGTTCTCACGTAAAGTTTTCTGCCGTTCTCCGTCAGCAGCATTGGCAGTGTTAGCCCTCCCAGAATTAGCGCAGAGGGAAGGGACTTGGAGAGGTTCAGCGGAGAGATTTTGCCCTCGCCGGGGAATCTGCACTTTTTATCCAGATCCTCTGACTCGTAGAAATTTGTCAACATCCTTTAAGGAAAGAAGAGAAAAAGAAAGACGTACTGGTCTCTTAGGGGGAGTTCATGCTGTCGGAGAAGTGCAAGAGGGAATGAAAATAAACTGCAAAGTGAAGGGAACTGGGCTGAACCAGCAGTTACAGCACAAACACAGGTCAGGCTTTTCTGTTGCTGAGCTGGCAGTGAAATCAATTATTTTACTCCAATAAAACGACTGCCTTTACTTCTTAAATGAAATAAACTTAATTTTTTTCAACAACATGGGAAGCTTTAATAACATGTTCAGCTTAATTCAAAAAATATTATAAAAGGAAGTTTATTTTTTTAATGCAAAAATTTTTATGTTTCAAGTTAAAAAAAAAAAGAGTAATGGTTCTATTTGTGACATAAGAAATCAGCTTTTAAAGGTAATGCTCCATTTTAATTTAGCATCAGTTTAACAGCATTTCAGTTCAGTCATAATCCAAGAGACTTGAATAGAGATTGGATTTCCAGAATGACTGGAAGTTGTTCTGAAGATCTGAGCTTCAGTGCACTGGTTACATATTCATATATTAGAGTGGCCTAGTTAAAGTCCAGACCTAAATCTGATTGAGAATCTGTTCGAAAGTTGATGTTCACAGACTGTCTCTACCCAATCTGGCTGAACTGTTTGCTTTGCAGAAAAGAACAAGAAAAAAAAAAAACGTGTAAATCTGACAAACACAATACTTTTAGTTTTAAATGCAATGAGAAATGATTCAACAATGTATTGAATTAATAGAATAACAAGGTTAAGGTCAACATATTATACTATTTATTTATTATTTGCATATACAATGTTTCTTCACTACAATTATGGCCTATTTTGTGTTGTTCCCATTCATAAAATGTCCCATCCCACTAATATACCCAAATCCTTTTTTTGTCAAAAGTAAATTTTTTTTTAAAATGATCTTTTAGGAATAAAAAGGGGGTGATTTTTTTTCTTTACAAAGTCTTAAGCCATTATCTTAGAAAGGTGACAACATGGGGATTTGTGGCAAAACCTAATTATAAAGTGTAGAATTCAAAAGATCTAAAGTTAGACTTTCAAAATAAAGTAGCATTTCTCTTCCACATACAGTTAAAGCTTGGTTCTTCAAAAAAATAATATAAAGAAATAAATCACTCATACTTCACAAGGACTGGTCTGCATTTCAACACACACTCACCGGTCCTTCATTTCGAATCGCTTGTGCATCCACCTGCGGAAAAGCTCGGGCTCTAATGGGATTCCCTTGATGTCCACGCGGTCGAAGTGGATGTGGATGCGGGGACATTCCTTGCATAGGAATTCTGTCAAACATAAAAAATAAAAAGGGGCTAAACAAAAACAGGAAGTCCCTTTCACCAAAGAGGCACGTACAGCGAGCTCTTAAAATCGGCGGAGGGTGACAGTGATGGAGTGGAGCTGCTGGGATGTGGAGCTGAAACAATCTGCAGCCTGAGGAGAGGAAGAGCAGCAAACAAGGCTGAGATCATGTAAAGCGCAAATATCTTGATTAGTTCATTGGCTTAATCTTTACAATCCATTTTTAATAATACAGTGCAAAATATTTATACATTTCCAACATGAAGCCTCCAGCCAAATTCCTTGCCCGGTCGATCAGTGGCAAAACAAAAGTCAGAGTGCCTGAGAAGGTCATACATAAAAGCGTAACCAAGCGTTAAGGCTCAAGGCTACACGTGTATTCCCCTGAGAACCTCAGGTTCCTGTTTCCACAACATGCAATATTATCAGGAAATGTGCCGCCGAAGGCCAAAAGAGGAAACGTGATCGAAGACCACAGCGACACGCTGCAGCTATAACACCAGCTGCTCACATTTACACCAGCCTTCAGACACAACATACGGCAGCTTAACGATTATCCATAACTCAGTGAGATACAGAGGCTCCGGAGGAGCAACAAAGAATTGAACTAAAAACATGATATGGAGAAAATGCCAGAGACGGCAGCGCTGGCTCCGTTAGAGCAAAGAAATCTCCACAACTTAAACAACAACTACATGGAACAGAAGAAGGAAATCAATTCTCTACTCTGGATAACCAAACATCACCTCATAATCTAAATAACATTTATGCACTTTAATAAATAAAGTATCCATCACTAGAAGTAATAAGTACTTCATTGGAACATTTTTAATGAAAAAAATCAATTGATTTCTTCAGTAACATGTATTTTTAACAAAATTAATTAAGAAAAGATTCTATCTTCTGCTATGATAACCAAACCTATCTGTTGTTTAACTTTTAATTGACAGAGTTGGAATAATAAAGTTTCTTTGTAGTGAAACGTTTAATCAGCAGGTTTTCACTATAATACGAGCTTCAAGAACCCACAGCAGATATAAGGGATAAAAAGACTAAATTTGTTAACTAAGGTTCCCTGGAGACCCAAGATGTCATGACTGTGCATTATTCTCCAACAGTCAGCTTTATTAAACTGTCTTTACCGTCATGCACACAGTTCTTGGCCTTAACTTAGACTTATTAGACCACACTTGCTTGTTGCAGTTCCAGTAGATTTAAACATATATCTACTGTTTTGTCTATAGATAAGGGCAAGTATATGTGATGTCTGGGTTTTCCTTCTGGACTCGTTTTTCTTACGAACTGATCTCAGATAAGTGGGAGACAATAAAGGACAGATGAGTAACTATAGTCACGTTCTGTGAGATTTTTCCATGTGACATGATACTACTGTAATGACAGGGCTGTTTACTTTACGGCTTTTTGAAACCAGCCAATAAATGTGAAGTGTGTTGGAGTAGTGAGTAGTAAACACCTCCTAAAGGTCTAAAACTAATAAAAGTTAAGCGGAAAACACAAATCAAGACTTTGGCTCATAAAGACAGCGACTCTAGAGTCACATGTGGACAATTTCCTGTTACAAGCTTTTAACGGACGTCAGGAGAAGGCACAAAAATCAATTGATCTATTGTGTTACTCACTAAGCAACATCATCTGAGCAACAACCGTGAAACACGTGCTTTGTGTAAAATAATTGAAATGTAGTTAAAAAAAAAGACAACAAAAAACACACACACGCATTCAGTCCAAGGAGAAACTTGCATATCTGAAATGATTGATCGACTATTGAAATAATCGTCAACTACTTTAGAAATTGATTGTCAACAAAGAACATTATATTTAGAGGAGCAAATAATCCAAAACTGTACAAAAATAATATTTTCTATTTAGAACTCCTCAAGTGGGATAGTTTCAGCTTCACTCAAAAGAAATTTTGTTTTTAAAAAAATGTATAATGTTTATAATAAAAGTACTTTATTTCGCATTTTTAATGTAGTCATTTCTCATATTGTATAAAAAGGCTTAAATAAAAATTAAGCCTTTTTATAAAGGTGTCAATCTTTTTATCTGAATAATCATCAGAATAATCAAATATCTGCAGCCCTAACCTCATGTCTTTGGCTATTTTACATAATTTACTCTAGCATTTTACAAATCTAAAAGCTCACATTGTAATCTTTAAAATTATTTAATTATAGAAAAACAAGACCTCGAGAAGGAAACCAACTGGTACTTAATGGTTTAAAGTCGAGGTTTAAATTTGTAGTTTTGAAGTTTACAGATCAACAGTAAAAGTTCAATTTTAATCCAATCATCTAAATTAATATTTTGTTTTTTGAGAGTCTAACCTGAGCCTTCACAGTGAGTTTAGAGAGCAGCGGTTGTGGCGTGGACGCAGGCGTGGGTCACTTCCACGAACGCCACTAAAGTCACCTTCACCGCATGAGGCCAGGAAGTGCGTGATGAGAGGAATGCTTTTCTATTCTCTGCCTTGTTTGTGAGAAACATCCACGTTTATTCCTGACTGTAACTGGATGTTTTTCTCCTGTTGTTGTTTTTTATTCTAAATTTCCAACAGTGTTTGTCAAAGAACAAGGAACAAACAACAATAATCAGAGACTCCAAAAACACGAGAGTCACGCAGCTTACAGGAAGGCAGGGCTGTTAAAAGGTGATGTTTGATGTGTGATTAATTACCAGGAAGGCTGAACATAGCAATATTTGTGCAGACTTGAGTTGCCTTGAAAAGACTACCTGTAACCCTAGTTTTATTTTTAAGAGAAAAAATAGCTAATAAATATTCATTTATCTAATAGTAGCTATTAAATATTGATTCATTAGCTATTTTTCCTCTTTTAAAAATAAAACTAAGGCTACAGGTAGACTTCTCAGTGCAACTTCAGTTGAAACAAATATATAAAATAAGGCTTCAGAATAAAAAAATAAACAATTTCCCTCTCATCTAGACTTCTTTTTTATACTTTTGTAATTTCTACAAGAGTTGCTCTAAACCTTTTGAGTAAATTTAATATGTAAAAGATCAACAGCCTGTTTGGAGAATGCCAGAATGCCTTTCATATGTTAGTGCACAAATTGGAGAAATGTTTATTCTTTATCGATCAAAATATTATCTTTTAATTTACAGATCCACAAAATTAATAGAAAACTGAAATTATATTTGTATATTTGAAGGAGAAGTACTGACATGGCACAAAAGTGAATATTTTAGTGTGATATAATGTGATAATGACTAGGGATATATGCTGCAATGCATCTTGTAGGTTTTTCATTTTCTGTTGGAATCAAAACTCGATTCCTATCAGAAAAATTGCAAAAAAAAAAATTTCTTTGTCAGATGTGATAGCTCTTGGGACAAAAACTAATTATCTGATAAAAACAATTAAAAAAAAAGTCTAATAAAATGATTTAATGTCTATCTAAATTCTTTGAACATGCCATGTGGTTGCAGAAGTACCTGCCATCGAAGGTGCTGGTTTTCTCTGACCGGAGTCGTCCAGCGTTCCCTCATAAGCTACTGTGACGTCATATACGGCATCCAGACTGTCATTCATGATCTCAATGGCGAGGTGCGACGCCTTCACCCTGGGTGTGAGAGTGTGCTTCAGAACAGTCAGCCCTGCAAAAAAAGTAAATAAAAAAAGCAACAGCTGGAATAAATTCAACAGCTGCACAAATATGAAGCAGCTCACATCTGCTTAAACTAAATTAGCATGAAAAAGTTAATAATTATTCATGTTTTAGTACACGAGGCCAGTTGAAATGAACTGAGCAACACTGCATTAGATTTTTACAAGTAATTGCATTTGCTGGTGGCTCTTATGATGCCAAAGTGCAGCCTGGCTTCATGTTGTTTGGAGATTCGGTGGCGATTAAGCCTATCTCCAGGCCACAGCTCTGAATATCACCTTCCCCTTTAATCCACATAAATCGCTTGGGAGGGATGGCATGTGCTCATCAGTTTATCTGCTGAGTGAGGCATTAGTGAGCAGAGAATGGTCCCACATTGACCAAGGACTAACTAATTGTGGTGACTGACTGATCGTCTATGTGTCTTCAATTTTGGTAATCCTGAGGGAGCTAAAACAAGAAATACTTAGTCTAATTTACAGACAAAAAGCAAGATTTTGTTTCTTTTTATACTGTGTATATAAATGTCTATTTTAACTTTATTTGAGCTGGTTTTTACAGTCAGAAATGTTCTATTTTCTAAACATAAAAAAGTATTATAAATAACATATAACTTCAAGATCTAGGGGTTTTCTAAATTTACTCATGGATACGGCAGCTACCTGCAAGGTCACCACGGGTTGCTTAACATAACTAACTCAGCTGTTTTCCAGATGTTTGTAGTGAAACAGTGTGCATGCAGTCTGCACAGCTGCAGCGAGAGGCTGCTGAATCCTGCCCCCACCTTCTCTCTCAGCAAACTCCTGACTGGCAGTGATAACATTCTTCAGCTCTGGATTATACCGAGTTCCTTCGGGGAAAATGACAAGGTACATCTGTGGGGAGAAAAAAAGAAAAATAAACATTCAGACGGAGGTGATACTGAGTAAATCGAAGTTTTTTAAAAAATGGGCAGGATTTATTAACAAGTAAACTGATTTTGCAAGGTAAAAGGAATCTCCTGACAAACAGAGTTAAATCCTTTAAGCCAGATCATTTTTCAGGATTCTAACTGAAAAATATCAATTGAAATTTATTTAATTTAATTTTTGCTTTTAATACCAAAAAAGACATCACACATTTGTTTGTTCTTCTATTTAAAAAAAAATCAAGAGAATAAAGTTTTTTTCCTTCCATTAGGGGCTAATTAAACTCATTAAATAAAAGTAATCTGAATGGCATCTTTAATCACAGGTTATTGGCAAAGTTTCCCAGCGTCATTGTTACATTGCAGATTTTTTTCTTTGTGAACACAAGTTTCACAACAGAGCTTTCATTGTACTAATTTGGCTCTAAAAAAGGGTTTCATGTAAGAAACAATGAAACAAAACACCTGTTTTTGTTACCTTAGAGAACTTCAAGACAATCTGAAAATGTTCTGTAATAGAAACCATACCTCCTAGTGAATAAATACCAACAGTAAAACCAATTCATATGATTATTCTATTTAATAATGTAATCAGTTATGCCTTTTGATTTTACAGTGCTGTGAAAAAGCAAAATCCTCTTACAGGTTCTGTTTTTGCCACCTCCTTCAGATCAAACATACATAGATAACCTGAGTAAATATAATAGTCTTCATTATAATCAATCAAGCCACACTATATAGTAATTACTGCCAGATCTACAGAATTAAGAGATCATATAAATAGAACATGTGGCATGACCTTAAAAAGGTCATTCATGCTAAAAAAACAAAAACAAAAACAAATGGCTGAATTACAAGCATTTTGCAAAGACGAGTGGTCAAACTTCCTGCACAGCGCTGAAAACTCACTGCAAGTTATTACAAGCACTTGATTACAGTTGCTGCTGCTATAGGTGAACCAACCAGTTATTAGATTTAGGGAGAGGTCACTTTTCTTCACACTGGGCCATGTAGGTTTAGATTTTTTTTTCTCCCTAAAAATTGCACACCTTAATTTAAAAATTGCATTTTGTGTTCATTTGTTGTCTTTGACTAATGTTGAACTTGCTTTGAGGTTCTGAAACACTCAAACATAACAAACATGCAAAAAAAAAAAAGAGGATATAAGAAAGCAGGCAAACGCTTTTTCACACAGCTGAATCTATTTCTGTTTGCTTGATGATCTGAAACATGTAAATGTGACAAAAATAAAAAGACATGAAATGTGTAAACAGGTCAGCTTTCTGTCACAGCAGTGTATGTTTAAGAACAAGTAAACTGAACTGTAACTGTGTCAATATGAAAAGGTCCCCGCAATGTTAGCGGTATTTAGATTGCACAGCTGCACACACCATAATCTCTGAGTCAAATCCAAAAAACATGATTACAAACAAACCCTGCAACTCAATCTGCACTGCTTCTCACATCAGTGAAACTTCATATGGGTGCTCTAAATTTTAACATAAAGACTAAAAGTTAATAATAAAAAGTTTTTACACACATATATTCACTCAATCAACTAAAAACAAAAAAATGTTGGGGACTTACTAGCAGAAAATTTCAAATGATTGAAATAATAAAAAGGTGTTTTCAGATTCCAATGTCACTATCTCATTGAAGCAGAATGTGTTGGAATTAAAACAGATGCTGAAATTTAAAAAAAGGCAACGACACAAAGTAGAGATGTTGATTTCACTAACTGTTTGCTGTGGTCTAGTCATTTTTTTCCCCCAGAGCTGCGTACTTACTGGAGCTCCACATCGAGTCTGACTGAGAAGCTTCCTCTTCATGGCCTTTTCATTAAACTTTGCACTTCTTCTCACAAAGATCCCCCCATGCTAAAAGGAAAAGCAAACAAAATATAGCAAAGAGTAAGACAATAAAAAAAAAAGGGGGATTTTTTTTAGATTATGATTGACTTCTTAATGGCAGGATCACCTGTGAAAAATACCAGCCGTACAACGGGAGCCACTTGAGTCCATCTTTTAGGACGTATCTGATGTGACCGATGGCATTCTGTCTGATGGCCAGCATGTCGGCGATAATCCAGTCAGCTAAAAAGATAGACAGAAAACAACCTTTAATAGACATTTCTATGTAATTACAGTTTGAAGCTGTATATACAATACCTGTGCATTGATGATTAGAAAGGTAGATGACGTTCTCTTTGTTCTTTGGTATATCTCCATATATAATAATCTGAAGAAAGAGAGAAAACATTTTTTAAAAACAGGTCAAAAAGTAGATGGTGAAAATATTTCACACCAAGGTAACAAGTTCGTGTTTTAGATTGCTCTTCAATCTAAAACATGATTGAAGGAACGCTTCAATCATGTTGAAGCGTTCCAACATGATTGAAGCGTGTTGGAACGCTTTCGAACGTTCCAACACGTTCGAAAGCGTGTTGGAACGCTTTCGAACAGATTTGTAAAATCACCTGAAGCATGTTCGCCTTGGAGTAAAAATCACAACAAAAATACTTTAATAAGTAACTTTTAATTTCAGTACATTTATTTATCCAGCCAGATTAAGCAATTAAGCAAACTGTCGTGTTTTTGGATTGTGGGAGGAGGGAACTGGAGTACCCAGAGAAAACCCATGAAGGCATGGGAAAAACAAGGCCACGTAGAAAGACTCCAGCCTAGGATTAGAACAGCTTCTCAAAAGAAATATGAGATGATGCTATTAATGGTAAACATTGCAATAACAATATCAGGTATGATATATGCCTGTATTCTTTCTTTGCTTTCTCATCTGTGCTCCAATCACTCTATGACCTTCAGCATTTTGAGCAATGTCATTAGAGTCCAGTGTGAGCACCTGCTGCCATAAGACTCAATAATTACATTAACATGCATATTAAAAACACCTGACATGTATAAGACAACAATCATTAAACACTGAAAAGTTCTTTGCAAATGAATATTGCGCACACTGATATTAATATTGTTTTTTCCCTCAAACTCAGAAAAAGTGCTCAAAGTAACAAATTAGATTTTTCAAAGTCTTGCTAGATTATACTACTGCAATTAAAGGTTAATTTTATTTTACAGAATTTGACCAAACAAATGAGAGCAGAGTCTAAAGAAACTTAGTCAAGGATTAGCTTCCAACCTATTCTACAGATTTCAACACTGTGGGAGTTTATATTGAGCACTCTAATCTTATCAAATACTCCTGCATCCAATATTGTACTTTCATAGTATGCACAAAGATTTTTATGGCGGCTTCTTTATCATGATTTGTCTACATACTCCCCTCTGTGCAAGGTGTGGCAAGAAGGCACCAGAGAAAAATGTGGACTTTCTTTCCATCCAACTGGTTCATCAGGATTGCTTTTATAAACTTGGTCAACTCCTTTCACCTTATCTACTGAATCCATTTCACGAGGCTTCAAGAAGTTGCACAAATGCAATGTTTTCATGAGAAACAGGCCTTCAGAACTAGACATCAGTTCAGTTTTATGCACACAAAGTGAAGGTTCACTCACCTCAACCCCTGTATAGTTTTCAAAGAAGAACAGGACCATGCTCTGGTAAATGCAGTACAGTCGGTCGTCTAGTTTATGGTAAACCCTCGCTGGTAAGACGGTGGAAAGCAACCGCCAAACGCCCCATGACAGCAGATATGCCGGGGCTGTACCCAGCATGATGGTGGCAGGAAACCAGTACCGCAGCGAGTATGTGTGCACAACCAGAGAGAGCAGCATGGTGGCACCTCTTTTACAAGTCCCTGAAGTCGGCTGTTGGACCAGCACCACACACCGTGATTATATTACAATGTACCCTATCTGTACCACTGCACACCTGGCCTACTTTCAGCACACCTGCCCCGAGAGGTCAGCATAGGAAAGTGAGAAAGCTGCAGAAGGAGGCAAAAAAAAAGAAAAAAAAAATGGACCCAGTTTGCAAACTCAGCTTAAGCTGCAGCACCGGAATAAGAAAACAACATTAAGTTACAGAGATGATCTCAACATGTTAGAAACATCCATGGAAACGAGAACAGTTTTAACTCCGAACTGTACAAGTTAAGTAAAAAAAAATAAATAAAAAAAGCGCTAGCCGATAATAAAACGAGTCAGGCTAAAGTAGAAGTTTTCTCCTTTCCTCTAAACTGCCTCTTCTAACGCTGGAAGGAGCACGAAATCCAAAGAAAAAGTCAAATTAGTTGCTAAAAAGAAAAAAAAATACTCTATTTCCTGCCTCAGTTCATTTTTATCCGGCTCCTAGCTTACAGCAGCAAATGTCACACACGCCTCCCTACGTCACGACGCGTAAGAGCAGTGAGGAAGTTGATTGGCTAAGTGATGCAATAGAAGGCGGCGAAGGAGCAGCTTTAGTATGGCAAGCAATTGTAACACATCATTTTTAGATGTAAAAATTCCTTTCCTTAAAGGTATAGTGCCTGTCTATTGAAATAATGTTTAAGATTAGGAGCAATGAGTATATCTTACGTGGAGTAGAAAACTTTATTTACGTCTTAAATAAATAGAGAAGCTAACAGCCAGTCAGGGAGTAAGAAAGCCAGGAAGTTTGTTTTGAGTGCCATGATTTCTACTTGTAGAAGTTTGAATATTTATACAAATTTTTGTTCCGTCAAAGCAGAGGGTGTACATTTGGTGGTTCTCCATGCTCAATATTAAGAAGGAAAGTAAAAGGTTTGATGAGCTGCAGCTTTTATTTATTTAAATAAATATCATTTTAGTTTTTGTCTTTCAGTGCCTTGTTTTGAATGTCTGTCACTCAGTCCTGGTGTCACCCCTCAAATAAAACCAGGATCATAGTTTGAAAAAAAAATTTATAACATTATTTTTGACATAATGAACACTAACTTTTGCAGAGTTTTTCTTTTTATCATCAAATCAATATTTTTTGGTGTGCAAGCACTTGGAAAAAATATTGTGTTATCTTACAAAATAAATCATTGGAATAAAGATTATTTTATTTCCTTAATCAAACCTTCTGAATGTGTTGTGGTTTACTGCATGAGTTGGGTGGTAATTTATAGAACAATTGATAATTATTTACATAGGAAATTAAGAAAAAAGGCCACCAGGAATATCAGTAGACTTGTTGAAACAGAGGATATATAATGCATTTCCAGCCAGGGTAACTAATAGAAAAGTAAAACAGCATAATAAATTAATAAGTAATATAGTTGATATAATAATGAGTATAAAGTATTTGCTTCACAATTATACCAGCTATAGTGATTGGAAACACTATATATGCTCTGATCTCAGTAAATATTTTACAGGAGTGAAATCCAGCCTTGAGAATGGAGTTGTGTTAATACTGCATAAGTCTGCTTTGGTTTTGGATTCTCTCATACTAATATTATGAGCAATGCAATATCCAAAACACAAATAAAAATTTAATTTCAAGGACTCTGCATCTAACATATCAACAGAAACTATGCTAAAGCTAAGAAAAATTTAATTTCATTTGTAAAGCTGAATAGTTCTGATGTATTCTTAGAGGAGTTATGGACGTCTACTTTGAAGAGGTTATTAAATGGTAACTTTGCTTACCGTAAGGGCACATCTGATTTAATAATACAGGTCCTGGCTGCAACCTAACATTCTTGCTCAGACCAGCTCAATCAGAGGGATATTCACCTCAGAATAAATGTGCTTAAAGCTCTATAAAATACTACATTTTTGTACACAAGAGATTTATTATCTGGAGTCTTATTTGGACTTCAAGTTGAGGGGGCACAAATAAGAGGTGTTGCAGGTTATATGGAGAATTATGCTATTCAAAAGTAACATAAAATATCAAGTAAACATTTAAGAAATGATTGGAAACAAAAAACAGACTTCTTTGTTTTCTGTCATTTGAATTGGTGGTATTTCTTGTGAAAAGAAGTTTATAGCAATCAAAGCATCTTTACGTTATCTATAAAGAAAAGGTTAAGTTGACCGCATCGCTTTATCCTAAGACCTTGAGAGACAGCACATTCAGATAAAAAGTCTCAATGTCTGAAGTCAAATAAACATTGAATCCCACCTTGATAAAGATGCACATTGACCTAGTGTGTAGGAAGATTCTATCTTAGCTGACAATACATGAACTCTTGTCACATATTCAGGGTTTTCTGTGCTTTCCGTGAAGCACACAAATCGATCATCTCTTGTTTAAAATTCCATCTAAAACTCAAAGTCAACCAAAGCAATAATTTTTCTGTCAAAAGAATAATCAAGGTCAACAAAATCTATCAAACTAGAGGGCATCAGAACCATACCAATGACCAGTGATCCTGATTGAAAACCTTATTTACTGAAAATAAAACCCAAATACCATATTAAAAAAAGAAGTATTTATTAAAAATGACATCACAACACATTTTTATCAGGATAAAGAATTTTCTCATGAACTGGCTAAGCAAGTCTTTCTAAAGTCACATTATCTAATATCCAAACAGCCTGTAGTGGTTTCTACTTAATGTAGGCACATGTAAATGGCAAGGGACCAACATACATCCTGCAAAGGCAGTTTGTCAGGCTTCACAGTAACATAAACAAGAGCAGAATTGATGCTGCTGCTGAGTCGTAAACGTTTTCCATAACAACCATAAAGCTTCTGAAAATCAATATATTTGATTGGATTTATATGAACTATATGAAGATACTTACAAACCATGAAACCGAGACAGAAAAGAGAAGATCAGAGGTTTGCTGGCGCTTGTTGAGTGATCAGTCACAGCAGGCGCTCAGAAAAATTAATGATAATGAACAAACCCCCGAACAATTAGTCCCCATTATTCCAAGTTATAGTTGTCAAAAGGTAGGATCTTCAGATTGGTTATGCTATCTGAAAAAGAACAAAGCAAAACAAGAGAAACACATTGAAATCCTGAAACAGTAATTTAGCTTTTATCACAGACATTAGAGGACTGTCTTACCCAGAACCCACTGCTCTGACAGGATCCTGCTTCCCTCTGGCCTCCTGCCACTGTACTTCCCTATGCAGATACCTGCCTGCCGAACCGTTTTGCAGGCTGTGCCTCCACACAGCTCGATCAGCTCCACCAGACTCTGAGTGGGCGGCTGGGAGCGCTGAGACACAAACATGGGTGGCTGGTCTTGGAAGAGGTCCTGCTGGTGCTCTCCTGCAGACAGGTGCCTCTGGAGACGACAGATCTACGGGAGAAACAGGCAATTGAACTCTGAACTCCACCTGGTGATTAAATTACCAATTTCCAGATATGCAGATGATGCACAACTTTATGTTGGTGGTGACACTATGCTATTGAATATCCTTCTTAACTCTATCCTAAACAAACACACTGCTCATAGTTTCCTGAAATGAACACAAAGACACTTTGAACATAAGTTTTCTTGTCCACGCTCATCAATAGTTATGAAGAACCTTGATTTTTTTTTTTGTTTATTTTTAAAAATTAGGCTTCTGCAAATTTCAGGAAGATTTTAATACCTTTATGAGCGACAATTACGATCAACATTACCAAAGTTTACCTAATTTACTAAATTCAAACGCCAACAGCACAAGCCGTTGCATAACAACAACAAAAAAAAAAAACAGATTTTAGCCAACTCCAAACATCCCTGTCCTCAAGCCAAGACTCATTAATGTCCAGTTTTCCTTGAAGAAGGAGCCAATGTTCCTTCTTCAAGGAACATTGAAGAATGTTCCTTGTATGTTTATTGCTTAAACATACAAGAAAGGAATGTTGGCAGCACTCAACATGGTAATAAGTGCTGCCAACATCTTTTGTATTCTTCGACAAAATTGTACCTCAACACAATTCCGCCTTGGAGGTCCAGAGGCAGCTGCTCTGACTTTGTTGCCTGGTTTCTGCTCTGCTCTATCGAGAAGTGTGCTCCATTAAAAACCATGCGCAGCATATTTGATCTATAATAGATGGACTCCAGTTAAATTGCAAAAGCATCTCCAGGATGACTAGAGGAAATAAGATGCGCCTGAGTTTAATTTCAGATGTCAAATCAAAGTGTGTGAACACTTGTGTAACTGTGACGTTTAGATGTTTTATACTTTTACAATAATGTCTGAAAGCATGGTTTCTTTTTATGTTATTATAGAAACTGAGACATACAACACAAACAAACAATACTTCTGCAACACTTATTTTGTGACGTGACAGGAGAAAAACACAGGTGTTACTGACAATTTTAACAATGGTTCACTTATACTCCAGGGCTCCTGTAAATCACACTGTGTTGCTGGCTCAGTGTGAGCCAGCAACACAGTCCCAGGAGTGTGAAACTGATAGAGATAAACCTTTTTAATAACGCCAACCCAAGTCATATTCTGTGTTGCATAAAAAAACGTGAAGCATCAGAGATGCCCCACAGTTCATTAAATGTGTTGAGTTAATCAAATCATCAGTTATTTCTCACTGTGGCTTACAGACTATGGCTTATGAAAATGTTTTCAGTATAAAACGTCTATGAACATGATTTATGTTGAACTGTATTGCTCAAACAAAATCAGAATGAGGCTGCCAAGGGAAGTACAGCAGAGAGAAAATAAGCTACTATATCCAGAATCACTGGGGTCATAAGAAAACTCATTTACAGCACACGCTACTCAATACTCTACCCTTTCAGACACAGGTGATGCTAATCTTTAATTTTATGAGCATGACTGGGCAATAATGTTGTGAAAAGGTATTTGGCCTCTGAAGATTTCTTCTGTTTTTACTTACAATCTCCAGATAATCAAACAAGTCCTATTATTAGACACAGACAATCCTAGCTTATATGAATAAGGATGTTTTTCTTTAATAATTTTATGCTTGACATAATAGCACTCCCATTTACCATAATGCCTTGTTTCTCATCTCACCAGTCTACAGAATTTTCCCCAAAGATTCTGTGGATAATCAAGATATTTTATGGTTAATCTGAAAAGGGCTTTCTGGTCAACAGTGATTTTCAAATTAGAACCCCTCCGGATACCATTTTCATTCAATGTTTTGATCCTACAGGCCACAGAGTAATTAGGGTTTAGTGTAGCTGTTTAAAGTGAACTCACATTTCCACAAGAGTTTTATAATTCAGTGTTAAGTCATGACGTTAAACTGGCAGACAATTCCTTTTTTAAATAAGGCCAAATATGTTTGGATCACTTTAAAATGTGACCTGCACTTTTTCCAAGTAATACAGATATGTTCTTTTAATTAAAGATCATCATAAACTTTTGAAAAATTAAGAGAACACCAATAGCCTTCTGTTTACTTGCATTATATTGGTGCAAATTATATTTGTATAGCCACATATATATGTGGCTACACAAATAGTTAAATTAAAACCTGTATTCAAATCGTGAGAGGTAATTGGGCAGCCTCCTTTGAGCTATTTAATTGCTGCAGTACTCCCACTGGCCTGAAGGTGGCTGCTGGAGCTACACCAAAGGGCTTTTCAAGCTTTAAAATCCTCACACACTGTAAAACAGTTCATTCATGATGTCAAAGGAAAACTTACTGCTTAATGAAAACTCAACACCAGAACACCGCAGTGGTAGCGATTGGAGATAAACATTTGTATGCAAATTATGAATCTTAACTTCTTTACAATCTATGAAAGTTTTAAGTTTGTAACACTAATTAATCCAGTTGAGGTATTTCTGCGACCCGGTCCTAAATGACAGCTCAGCCGGGTCCTGCCAGACTAAACAGGAGCTCTTTGAGGGTCTGTTTGTTCTCAGACTTGCTGAGTGACAAGCTTGGCTCTAAGTAAGGCCTGCTCCATATTCAACATGGGTCAGTTAACAAACTGAAGGGGACAATCTACAGCATTCTAAGTCAAACAGCTGGAAAGAAAGTTACAGAGTTCTGATGTTGTTAGTTTTACCTCATGTCAAGAAATCGGGGGTTACCAAGGCATTTTAGGGTACAAAGAATGACAGTGCAATTAAGTATCACTTAAAACCGGAGGGAAAACATATCTTGTTTTTATATATATATTATATATATATATATATATATATATATATATATATATATATATATATATATATATATGTAAAGGCCAACACTCAATAGACAGCAATTGTGTTATAATGTTTCCAACAAAGAAAGCCCTGAAATTAAAAAAAGGCTTTAACCTTTACAGGAACACTGTCTTCTTTTCCTATAAATGACCATCAAAGCCTGAATGTTGTTCACTATTAATTTAATCAAACACACCATTTCAGGAAACCTCTCAGTGACATTTACTTGCTTTGCTGTATTCAAAGGCAGTTTAGATTTGCATAAATTTCATTTTATAACTGGCTTCCAGTTGTATTAAAATTAACTTATAAATTCAGCTGAATGTTAAAAATGCCACTTAATTTCTCATGCACTAAAGTTCCTAATTATAGTGAAAAAGAACCAACAGTAATGCTGGCATATTTAACATAAGACTATACACCAATCAGCAAAGGCATTTAAAATCAGTGAATGCATTACAATGTAGTGACAGAAGAAAAATCCTGGGTGTTTGTATTCATGTGGATGCCACTTTGACCTGTACCGCCAACCCCCCATGACTACGGCACTCCCCGATGATGGTGGTCTCCCCACAGCAGGACAATGAGGCCAATCAAGCCACAGAAATGCCAACAAAGACCTCAAGGCTTTGATCAGTCTAAAAGACTCAACAGATTCTCATCTGACCAAGTAACAGTGGGATAAACCAAAACAATCCATATTCATAGTGGCCCCACATCAAACCCGATGGGTCTGCTACCCACATCCCTACTTTCAGTGAGTGTACTTAATTACAGCAAGAGTGATTAGTTAGATATGGTAGAACTAAGTGGGAGAAGCAGAATATGTGATTATGCTGTCATAAAGTGACAGTTTAATCAGTTCAGGACAAATGAAAAAGCCTGAATCCTTTCATATTTTTGGCTAGTAAATGTAGCAGAGGCAGCATTCAAATTGTTGCTTTACAAATGATCAATAACCTCATGAGCAAACCATTGCGATTTTTTAGGTTGAGAAATCATAGAGGGAAATTATTATGTAATATTCTTCATGTGGTGTGTTTTTCACTTTCAGTCAAACCACATCCAATAATATTGACTCCCTTTTAGCTCTGCTTTTTGTTTTGATGGTGGCTAAAAGATTCCCTGTTTTCACCAAGTAATGGTCTTAAGTATCCTTTTCCTGTTTGCTTCTGAGTTGTTAGGCTAAAATGGGTTTATGGAGGATTATTTTTCAGCTGGCAATGAATGATTTAAACAGCTGCAGATCATTTATTTGCCTTTTTCTTCTTAGTTTTGGGTACAAAAAGAGGGGTCATTTGCTGTGAAATATTTAAAACTGACCATGGAACATTTTACAACTTTCTTGGTACTTGCTTTCACAAACAAAATGCCAAAGTAATTATCAATAAACTACTCTTAGTTTGTTGTAATGGATTGCTGTTGTAATGCCAGTAAATAGCATGTAGGTTACTTGGTTGTTTTGAACCACACAGAACCACATCATAGAAAATACGGTGTAATGTTGAATGTTTGCTAAAAAGATTGATCTTATTTAATTAAAATATGAGATTTGAGTATTTAGATTTTGTATGTTCAATGGAAGTAGGTCAGAAATTAATTTCACCCTTTCACTAATTCATACGTCCATTGCAATCCTTTCTAGCTTCATTTGGATCTCCAGTAATTCATCATGACATTGTAATATTTTAACATGGTTTATTATTTGTTATAAATTCTGGAAATAATTTTTTTAATGAAAATGTCGCATATTTAATTGATTTCAACCATGTTGTATTGTCTTAGAATTTGTATTAATCTCCATTTCCGTTTGTTTTGATTCTGGTCCCCTTTTAGGCATCTTATAAAATATGCCTAACGAGAAAAGACTTCAATTTCTTGTGCTGTGTGAATACTACAAGCTGAATGCATACACATTATTTAAAGGAGGTGAAATGAAGCAGAACCCCGTACAACCATTTCAGCCCTACCACAAAGATTCTGATTCAACTGGTTGCACAAGGCTTTGATGAATGCAGATATGCAGGTTTTATAGTCTTGCTGTCAGAAGTGAGGACACAGCAGTAAGTTAAAAACTGATTCTTGTGTCTTTTTTGTAAACCCGACCTGATTTTTAAATGGAGGATATATATTTTTTCTATTCTCAAGAAACTTATTTGTAAGACACACTATGAGAAAGATATTTTCTTACATTTTAATTAAATCCAACAGAATTATTTCATTAATCCAAAAAGTGAGATTAAATACATTTTACGTATACATTGTAAATATGTATTTAGAGGTATGGCACAAGGAAGAACTTGTTGTGGAAAACAGGAGTTTAGCTTAGCAGTACAATTAGTAATGTCATCAGCTTGAGGCAAGAAAAGCTTTGTTTAATCAAAACTATGACGTTTAAACTGTGTCTTCTAAGGAAAACTATTAGGTGACAGCTATGTCTTCTGGCATAGTTAAAATATGAATAATGTTGCTAGCTAAAAGTTTTAAGAGAACAAGATGCTTTACTCATTTGAACTACTGAAGTCGTTCATCTCCTAAGGAAGACATAGTTTTAACAAAATAAAATATTTAAAAAAAGTATTAATCAATGGCTATCAGGCACTGAAAAAGCTATATGTTTTGATATTTGAAAGGCTGAAGAAGCACATGGATTACAGAGGTAAAACTGTATGAAGAAAGTGAAGAGATGAAGGTTCCTAATTGCCTCCTGCTGGTAACTAGTATCCATTGGCAGTCATATTGTATTGTTCTCTTACTGCTGACATAGAATACTGAAAACAAAAATACCACTGTGAATAAGTGTATAAATGCCAACCCCTGCCGGGCACGAACTGATGCATGGTGAGTACAAAATGTGCCATGCCATTTGTTTTTGGAAAGAAGTAAAAGTAACAAATGGAAAAAAATAACCAGGGACAAAATGACAACTGGTCCAGAGGCAAACTCAACCCTGATGGTAAACAATGAGCTGAAGAACTCAGAAACTCAAATTCACTGCATGACTGTTACTGTTTTAGAAATGGCATCCTAACAAATTTTACTGCAACGTATCAATATTTCCTTTAGGCTCCTAAAATTAACAGATCTCTTCTTCACATTGAAAACTCCACCTCCTTACGTCAGCAGACCAGTCGATATGTCTGCTGCCATATTACAGTAACATTAATCTTGCTGGGCACAGCAAGTCAGCAGGCGGACAGCCTGCGCTGCCTTGTAACCATGCAAGGATGAATTGATCTCAACATTCCCCATGTAGTGAAATGCAGTGTTTGCTTGACAGTTCAGCAGATGTTCCCTGTGCTCACAGCATGAGGAAACAGTCTGGTGTGTGGTATGCATAGGATGTGGCCCAGTGATAAATTCAGTGAATGAATGGCCCCTTGAGGTAATGCTGTTAAAATGAATAACTGTTCCTGTTCCCTGCCTCCCTTGTGCCGTCAAAAACCATAAAGCAAAAAAAGTGGTGCAAATGAACGTCCCATGACAGTGACTCAGCCAGAACACCTGAACAAAGTTGGTGTTTTTAAAATGACGACAAGTCCTTCCTCTTTAGTAATGCCCCTTAAATATGTTGCATTTCCCTCATACAGTCAGGGTTACATCAGCTCACTTCCTACAATTCTGCAGAGAGCCAGTCCGAGACTTTCCTGTCAAAGAATGATTTATGTCAAAGAATGATTTATGCCGTAGTTGACACTGAAAGGTGGCTAAATTGAACTAATATTTGCATACATCATACGGAATACAGAGGGAATTATGCATTAAGCTGTTTTCTTCTTGAAAAATGTTTGGGCCATAAAAAATGTTGCAGAGGACAATTCATAGGCATCTTTCATGATAACCAACAGGTAGTAAAGTAACCTACCGTGACATATTGCTGGGAAACAGTGTTGTAATGCTGTATTTAATTTACAGAACAGATCATTTTGGAGCATGTCTGAAACAATTAAGACCACTTTGCTGTAAAGCCTTTTTAAAAAATTTCCACAAAGATCAAATTAAAGTTAGAAACTTCCCAACACATTGTTTCTATGCTAAGAGAAAAGAGACCAACTTTCTCAAATATTAAAATAGTCACTTCAGCACTGTTCTCCTGTGATGAACAGTGCTCCTTTGGGCTCCTAAAATTAAAAGGAGCCCAAAATGTAAGTGTAAAACCACTTATATTTTCACAAAGATGGCAGAAATGTAGCAAATTACATTTTTGTCAGAATTCACCAAAAGATTACTTCAGGTAGCAGCAGCAGCTGAAACACATTTCACAAGTTGCTACATATTCAGTTTTTACATTTGACAGAACCTAGTTGGGTTTTATTATTCACATGACACACAAATCACAAAAAGACACGAGATTCAAGTTGGCTTCTGATTTCTCAGAGGTAAAGGCTTATTTTTTCTCTTTTTTTTTTGGCATTTGGTCAAACTCAGGTCAGATCAATTTAACGATCCTTAAAACGGACTTGCCAAATTTGGGAGTGTTTATTCTATCTTACAATCCTTTATGGTACAGAGAGTCAATTTTGAACACTATTCTCAGTGTCGAATGAAAATGCAAACAGCTGTTTCATTAAAAGCTCTCTTCTGTACTGAGGTTTAGTCATACTGGGTAAATAGAATCCTGTCCACAATAATTAAACCAGTCCGGAGCAGAGACGTTAAATCAGAGGATTGAGCTTCTTTTTTAGTTTCCCCAACTTGTGGAGTTCCTCTGGGATTTAACTTTGGCACTTTGCTCTTCATTCGATATTTGAGAGGTTTTGAGCTCATTTTAGAAAATATAATATCTTGTCACATTGCGTCGTGGATGATATCCAGGTCTTCATGCAAATTAAATGTACCGGTAGTAAAAATCTAAAAATCCACTGGAAACATCACTGAAGTGACATAAGAACTTGCCTAAAGTCGAACGATCATTTAAACTGTTCAGTACAGACATGCTGTATGTTTCATTTTAATTTTTAAAATCTGTTTATGTATGACAGTTTAGAAGATACACTTTTTAGCTCATAGATGTCGCACGATTTTAGCTCGACTGTGAAAAACTCTGGTCAGTTTTGGTTGCTCACATTCGTATTTAAATTAGCTAAGACTGGAGGCTTATGACAAAATGAATGCAACCTCTTAAAAGGACAAAGGAAGAAATAAGAGGAAACAAAAGCCTTCCGCTGAATCTCCCATTCAAGCTTCTGGTATGCGTGTTGTAAGCCGGGAAACAATTTTCAATGAATGGGAAGACACTGTTCGCATCAAAGACTGTGCTGAATGTGTGTGGCGGCATCCTGAAAACAACACGTGTGATCTGCAGAGGATATAGTGGAGGATGTGTAGTCTGTGCATCTGCTTCTGTGTGTTTAGTGAGGACTGAAAGGAATCTCCACTTCACATCTTTTCACAATGACTGGTCACAGTAAAGGGGGGAGTGGTTTAAACTCACAGTTAGTGTTTAGACCACTTTAGCAAGTGGTCAGGGGACTGATGAAAGGCGAGCACATGCAGTCCAGCACCACTGAGGTAAAGACACGCTACCTCAAATTCCTGATTGCCTTCTCTCCACCTACCAAAGAGGTTTTAAAAGGAGTTTCCAGAAACTTCAGAGAGCTGTTTACATTGGATGCAGCTTGGGAAAGACCTCTACTGAGAGAAGACTGAAACAAAAAAAATACAATAAAATAACCAATAATCAATCTCTTCAAAAAAATTTTTTTTTAGCAAAGAGTAATGAAGATGCTTAATGCAGATTTACTCATTTTAAGTTTCTGCTTTGGTTTGGGAGCCCAGTATGGTGCTGTTGGCAAGAGACAGTATCAGATCCAAAACGGCCCATGTAGCTACACTTTTCTGCTGCCTGAGCAAGAGAACTGCCAAAGCACGGACACCTATCCTGAACAAAAGGATGGACCAATGGACGAGGAGTCGGCTCAGAGACTAGAACAACTGGAGATGGGCATGGAGAACAACACACAGTGGCTGCTTAAGGTAAACCTTTTATCGCCTTATAATATCACTCTGTCAGTGACAGCTTTTATATCATTGAAAAGCTGTCTATTTCTTAGGAATTTCTAAGAAAAAGTGAATAACTGTTTGAGAGAAATGTGTAGAAAAACTGTAAAGTGGAAACATCAATGTCAGTCCATAGTATGTGTCTCAAAGTGAAAAAACATTTAAGGAAAGCCTAAGAAGCTGTTATATATAACTAATTGTGTATTAATTTTGCCAGTTTTCCCATGCAAAGTCACATGAATATATGAAGTTGAGTGACAAAGATTCAACACAGGTGCAGGATGCATTTCTGCCTCTGTCTACTAAAGATACATATATATATATATATTTTTGGTAAGGATAAAGAAAATGCTTTTCTTCCCTAAATCACTTTAATATCACTTTCTCATTATGAGATTAAAGACAAGAAACAAAATGAGCCAAATAGATATAGTCAACCTCATGTGAAATAAGTTTTGGTCGACCGCACGAGAACCATCAAGACAGCAAAATTCACTCATACACATGTCAAAGTAAGCTCTAACAACAGGGGGCATTTTTTAAAGCACACCATTTCTAAGAAGATTTTTTTGGGCTGATATTGTGTCTAAAAACTTATCTGTATATGTAGAAGATTACTTCAGAAATGTTTCCAATTGTGCAGGTAGTAGGAGTCTCTATTTTTCTCCTGGTAAATTTTATCTCAACAAAAGTGACAATAACATCTTAAACTTGCTGGGTATTAATTTATCACTATGTGAAACTAGAGCCCCACAAACACAAATGTTGTTCCAAAAACAAAACCTTCCCTATTATCCAATAGACTATCACAGTGCACCACAAATATTTTGTTAAAATGTACAGCTAAACTGCACCCAATATTTACATTAAATCATATGTTGAAATATACAAATTAATAATAGCATAATTGATTGAAATAAACAAATAATAATAAAAACGACTGCGAAAAAAATCACAACCATAGTGACAGTTTCTAAAGTTTGCAAACATAATCAATTAGAGCTTATCGTTATGATAAATCACAAATTAATTTCATTCCATACAATAAGAAATGACAATGCATTGGTAACATTTTAACATATTTTATTGTGCATTGAAAAAAAAGTGACCTAGCAATCAATGTGACTGATAACTACACTCCTAATTACTTCCAGCATCAAACCTTGCTCCAGAATGACAAACTGGTGAGAGCTAACCTGTTTTTGAAAAATTATAAACAGAGAATAAATAAAGAATGAAATAAAAATAAAAGTAACTATAGTTTTCAGCCCTGTAAGACCCTGAGGAGCAATAAGACAGTAAAGAGCAGTGAATGCTGAAAAAATGGATGATGCATTGGGCTCAATTAACTGTAAGTAAAGTGGCTCAACAAGGTTGTGAACCTCTTTCTGGACTGCACTGCTGGATGAATCAATGGCGAGATGAAAGAGAAACATAAATAACTTCAAACAATTCAGGGTCAACAGAAAGCAGTGTGCCAGTGCTAATTTAAACTCATCACCAATCAGTCTATTAATTTGTCCAATGAGCATTCATTCTCCAATAGCAGATGACAGCTAAGACAAAAGAAGTTGACGTTTCTCGTGATTGAGGAACTCCGTCATTCCTCTCTGACGCTTTTCAGGCACTCAGAGTAAACAACTGATTAGAACATGAACTGTCAATCGGATATCCTGCCCACAGTTGAAATAATAACGCCCCACACATCTGTATGTAGCCAAGAACATAAACAAAGCAGATACAAGAAAAAGGAAGACAAACAAAATTATAAATTGAATATCTTAGCTTTTCTAAATAGTAATAATGTCTTGGTGTGTGGAGTGGAAGAGAAGCAAAACTTATGCAATCTTGGTGTTGGTGACAGAAAGAAAACTCTACTGACGCTGGTTTCCAGTTGGACTGTAATGAAGGATGTAACTCCTCACTCAACACTTCCATCCTGTTTACGAGTCGTGTGACCTGATTGCTGCTCAGGAACACACAGCAGGAAATAACTTAATGATTAGTTTCAGTCTAAATGTAGCCTTTCTGTAAGGTAGATAAGAACAATTATGGGAATGTGTGTCGCTACGTCACAACTTTAATTGCTTTGAGGCATGAAATTTTAATTAAATTAAAACTCACTGAAACAAAATATGAAATTTTAGTAATATTAGAAATATATCAGACCTCATCAATTGACTTTTTTTTAGCCGTACTATGACAAAAATGTTTAAAACAAGCTGCCTTATTCAAAGGGGTGAAAACCATTATTCTTCCTGCTGCAAAAGTAAGGCGTATACCAAAACGTTCACTAATAAAATCACTGAATTCAGGTGTTCCTTATGATCACCTTCCAGCATCTGACCATGCAGACTGCATCTACAAACCCTTGTAAAGGAATTTCCAAACAGGTAAAACATATTTTCTCATAAGTTAGGGTAAAGTGTAGAAACAGGTGGGGGAGGAGCAGTCCTGTTATTAAACAGATTATTTCAGGACTTTCAGTGGTTCATATTCAAAAGGACTTTAAACAGAAGAAACTGAAGAGGATTTATTTTCTTTAGTTAACCAGAACTACTTGAGCCCTGCACATACAGGTACGTCTTAGTAAATGGGAATTTGAGGCTTGTTTGTCAAATTAAAAGTACCTTCAACAAATAACCTTCAAGGATGTATTAAAAATACTCTTCATTAAGCCAACACTTCTGTATTAAAATGTTTTCTTTGTGATCTGATAAAAAAAAATCCAATCTCAAATGTTGTGGAAGATTTTAATTAACAGAAATAAAGGCCTGAAAACATCAGTCTGATATTTGGAGAAATAAGTAATAAAATAACTCTTCAATAATATTCTAATACATTGAAGTGCCCCTGTTCTGAGATGCTGATAAACAAGAGTATAGAGGATGACATATTGGGTCCCTGAATTAACTTTTCTCTCTCCTCCAGCAACAGAGGGGGAGCCTTTTCTTCTTCAATTTATATTAAAACCCAACAAGTGTGAAGCACCTGTCATGAACCCTGACATCAATAAACAATAAAACTGCAGGTCATGCGGAAAAGAAAAAAGATCAATAACTCTTACAAACTGCCTCAAGTTAACCATTTTTCAAAAATTTGTGTTGCAGTTGGAGAACTACATACAAGACAGCATGAAACGTGACATGCTCCAGCTCCAACAGGCTGCCGTACACAACCACACGGCTACGATGATTGAAATTGGGGCAAACCTGCTGAGTCAAACTGCTGAGCAAACAAGGAAACTCACTAATGTGGAAGCGCAGGTGAGGTTGGACCTTCTGTTATTTCCAAACACATGGAAATAACATGCAAGAGGCAAAGCAACATACAATTGTTCACCCTTCCTGTTCTGTGCGAGCAAAATCTGACTTAAGTGCTTTCTGTGACACACTGTGGTGAATAATATAGCTTCGGCAGGTTAAAAAATAAGCAATGGAGAAAAACAGGCATGACGAAGTCGGTTTATTATTGTGGCTGCACGTCAGTGACCCTGTGTGAGCCAACTGTACAGCATTTCCTGTTATTAGCACACTCGTATTCCCAGAGAAGGGGTCTATCAGTTTGTCACAATCAGACATCCGTCTGTTCAAAGACATCAACAGCTCCAATGGAGACACACAGCCAGGATCCATGTAAACAACCTGCGTTTTGCTGAGTTCAGTTCCTCCAAACTGGGAAATTAGTGGCAAGGTCAACAACCCCAGAGTTTAGTTCAATACATTGGAGTGTGAAAATATGTGGGGTTTCAGTGGTTTGCCCTTGTTTAGGTACGTCTAGAGTATTGCAGTATAGCAGTGCTTTCCTGTGCAGCTTTTCCATTTTGCAAATGGTTATTAGTTCAATCTCGAGGTGCAAACAGGACTTTGTGTTCAACTTGATAATCCAACTGGAAATACAGCTAAAATTGCTGATTTAGTCATTAATGTTATCACACTTGCATTTACTAATTTGTTGTTCACGGTGTTCAACAGTGTCAGTGCTTCTTTACAATGAAACACCACATGTTTTTTAAGTCCAGAGCTAAATATATATTGTTTCAATTACTGAAGGTCTGTTTTGATTTTTTTGAATTGAAATGAAACAGGCTGTCAAAGTATGCCTTGTTATTTTGACACTAGGTAATCCATCATACAACTAGACTTGAGCGCCAACTTCTCGAAAACTCCCTGTCAACCAACAACTTGGAAAAACAACTCATAGTCCAGTCAAATGAAATCAGCAAATTGAATGATAAAAACGGGTAAGGAAATGCGATGAAAAGCTGAATTGTTACCAACAAATTGTTGGACTAAGTGAAGACAGAATGGCTCATTCTGTTGTGTTTTATCTCCTCTTTAGCCTTCTAGAGAAAAAAGTGATAGAGATCGAGAAGCAGAGGCAAGTGGAGCAAAAAACACTTCGAGAAGAAAAGGAGCAGCTTCAGTCGCTAATACTGAGGCAGACGGCCATCATCGGGGAACTGGAGCAGCAGCTGCTCAAAGTTTCCTCCAACAACTCTGTTTTACACCATCAACAGCAGGAGATATTGGACACAGTGAATGGCCTAATACAGATATTATCTACAGGTTCTGTTCAAGGTGAGTCGTAACAGCAGGTGGATCTTTAAGCAATGGGTACTCCTTGAATCAGAACAAGGAGGGATCTTTCAACTTTCTCTCACACAACAGACATTTACTTATTCAGGTCATGTAATTGTACAGCAATTTTCATATGTATTAGGACAACATATTAGGAACACTTTGAATCAAAATTGTCTTGAACTTCACAGAAGAAGAAAAAACAAACAAGAAAACCTTTCTCCAACAGTAACTTTTGGATATTTCTTCACTACTTTTAGCAACCTCCTCAACATATGTCATGCAAAGATAAACTTGGATCCTCGTCTAGTCTCGTTTCTCATTTCCACTTGTTTTGGAAACATTTTGTGTGGCTGCATTTATAGTTGGATTTGGGGAAGTAGCTATTTTTTTGTAAACAACTTTTCTTCATGATACAGAGAAATAAAATATTTGAAAGGCCTATAAAAGTATATTGCTTTTAAACTAATATATGCTGTTTTTGTTTGTTGTTTGTGAGGAAATTCTGTTTCATTCACAGAAACTACACTGATTTGTTCACCAAATTTCAGAACTAGAAAACAATGTCTTTTGTTCATTCATTTTACAGACTAATGAAATTATACATATCTGAAACTAATATGATTACTAGCTACATATTGCATCTAAATTCTCTTCAAACATATCCTGATAAAATAACAGAGTATGTGTTTTGCAGAACCCAAAATTGCCATGATGCAAGACACGCCAACCACATACTTGGACTGTGCTGCTGTCTATAAGTCGGGAAACATCAAAAGTGGCGTCTACACTCTCACAATCCCTAACACCACCACAGAGGTGAAGGTAAAGTGTCTCCAGTTTACTGTCTAACTATAAAAAGAGTGAACATGTGTATGAGAACCAAAAAGAAAGAAAAAAAAGCAGTATATGTATTACCAAATATTCAGAGGCCTTCTACATTGTTGTAGGAGGGTCGATTCTCAGGATATGCAATCTTAAACAAAAAAATGGGGTCTGATTAGAAACTTTTAAATTCTTTCCCCAGAATAGCGTCTTGATTGAACACAAACTAGGTGGCACCATCGCATTAAAAATAAGCATCACGTTCTAACTTTCAGGGCCACTTTTGAGCCTTCAATCACAGCACTGTTTTCTTTGTGTCTGAAGGCTTTCTGTGACATGGAGACAGAAGGAGGCGGCTGGACGGTACTACAAAAACGCTTCGAGGGCCATGTTGACTTTCACCGTACGTGGCAGGAGTACAAAAAGGTAGAGGCAATCAAGAAGAAATCGTTTACACAGAAAAAACATAACCTAGGTTACAGTTTTCACTCCAAATCTACATACCAGCAGCCTGAATTAGTCTGGGTCATTGACCATTTTCTCAACTTGGCTTACTCTGCATAGTCAGTCTGAGGTGTTTCCTGAACTCTATTCAAAGAGAACAACTGAGATGTGCATGAGAATTGAGCACAGGCTCCCTGCATTTTGAATTCATAATAATGTCAGCAATTTGCCATCATTAAAGGAGCCAACTCAACCACAGGGTATTTATTATTTCAGTCAGCACGTCTAAAACTGTGCTGACGACACGCCATCATCAAAGAGTATGGATGAACCTTTAGCATAGTGCGTAGTTCTGATGACTCAAAATGGGAGAGAAATGAGCCACCAAGACGCTGCAAAGATCCATAACCTCTAAATACAGTCATTACAACACAATGCTCATTTCTTCCCCCTGACACTGAAAGGTTGTATTGGTGGAGAAGATCAGTGTCTGTTTTGTTTTGATAAAATATGTTAGTAAGGGAAGGGAGGTTTTCAGTTTTATAGCAAAAATAGGTAGTAGTACTTTGCTGGCTTTGCTAAAGAGAAAAAATGGTGAATAACGCCACCAGGGGTTTAACGCAGTTTAATTACATTTCTTTGTGTCTTTTCAGGGATTTGGAGAACCGTCAGGTGAATACTGGCTGGGAAATGAATTTGTCTCCAGACTTACAATTCAACAATCATACAAATTAAGAGTCCAGCTGAGTGACTGGGAAGGAAACTCTGCTTTCTCTCAATATGATCAGTTCTCTCTGGACGGCGAAGCACAAAATTACAGGTTTGTTCGGGCACTTCAGCAAAATTGTTTTCGCATGCAATTTTGATTAAGTAAAAATAATTAAAGCTCACAAAATTCTCCTTAACATGAAAAAGCACTTACAACAGTGCTTTTGAAGTGTATGACCTGAAGACAACTAGTATAAAAACATAAAACTTAAGACAATTCACCTTCAAAGAGTGCTATGGAAGTTCAGCATAAAAGCTCACTCATTTCAATTATTCTGAATTACTTTTTTTCTCAACATTTATACAATTCAAAATATTACAGAAATAATTTTGATCAACCAAATTAAATGTGCACCTTCTTGAACAACATTAAAATTAAGAACTCTTCACAGCACAACAGGTAGGCCCAGGCTGGTTTATGGTATGAAGATATACAAAATTTAAAGAAAAAAAAGTTTTGACAGCTTCAAAAGATATAGACTTTTTAATAAGATGCTCATCAAGGAGCCAGAGAAACTGCAGTTTTCTCCAACTAATCTAAAAGCGCAATACAATTTTTACTTCCCTAATTAAAGACAGCTTCTTCTTTTTTTAACTTATTTCAGATTGTGTAAAACAGTGAAGAAACAAAGGGAGCTCTACCCATCATTTCTATTAATGCAACATTGATTTAAAACTACAGTTGATGAGCGATGCACGTTAAAATCTCTACAGCAGACTGGCTACTGTAGAGATTTATAGTACCCTGACAAAATATTAAGCCAATTATCAATTTGTACAGCTTCACGTATTCTATAAATAGCAGAACAGCAAGAAGGTTAATTATGATCCACAAGACTCACCTGGGAAACTCAGTGGGTATTCATTCTATATTTTCACTTTACGTATCAAAATAACAAAAACCCACAATAACGTTTTAGAACTAGAGCTGCAAAATCTTAGGAAAACATTTTATTTTTATTTTTGAATTTGTCAGCAGATTCTCAAGCAGTACCACCAGGGTATTTTTAATCGCCATCATGTTCCAAGCTAACAGTATTTCTGTTATGATAGTATGCAATTTTATTTAATCAACTTCTAAAGTTTTATCTTGTAGGCAAAACATGCCATAGCATTTTTTTTTTTTTAAGAAAGCGGATCTTGACACTGACATACTGGCATTGGCCAAAAGAAAATCGAATAAACCAGGTCAGTGTTTAAAAAATAGGAAGCACATGAAATGTGCGTTTTTGACATTCAGTCTGAAGATTTGGCAATAACAAAACCTTCATATCCAAATGTGGGCTGGGAAAAGGTTTAGGTTTTTTCCTATGAAATTAACAGACAGTATTCCTGTTTAACAACATATTTATTTTGTTTAGTTTGATTTTACTCTTAAAGCTGGTGGCTCAATAAGGATAAACTCCAAAACAGCAAACAAAAAACATTTCCATAATGTCAAAACATTGCTTATGAAATTCTCAAGGAAAACTCATCAAACAAGTAATTAAAGAAATGATAAAAACTAATAACAATAGTTTAGTTTGAATGCGTTATACCCAACCAAATTCTGGAAGAAAAAAAAAACAAAAAACTATGAGGACTAAGTATTGCCTTTTGAGGAATGGTAATCACAGACTTCCTCCTCCTCTTCCTCCATTTTTTCTTCTCCTTTCTACAGGATACACCTTAAAGGCTACAGTGGAACTGCAGGCAAAATAAGCAGCATTGGGCAGCCAGGAAGTGATTTTAGCACAAAGGATGCAGACAATGATAAATGTGTTTGCAAGTGCTCACAACTGACAACAGGAGGTAAGAAATATATTCTATAAACACTTTATGTACTTGAGTAATTCTGCAACCAAAAAGATATATAAATGCATTGATGAGAAAACAATTCTTCTCAAAGCACAAAAATGCTGGCACTTCTCCCAAAGTCTTCAAGGACATTTTAAAGGCCGCTCTACCTTTTATGGCTGTGTCAAGGAGCACAATTAGCTCAGGCTTAATCACCAATCTGCTCAATGGGGAATTCAACATTGACAATAGCTGACATTAACAGCCTGGGAACAGAGCTTTTCCCTCTCTCCTCCGGTAGCTTAAAAAGCCCTTCACAATTCCCCTGAAAGTGACTCAACTTTTCTTTATCTGAAACCTGGACTGCCAAGAGAAGTTCAGAATGATTAAAAACTGTAACCTCATCTCCTTTTCTACTATGAGGGTTCAAAGGCACATTAAAAAACAGTCATGACTGGGTGGCACTTGGTCAGAAAAGAAAAAAAGTAAAAAGAAAAAGCACAAAACTAAATACACAAATTGTATGTCTCAAATTTGTATGGAAATTGAATAGAAATGCCTCCAATTTATAAACAAGGACAAATAAATTCTATCAGAAACAGACATGTACTAGTTGTTCTGGAGGGAAATATGAATATTCTCTGAAAAATGTCAATAGAAATGTCATAGCAAACCTCATCGGTATGAACAACGAAAAAATCGTGTAATTATTGTTGTCTGATAAAAGCTGGATAATGAAAAAGAAGTGCAAGGGTGGATTTAATAAGGATATAATTATGTAGAATGCTCCTCATCAGTATCAGTGAGTGTATAATAATCAACTCCCACAAGCCTAATATAACCAGACCACTAGCTGAGCTATCACTCATCAAGTTGCATTGTCAATAATACTTGAAAAAGTGAAAAAAAAAATTTTTTTTTAATCTGAACTATTTCTAATGGCTGAGATTAAACATTACTTTAAAGATTTTTAAAGATTTTGACTTAATTGCATTCATTTGCATGCATTGTTATTTCTGGGCATAAAGTAAACCTGTGTACTAAGCAACTTAGATTTTATTTATAGTTATGTAACTTTGCTTCATGCATAAATTAGCATATGTTTATATTTTATGAAGGTGCTCCAAGTCTTAAATATTTTTTAATATATTATATGGCTGGTATTGCTTCCAAAGGTCACAAATAGTTTTTCATCTTCAAGGAATTAGTTTTATGAACTGAACCACTGCAAAAATCCTCAACTTCTAAAAGGTTAATATTTTACCTGAAGGAGATGAATCTCTTGGCATCTTAGTATAAATTCAGATTAATTGGTTTCTGACTCTCAAAACAATGTCACAAAAATGGCATAGCAGTTTTCCACCCTGGAAACCACAGTAACTGTCTTAAATAAAAGTAGTGGTAGAAAAGGTCAAAATATTACGGCAGTTCACTTTGACCTTCACTTTTTTAGTAGTTACAAAGTCGGAAAATATTTTGTTTTATTCTTTAAATAAATTCTGTCCTCACTACATACTAGACACAGGAGTATCATCACTGGTGCACCAGGTGCAACCTTCTCCATTTTCTGTATAAATAACAATCAGCTTCTGTTTAAATAAAGGCATCATGGAAACGCTGATGACATTAGAAGGTTCATTATTAGAGTCAGCAAAAGCTACTAGGTAATATGGAGATTGGAGTTGTTCTAAAAGTGCGGTATTATGCATTCTCTAGACACATAATGTCACTTTATGCCACAATCGAGTAAGTATGTTACTCTCAAATGCTATAAAATGCATTATATATATATATATATATATATATATATATATATATATATATATACATATATATATATATATAAAACATGACTTCAAAAAATTTGACATGAAATTGTGCGTCTGTCTCTTTAAGTTTCTTCTCTTTCCAACACTCTGCTTTCATCAGGTCATCTGAACAGTGCTGTTCATTATGCTGTTTACAACTGTTCTTATGAGTGGTGCAGTGACAAGCAGTTCCTACGATGAGCAAACAGAGCAAACTCTCTGTTCCACCAGATGTTTACTATTTGCTGCTGCCACTAGTATGGAGGAACTAAGTGTGGGAGGCACGGGGAGGGCAGTTCTATGACGCTGCAGCTCCGGGGCGGAGCTTTGTGGAAATAAATAGGACTTTGTGAGAGCAAGCGTTTAGGCATCTTCAGCCCTGAATGGATGCCATGGGAGATTCAAATATGCATGAAAGAACCTAAAAAAAAAAAGTTGCTTTTACAGAAGACTCCGACTTTCAGACAGTAGAAGTTCACTTTAGTGTTTGCCTCTTTGGACCAAGCTTTGGCTTTCAATTCCAACAAGTACACATATATACTAAATGAAGAAGCTAAAGGGTTGTTTACTATAGGTAAGATATTAACTGCTGAAGTCCTCTTGAGAAATGAAAAGTTGAAAACTACTAAACTATTCCTTTAATCACATAAGTATTCACTAACAGTGATAGAAAGCAGTAGTTAAGACACAAATTCAGTTGTATACATTAATATTAATGTGTTCTGATGTTCCAGGCTGGTGGTTTGATGCCTGCGGCCCATCCAATTTGAATGGGATGTATTACCAGAAAGGCCAGAATTCCAACCGCTTTAATGGAATCAAATGGTACTACTGGAAAGGATCAGGATACTCACTGAAGTCGACTGCCATGATGATCAGACCGACAGACTTCTCAGCCTTGCTTTGAGCCCATGTTCATTAAATGAAGCGTTTCAAAAATGCTGCCCAGAAAACATCAGTACCAAAAGTAAAGGTTCCAGTGGAAGCCAAAGTACTTCATAAATATGTCTCTTCATACATAAATTTCTCCTTATTTATGTCTTTATAAATTTGAGCTCAAGGGTTTGTGCACATTAAAAATGCTGACAGCTTAGACGCAGCATTTATATTCTGTAAATGCCATCATAAAAGTTCAACACAAAGATACATACTTCAGCACATTTTCAGTATTTGTCCGACTGTGATTCAGAATACCAGAAGATGATATTGTATAGACAGACCATGGTACAAGATAAATAACTGGCTCAAAGTGATTATTAGATATATTCAAAATATTTTTTATGATTTAAATGTTACAACTGCAAGAATGTTTTTTTTCTACAATTTTTTTTTTGCTGTTTTGTTCAGAATGTATGTACATTTGATGTTTAATTTATATGTTCATGTTAGGGATCATATTTATGTCTACTATACATATAGAGGAAATCTGAGTGTTAGAATCTGAGTTTCTTAATTATGAATGTGCAAGCAAGCTCAAAAATGATATATTTTAATATATTATACCAGAACTAAAATACAAGCAGGATGATTATGTTTTTGCATTAGAAAGGTATCTTGGAATGATTATTTTTGTTTTGATGGAGCTTAAATTGTTAACACTGGCTTTGCAGGTTTATTAGAAATGCCTTGGAAGCCATTTTGTTACTTAAGCTGAATACCATTAACTAGTCAGGACTCAAGTTTCCTTTGTGTTAGCTGACCACATCTTTTTACTGCTTCAACAAGAACGTTTTCTACACTGTTTAGCAAAAATGTTCTTTTTTAGGTTTCGCAAGTGCAGCATAAACAATAAATCTAAACGGATCAAAATCAGTGGAATGTTTCTTTGTATAAACAAACAGTAACCAAGTGTCTGAAGATGATTAACACAGAAATCAGTTTTTTAAGTAGAATCCAATGTGAGCTTTTCCATATGTCATCTACTTCCTATAAATATGCATAATATATTAAAAATGGGGGAGAGGGAATGTTTCCAAATAAAAAGCTTGTGCTTGTGTTTTATTAAAATGATGCAGAGTCCTACACAAAACAGACCATGTTATTATAAAGATTATATGTCACTTCAATAAAAAAAGCAAGCAAAAGAAACTATGCTTCTACATCAAACCTATTGCACAGCAAATTTCAGGCTCCGACCATTATGTGATCAGACGTTCTTAGCTCAGAGTTTTAAGTTTGATTCCCTTTTGGAGCTTTTTCTCTGTGATTCTTAACTGGCCACAAGTGACTGAAATAAACAAAAGCAAACTGATGGATTGTTGCAGTAACACCTGCAGCTGTATAGCATTGAGTACCTTGAAATTTTCCTTTAAATAAAAAAGAAAAGAAAAGTTATTGTTTTATTATCTAATCATCTGTTCTATTAGCAAAATTGTAGAAAATAAAATATCTTTTGTGTCAAAAGATATTATACACACACAGCTGTGTCAGTCTGAGGGTTAAGGTGGGGAATGCCAAAGCCTAAGTCTTATTGGTCAGTTTGCGTTTGTTTATTTCACGGCTTTGGGTTTAAGTTAAAAGTTAATGAGTTGGGTTTGAACCTCCCGTTGTTCTGAGATCAGCCTGAGCTTCTGACAGTCTGCGCGGTTCTGGCGGGTTGCCGGTTTATTAGCTTTTTTCGTGGTTTCGCGAACTGAACAGCTGACGGGTCACCCGCTGGCTGACACCAGCGGATGTCGAAAAAATAAAGGTCCGACACAAAACTATCACTCCACCTGACTTGCAAGAGCACAACCACCTCTCTAATGCGCAAAAATCAGCACAGACCTAAACCACAAGAGCAGTGGACTTTTTTTTCCAGACGATGCTAAATAATAAAGACATGGAAGCGAAGCCTCCCCATGTGGTTCACGGAAAGAGGTTGGTGCTGATTCGCAGGTTCAGGTGGTGTCAGACGTCCAGAGAACGAGAAGGTGAAGCTGTTTGCTTTATTTCTACTTTGGCTAGATTAAATTGTTAAGCCACAGTCTTAGCAGCAGGTATCAGACGTAAGGTGACCCATCAGCTCTCTAGTTCAGGAAACATCAAAGAAGCTCATAAACTGACGACCCGGTCTATGGAATATTCTAATTCCATATGTTCAGAATGTATGTACATTTGATGTTTAATTTATATGTTTATAATTTATAGATCAGTAACTTTGGTAAATTATTTTCTAAATACTACTTACCTTGGATTAGAGTAAGGTTGAGAATAATTGTCTGTTTTAGTGGCTCCTACCTGTGCAGCAGGAAACTGGTCTGAAAGCTCATATGGCTCCTCTGGAATCCACTGCCTTTGCTCCAAGCACCACAGAATCTACTCGCAAATAAAATGTGGGTCAAAGAGGTGCTTACAAGAGATGCTTACAAGATCCTTTTGTCTTTTTCAGAAGTGTATCGTAATGGCTTCTGAACATTTCCATACCCATTCAAAAGACAGGATCCAGCAGCCACGTGCGATACCCAACAGGATGTTCAGAGTCCGTCTGTGTTCACCAGACACCACATGAGTTGTGCTCTCACATACTCTGTCGATGATTGAAAAACCACCCAGAGCTTTCACCACCTGCAGCACAGTCTGCTGCTTCCTAAAGGAGGCAGAGGGGGTTCAAAACATCATAAACAAACAGTTAAACATCTCCAGTTTTTGCTAACCGTCGCATATGTGTTTTAAAACTTATTTATCTGAACGTTTGCTCTTGTATTGGGATAAACAACCAAGAAGAACTTACTCAGTGGGCATACTGGTCATGACAAGTGTCCTCGGAGCCTGAAATGAATGGCAACATGCAAATGATGGAAAGGATGACTTCAGCTAGACAGGTGCAATTCAATAACTTCTCACTTGTAAATTAATTTTAGTCACAAAAATGTAAAACTCCCACATTAAATAAAATATACACAGTGTCATATTCTAATTCTTTTATGATAATATTGATGATTATGGCTAAGAGCTATTAAAAGCCAAAAAATGCAGTTTCATAAACAATCAGAGTATTCCATAAGATCAATAAAAAAGAGTCTTAAAATGGAACTGTAAGCATTCTGCTCGTCTGCATTGGTGAATCTGGTGTTTTACTTCACTCTAGAAATTCACACATAGATTCTCTGAGAGGTTTAGATAGAGCTCCCCGATTTCTGGGCAAATGAGTACAGTGATAACATGGTTCATTAAAGCAGGTACAGGGATTTTCATTTATTTTTTTGTCAACCTGGTTAGGGGGCAATAATATTACAAGTCTCAATCAAATCCAAATGAAAGCAAAACTTATTTATTTTTTTTGTTGTTGTAAAATTAGGGAAGAAATCCTTAATTGTTTAAAACTCACTTTATCATGTTCTGGATACAAAAAATAAAATAAAACACAAAATATTAATGAGATAAGTGAAAAATGAACCACATTTTGAATCACTGAAACCAAATTGCAAATCTCTCCCCTGATGACTGCAGACCATCCAGGCACATAGTTTGGCCCAGATACAGAGAGCTATCATCGACGCAAACACCTCAGCGACAGCTACAAACAGGACCACCAAGCCCTTTTCCTGCCACACTCAGCTATCTAGTTCACCAGCTGGATGTCAGAGGTTAAGGCCTGCTGAGCACAGAGGTGTCAAAACAGTACACAAACCACACCCATGTTCATCAAACATCACATTATTCCTGACATGGCACGTTAAGCAGTCACTCAGACGATAATGCCCTTGCTGCACTGTTGCCTCTCTTCGATCGTTCAACACAATTTTATCTTCAAAGAAGAGAGACCTGAGTTTTAAGAGAGTAATTGGTCATTAATATCAGTAAGGTGAGTAAAGTGAAGTGCAAAAACTGTAAGAAATCTGAGAGCTTTTTTAAAGGTTCCTTAAAAAAAAAAAAAAAAAACGACTTGAGATTATTATATAGCACGTACATTTCTGGCAGCTGCACAAAAATCTTGCAAGAGCATGAGCTGTGCATAATGAGCCTGTGACAAGGGGCTGGTGTGAAATGCAGCATGACCTTTAAGCACAAACGCTCTGAGCACAAATAAGAAAAATGCTTCACTTTATGACTGAATCTTCTCTATAGTTACTGTTGTGGATACACTGAACTTAGCACGATTCAAACAATCTCTTCAAATGTTGAAATATAATGAACATACATAGTAGATACCAGAATAAAAGTTAGGAGATGAACCAATCAGAATATTTGCATTCTAGAATATGAAATGGATGAGCAGTGCTTGTCAACAACTGATAGCATGAGACTGCCATACAGCAAGTCTTCAGCAAGAGAGTCATGCAGTTGAAATGCAATACTGACTGCTACTGGAGGTCTTTCCTGTCCACAGCACCTCTGAAGATCTTGGATGAGATGAATTATGTTAACCTTTAATTTCCCTTTGTGATAAAGTATTTCTGTACTGAACTGATTGGAACAGTTTTTTTCTTTTTTGGTTTTGGTTTTTCAGAATCCACCCAGGCACAACTACATACAAACTGCTTTCATTCGACAATTGAATGTAAAACATACTGAACATAAAAGAGGTAGTTGTTTGAAGTCTGACAGAAAAATTCAAAGAATCTTGCTACTTAGTAGTCTTGTTTTAGTTTTGATGCATCACCAGACAAAAAGCTGTTTTTTTAGCAGTAAAAAAAATGTTGTTTTTTTTGTGGCTGACAATTAGATTGACTGAGAATGAATTGATGCACAAGTAAAAATAAAAAGTTACATTTTTGGACAACAAAACAATGATAATATTAAATTTAAGCCAAGTAGTATGAACATTAAAAACACTGATAATTGTAAAAAAAAAATAAAATAAAATAAACAAAAAAGTCTGAATCACATTAAACATTCTAAGATTCAGGGTCACAATCAGAAACTCAGAATCCATTAATATAATCTGTTAAGATTTCAGGCTAATGCGTCAGATAGAAGATAAAACATGGTACAGAGATTCAAGTAAGTGTGACTGCCTCTCAAGCATTTATTATTAGGATTAGGAACTATTTCGATCAGAATATTCTCTCATTTATAAGATAGAAATTAATTCGACTTACGGCAGCGCAATGTTGGAAAATAATGGAAAGGCAATATTATTGAATATTTGCTGCTATAAAACAACATTTTCTTTCCACTTCTATCATCTGCATTACTCTGCTTCCAACTCTCCCTGTGACCTTTAATTTCTTGGGAACCAACATCGGCATCAGTTGTGGCTTTCTACTGCAGAGAAGCTCCAACAGGCAGGTAGAGCATGTATTCCTGACACTTATAATGACGAATGAATAGAGCACTGCCGACAGTCCTTTGATATGTTACCCGTAATGATGACTTATTTGCAGGATATTGTGCAGCACTAAATAGAATGAAAAACTTAATTGAGTTTTGTTCACATGCTGACAATCAGGTGACTCTGGATGACCTGCTCTGCCAAAGGGGAAAAACTCTGATTTCCACAACTCTTCTTTGTGACACAATGTCTGTGAAAACAACTTATACTTCTGACAAACACTCAGATTGTGTTAAAAATAGAAGAAAGACCACCACTAACCTCAGCAGAAGTATTTGACCTACATAGTTACAGGTAGGTGTGAAGTATTTTTGCAAGATTATAGAGAAATTCTGTATTGATTCTTTGAAAGTGGTCTGTCATAACAAAGACAGTCTTGAAAAACTTTCATTAGAAAAAAAGCAGATTGCACGTGTTGCATTGAGGATTTATAAGCTGTCAAAACAAAATGACATACGAATCCTTGACATTTATATTCAACAGATTACCACCAGTTTTGTCTTCTTTCAGAGTAAGAGAAGGAAACAGTGGTTAGAATGTAATGCTTTTGACCTCATTTATCAGGTCCTCAGTTTATTATTTGGTAAACAACTTTCTTTGTTTTAGAGTTCTTGAGTAATAAACCAAATAAATGCACCTTGGAAATAGGGAATATTTTAAAGTTATGAATAAAACAAAGAGGAGCAACGATGAATTGAAAAGTGTGATTGCAGAGGGGCGTGAAACAAAGTTAAGCCGTTTTCAGCAACAGCTTGTTGAGGTTAGCAGCGTAACGTAAACAGAGCTGCAGGTGCATTTCCCAAGCAAGGAAGTTATGCTACCATCAAACAGCCAAAACACAGGAAGGACCAGACAGAAACTCTCATCTATGTGCTTCCAATGCCGTCAGCCATTCAAGCATGTATGTCCTTTAAGAGGAAGTCCGTACACGTCTATTAAATAAACACAGCTGATATGTTGTTTGTTTTCAAACCTTTCTACATCAGAAAGGCAGTTTTTTTTATCTACATATTCATGCATGGATGTCTAAGATGAGAAAGGTTAAACAATTCATTGCAAAATGCTCAAAATTGAGGCAGGAACCACATAAAAAACTGATTGCAAAAACATTTACTTTGTCTGAAAATCTATTTATTATCCAGAAAAAAAAAACTTGAGGCAAAAAAAAAAACAAAACAATAAAAAATCAATCTCTAATCTGTCACAGAATTTCATACCAGAGGAAAGTGTTCAAATTTATCCAATCAACATTCCCTGGATTTTGTCTACACTGACATCCAATTTAGCAACAAAAAAGCATTTCATCCATTTACCTTTGTTTTGTTAACCATCTTCTGAAGGCTCCCGTCAGCTTGCTTATTTTGATTTTCTTCAGCGACGGAGGTGATCTCTGTGAAACCAGCACCGACGGCGCATTCATTTCCTCCACCTACACATGAAAACAAAACAAACTATTTAAAATAGAGACGAGCTGGAGAATGGGAGTGTCAGTCAGGCTGTCAAACAGCTGTGGCTGTGTTCCTTTCAACTGTGACCTGCTTCAAAACTTACAGTTGAAGGATATTATATCATTTTTACACAAAATTACTTGCAGGAATTTCAGTACAAACAATGCAACTTCTAACAGTGCACACCGCATCAAAGGAAAAACACTCAAACAAAAACATACTGACATCAGAGCTAAAGTTATTCCAGTAATCAATCTTGGTTGGCATTTGTCCTACAATAAGTTATGGCATGCCAATTTAAGATTAAAACTATCTAATCAGTAAATTTGAATCAGATTATTTCTGCAGCAGGACACAGCACCAACAAACATAATTTGCACAAATAAATATGTTTTCTACACAACTTGTAGGGAGTATTTTGGCTCTTAGCAGACTGTCAACTAGAACCATTCCATACATCAGATGAACAGAGCTGGACCGCAATGCATACTGACAATCAGACTCAGATTAACCAAATATCTGTCTTCAGACTGTGGGAAGAAACTGCAGAAAAAGAGAAAAGGATCAGACCTCAGAAAGACCAAAGCCAAGATAGAAAACTGAAACCTTTTCAGAAATACCAGAAAGAGCAGAGGAGAGTCCTAATTTTCAGCTGTTAGGCAAAAGGCTCTGATGGCTCTATTATCCTCGACATGCATTCACTTGAATATACAAAGGGAAAGGTCACATCTAACCACTGAAAAACTTCTACCTTCTTCAAAGGACAAATTTGGTTGCTCCAAATCAAAATATTATACAAATATATAAAATGTCAAGTGTCTGAATAAGGTGACAAACTAAAATTCATCAAAATCAAGCAAGTTTTGCCAGTCAAAGACTCAAACCGGGTCAACAGTTATCCCAAATACACCAATTAAAGAAACATCTGTGGTAACAATGTTTTTAACCAGGAAAAAAAGTTTTATTGTAAAAGCAGCCTGCTGTTAATTTACAGTAGTTTAAAAATTAGAACATAAATTCAATATCAATTTTAACCAAACTAAAAAAAAAAATCTATGCAACTTAAATAAACAAAAAAAAAACTAAGCAATTACCCTCTTAAATGTTTTAAGTGTAATTTCAGGTTAGGAATACATTTATTTCCACTTAAAATGGCTACAATTGCACACAGGTGTTTCTTATCTGGTGTACATTAGAGCTGTTTTATTAAGTATTATGAAGAAGAATCACCATGTTTGAATCTCATACTGTATGTTCAGTCAAAACAGCTGACTGAGGTCTTCCGAAAGAACAATGCAGAAGCTACAGCCCGATAAGAGATTGAATAAAATCTCAAAATGACTGGAAATCAGTCATCGCAGGTGGAAGCTCCATGGTTTGACTGTCAAAGTCCAGATCTTGTTGTGGGACAACTTAAAACTGACTGAACATACAGGAAACCTCTCAAACATCTCACAGCTGTAAGTGTAAGTCCACAGCCTGGAAGATGGGCAAGAAATGTCACACTGAAGTTATTTCAACCAAAAGAGAACGTAAGACCAATTAATAGGGCTTGGGATGTCCTTTTTTACTTAGCTGAGAAAGTGCATTTTGTTGAATTAAGTAGGTCTCTTTTATATTCAAAATCACTTTTCCCCCCAGAGATTACAAATAAAGTTCATTTTAAAACAACTGATAAAACTAAGAAATATAAGCTTTTCTTTCTTTCATTAAAAGTGACTAACTGTAAGTATACCTGGAGTTTCTGAGGAGAAAATTGATCGATCAGGCCTCATTTTATGGTAAACCTTTATTCATTTCAATATTCAAATTCATGTAACAACTAAAATAAAGATGTCTTAAAAATAAGATAAACCAAGTTTAACCGTAAGTGTTAAGAAATATACACCAATTCTAGCACTCAAACACTGTTATAGCCTCTACAATTCAGGATGCTCAAAATGCCAGAAATAATAGGATTCTAGACCTGAATATTTGTACTACTCACTTTCAGAGCTATGGCAATTTGCAGTGAAATCTGAGTTTTTCTGCTGCTTTGATTCTGTGGCATCGTCTTTTTCTAAGGGCAGGTTTCCTGATGACGCTGGTCTCAGTTTCTCAACATCTTCTGTAGTTTTACTGTTGCCTGAAAACTCCAGAGAGTTTTGTCTTTGAGTCACTTGTTTCACATCAACAGCGGGACTATTTGGTCCGAGGAGGGGGATTTCAAGGTCTCCTTGAACACACCCACTGCTTCTTCTAGATTCATGCTTGAGATGTTTGTCACAATGATTTTCTTCCAGCTTCCTTTTTTTCTTTTCAGATCCACAAATTCCACCTTTTCTTGGTTTTTGCCTCTTTGGAAGAGGGTCCAACTCAAAGGGTATTTCAATTTTGCTCTCTAAGGGTAAACTGGGCAAAACAGGTCTTTTGTGATTAGAGGGAGAGAAGTAGTCCTCGAACACATCATTACCTCCATCCGTGGAACTGGAGGCAACATTTTTACATTCGTTGGGCACAGTGAAAGATCGAACCAAGGCAGAAAATGACAAGCTGGCTTTTTTGGGTGTTCTACATTCAGTTTTCTTTGCCAGGGAACTTTTATTAGACGTTTCAGTTGCAGCGGTAACCACTGTTGCTGATGATGAACAGCAAGACTTCACAGCATTTGGGGAAACTTGGGGATCAGTGTCTGTCCTTGGCTTTTTCACTGGTATTTTTAACTTATTTTCAGATTCCTTAGGTAACACTTTAGATGGTTTTACATGCGACTGCCGTCTTTCCTTGTGGAGGATTTGGCTCTTACCAGGAGTATCCTGGATAGGACTCTGTGAAACGTCTCCACATTTAACAACCTCTGGTGATTTTTTTCTTATTGAAATTCTTCTGGACTTTCTTTGTTTTTTCACATTTTTAACCTCTTTGTCGTGAAGGATAGTAACTACAGGCAACCTTGAAATCTGTTCAGGCACGTCTTGGCAAGGTGAGAGCCAAGGCTTCGTTGAGCCTCGTCCACTTAGATTGTGGTCTTCATCATCAGATGACCTTTCTTCTTCCTTAGCAGGTGAACCGCCAGGGTCAGCAACCAAACACTCATCAGACTCGTCATCTGCTGCATATTGGACAAAAGAAAATATTTTTGTTATTTTTGAAAAAAGAAAAAGCATTTTAATGCATTTATCACTATTTTTCTACCTTACTCTTCTTGCAGTTAAAAGAAGATGAATGACAAAGCCAAACATTCTGTCAGAAAATAGACAGTCTACAAAACAAAAGGCAAATTATCTGAAAATTGACTAAAGACTATTAGTAATATGATTAGACTAAGTCTTCTTACAGATGAATTTGAGGAAAGTTGGTGTGCTTCCAAGAGAAGGCTTCAAACCGGTGGGTGAGCAGGAATCAGCCGCTTGAGACGCTGAATAGCAAAAACAGGTGTATCAGGCATTTTATCAGTTTCAGTAGATTTAAGTTTTCAGTTTCAGATTACCTGTGGGTGAAATGTTTTCCCGTTTTTCTTTCATATCTTTCAAGCGTCGTGCCATGTAATCAGATCTTTTCAAAGCCGGGCTGTAAATTATTCCATTTTCTTGATCGATAATGATTGGTGACGTATCCACAACTGCAAGAAAATAAGTTAAGACGATCACATTCTGTGCAGTAAAATAAAAAATAAAAAATCCAGTATACTTACCCTGAGGTTCTAACGAAGGCAGTTCTTTCACCATTTTGTCAAATTTCTTCTTCAAACGCCAATCATTTTCAATAGTCCTTTCAGGAGAATGTTTTGGCAGCATGCAGCGATGCTGCAAGAATCACAAAAACCCCAAAATGTTTTAATGAAAAGCAATAAAGGCAAACTCCAAACACCTTACTTTGTCGACAAAATTTTAACTGACCCTTTGACCTGTACAGCTGTACATAAAGATATAACAAAATATAAGAAAATGCTATGAATTAATAAAACCAAAAATCACTTCAAAGATACTTTTTTACTTTGAAAACTAAAGAATCTTAGATGAAAATTTAAGGCCACGAATGAAACTTCTTTTAAAAAGCTTTCATTTATTCACTCGATATCTGTCACGATTAAGGCAAGGTCATTTAAGCAGAAGATATTTTATAAGAATTGAGAAATTTACTATACTTCTTGTTTCTATTCAACATTTTTATTTTTAATTTTCCAGATTAAATTTCAGAAACCATTAAATCTGAATCTACTCACCTGCCTGTTTTTCATCACAGGGTTTTTTTCATCATTTAAAGCTGGAAATAAACTTTCATCCGCACGTACACAATCATCGTAACACCTGGACAGAGCACAAAATAGAAAGGGTTGAGAACACCATCTTCTAAACGTTTAGGGCACTCTCATGATTTAGGAACATTGCTTCAACAAAGTAAGTCTACAAAGCTCCTCTCACCTGCCAACCCAGAGAACAGACACAAGCTGGACGTCCCGTTTCTTAGCCTTCGTCCATGTAGCTTGATGTCCATTGCTGAATACAACATGTGTGACTTGTTTATTAAATCCTTTTGATACCTTTAAAGGAAAGGTTAAAGCAGACTTATTTACTGCAAACAAACAGTTGAAACTAGATAGTTATGTACAGGGTGTGAAAACGTATACAAATTTCTCAGTGTCTGTCTGACAAAATATATCTAAAAAAAATCTGAATAAATGTTCTGCTTTAGTTCAGTTAGGATAATAAAAAATGAGTACTGTTTACCAAATGCAAAAACAATGAGGATAATAAATGGACAATAACCCTAAATATACTGCCAGACTATTTGAAAGTGGTTCATAGGGAACAAGGTGGATGTTTTTGGAGTGGCGGTGGTCTCTTGGCTATTTGTTGGCTGATCTTACAAGCCATGCGCAGTCAAGGTTGACAGCAAATCAGAGACTTGCATTAGTTCTGTTCGAAGAAATAGGCCAAAAATCTGAAAACTACAGTGAGAAGCATATGGAAGGATAACAAAAACATGTGACACAGATACCTCAATATCTAACAAGTCAGATGTTAAGGCAATTACATCATATGCTAAGAAAATGTATGCTTAGAATTTAGAATACAAAAAAATAAATCAATAAAAATAAAATAATAATAACAAAAATAGAATGATTATTCAGGCATTTAGTAATTTAAATCCTTTTGGTAATCCTCTTTAACCTAAAACAGAAAAAAGTGTAGCTTGAAAAAAATGGTTTTGCTTATTTTCATACAATGTGTGCAGATAACTGTGTTCAACTGTATGTACAATCTGAAAACACAGCAACATAAAAAGTGTTGTCTGACCCGAGCACCCATTTCCTCCAGCTGCTGGATGAAAGGTTTTGAATAGTTTGCTCTTTTATCCGAGGACCACACATCAACATAGGCAACAACATCTGCAAAGACATTAGGCATAATTACACATTTCAACTGGAAGCAGTAAAAATCACTCTAAATCCACTACAATAAAAAAGATGATACCTTTAAGAACTGAGGATTTGCTTGAGCTCATCACAGTCTTTCGTCTTCAGTTACTGAAAAACAGTGAGAAAAAAACTGTATGGAATAAAACGTTAAATGGTTTGGAACATGTTTAATTTAATTTTCTGCAATGTTTTTCAATAAGTCGCCTGTGACAAAAACTACCACAGCTCAAAATGATGTACAATGTTGACTATCACTCAATGAATTATGTTTTTAGAGAACGTTCAGTTGACATTTTCTGCAAATATCTAAATAAATAAATAAAAATAATAATTAGTAGATTTGTCTCATAGAGGAGGAGGTGAAAGCAGCCAAAACAAAAACATCCACATCATATTACAGTTGTTTTTGTATAATTAAATTGCACAATTATTTTTGACTGTCGTGATGTTTTATTTACTCTCTGGCCCATATCTAAATGTGTTATATGAACAACATATCAAATTTAAAATCTGATTTGTGCTGTATTTCAAAGATTAACGTCAGGAACTGTTTCGTTTCTACGTAAAGATAATGACGGTAGCATGCATGTCCTATTTGGGTTCAAAATTCATGTCCGGAAGTAAGGCAGTTTTAAGTCGAGCATTCGTCTTTTCTCTCAACTACTCTAAAATATCTCAGATACTATAGATCACGATCGAACTATTTTAGGCTAATAAAAGAATAACTTGAAGATTACAACACACTTGAAGATTACAACACACGTTCTTTTGCTGACATAACACTTGACGAGGAATTTCTTCATGCATTACCCTAGAATATAACCAAAAGCAAATTAACAACAGTAATTATGCATTAATCCGCGAATATATGACCCAATTAAAATACTTGGCCAATTTTCTGCTAAGTTAGCAAGCTAACAATTTGTTTCCGTTAGCACTGTTTTGGTGTGAACCCCGAAACGTCACACTTCCGTTACATAATAATCTTCATGTCACTCATATTTTGATTGTTAGGAGGACAATAATATCGCAGTAAGCATTACGGCGTATGTTTTAATGTACTTACCTGATATGTCAGAGAAGTTGAAATGTTACTAACTTTCAGCCAGCGAAAACACATGCCGCCTGCGGTTTGAGTTGCAAGACGTTCTGAGACGGACGGGCATGATTGGCTAATACGTGATATGCGTCATTTCCGTTCAGCTGAAGACAGGGAGTTGTTTTCGGGGGGTTTTCTGCTGAAGGCTGTTCCATCGGTACAGAACCACTTGTTGAATAATAAAATAGTCACAAAGTATTGACTCCAGGACTCAACAGTGCCACAGTGTTGAGTCATCTATAGAGAGCATTCTTGAGACATAGATCATTATATGGTTATCATAATCTGAAATTACTTTTTGAAGAATCCTAAATGAAGACAGTCAGGTGTAAAATTGAATATTATTTCATCACAAAACCAAATATTGAATATATTTGACAATATGAGCTATAATAAAACAACTTTGTTATTCTTTTTAAATGTCCATTTAGATACATAAATGTGGGTAATCACAAACTCAAATGGATTGCTCTTTTACTTCATCTACTCATTACTCTAACTTTCTGCTGCTGTAGCTAGTCTCTTCTGACCATGTGGAAAGTGTCATTTAAAGAGCCAAAATGAATGTTCAGTTTTTTTATATATAAAAATGTGCAAAGTAGCCATTGCTTAGATATAACTAGTACTAAAGAACAGAACAGAGTCAGATCAACATCAGACACAAGTTGAAATAATAAATAAAACATAAGGTGTGTCACCACCAATATTTAATGAAACAGTAACTAGTACAGAATAGTAATTCCAGTTGATATTTAAAATATATTGTAGCATATACAACTGAGCCAGCATATTGCATTAAATGACACATATCTATCTGATATTATATTGAACCAATTCTATTCTGTTTTAGATCATTCAGGGATACCAGAATTATTTTGTTAAAGCCAGAATAGAGTGAGAGAATGCTTTTTGAGAATTCTTTAAAACTTTCTTAAAATTTTTGTTTACTCAAACAAAGACTACTACGTATAGTTTAAATTTGATTCAGTTTATTTGTGTAGCACCAATTCACAACAAAGCAAGGCACTTTACAAAACAATCATTTCAGTCCAATTATACAAACAGATTTGAAGTCAATTAAGCAGATCCCATCTGCTTCCTAGTTTTCAAACAATGAAGTTCAGTTTATTATTCAAAATGGTATAAACGTATTCTATCTTGGGAAATCCACCTGACTCTATCGAGTCACGGATTTGGCGCAATCACTCCTTAATTAAAAACAATTTGGAAAAGCCTTGATGATAATGGTGTTGCTTTGTAAGCTTCTGATAGAATAATTCACAACAAGGTAAACAAAGGCACACCTATTGATGTATTTTCAGGCACACATACAAACAAATTTCCTCCTTGTGTCATCATGGGGAAAAGATAATTCAATCAGGCAAGAAATCAGAAAGAAAATTGTTGACCTCCACAAGTTTGCCTGTGGTACAATTTCCAGATGCCTGGAGGGGCCACATTTATCTGTTAAGATAATTACACACAAGCGCATACACACCATAATGACAATAAGAACATTTTGGTATGAAATGTGTATATTGACCTCAGAACAAAACTAAAACCTTAGATATAGAGGAAAAAGAGGGAAGTTTGCAAGCAGCATCATGTTGTTGGACTGTTGTGCTGCAGAAAACGCTGATGAATTTAATAAAACATACTTGCTGAAAGGACTGAAAGTGGGAAAATTGTTTGTGCCTCAAAAGTAATAAACCAATCAGGCTACTGTTTTAGTGGATTTGGAAATGTTATTGTTTCAATCATTATAATGTGAATTCTTAATTTTTCTGTTGTTTTGTAAACAATACATTGTCAATCTAAGCTACTGCACATGTATTGCTCACACCTTTTTGAGCAAAAGCTAAATAGTTATTTTAATAACACCATAAAGCGAAATATAAACACGGTCAATAAACAACCGAGGTCATCAAAAGCAGTCTTAGCAATATTGTAAAGCAATATGTTATCTTTATTTGTCACAAAAATCACAAAACAAGCCTAATTTATTCTTCACTGTGAAATGTTCACTTTTACACAAAACAATTGTCATAAATACAAAAAAATACTATAAATTTATCACAGTAGTCCACTTGAAAACAAATAGTCACAATGATTTTTTTACAGAAACTTTTAGCTAATACTTCCACATTACCCTTAATACTTTAAAACCAATGCTTTTGTACTATTAACAGTCCTTACTTAATTAAAAGGATGCACAGAACGAGAAAAAACAACATTATAGTACACTGTATTTTAAATCACTGATAAAACAAAGAAAATCAAAGTCCAAAAGCTGGACATTTTATCTGACTACATCCTATTATAGAGGCGTGACTTTCCTAAAGTCAGACTGAATTACTTCTGCATTGTAGAGGCACAGAGGTGCGAGACATTTCCATGTTTACTGTGGACATGGGAAAACGCTCAAGCTCCTCTTCTTGTGGGAAACAGCGGCAGTGGAGCAGCACCTCCTGCACTTCCTGACGAAAGTTGGAGTTGAGGAAGCCATAAATGATGGGATTGATGCAAGTGGAGGACATGGCCAGCAGGTGGCAGACGGAAAAGAGGAGGTTGTGATGGCAGACAGGCAGAGCTTCCAGGTTCCAGTCGGACAGCACGTTGAAGATGGTGAGCGGAAGCCAGCAAAGAGCAAAGGCCGTTATGAGTGCGACCAGCATGATGTTGATCCGCCGGCTGTTGGTCATGCGCTGGTTTTCTGGCGTCCTGGCACGGTCCAACATGTCTTTGCGGTGGCGAAGGCGAACAAAAACTCTGACATAGCAGAGCAGCACCAACAGGAGTGGACCACAGTACTGAAACAGCAGAAGCCATGTGGTGTAAGCCACCCTATGTTTGTGAGATGGCCAGTGCTCCACACAGGCTTCCATATGAGGAGAGGTGGGGACATAAGAGAAGAGAGAGCGATAGAGATTTAAAGGCATGGAGGAATTTTTGTAAGTAGTGGAGACAAGCTGAGTTGGAGAGGCATTGAGATAAACAGGAGGATACAGCTGAGGATGAAGTGGCAGGACTACATTGGTGTATGGCTCATTTGTGAGCAGTTGAAAGGCTAAAAAGGGTGTAGATGTGAAGCTGGCAAGAATCCAGATGAAAATGACAGCCATGTAGGCCTGGGGAATGCTTGGTTTCCATCCAGATGGGTTAATGATGAGTTGATGTCGTTCTAGAGCAATGAAGACTAAAGACAGCACTGACACCGTTACAGATACACACTGGATGAATGGCACCAGACGGCACAACAGTGACCCAAACACCCAATGGTCCATGAGTGTATAAATGACAGTGAAGGGGAGACAGAACATGCACACCAAAATGTCAGAGAATGACAGATTGCAGATGAAAATGCTGGTGACATTGACTTTCTCTCTGCGATGGGTGATGATGCAAATGAGGCCGATGTTTCCCACCAACCCCAGCACCATTGTAACACTGTACCACACCACAAGACATGTTGTGAGGACAGGAGACATATGGCACTGCTCTTCCTGCTCAAGAACAGAGAGGTCTGACATGAGCTGGGTTTTGTTCCCTGACATTTCCTGCACAGATTCATGATTGGCACTTTCCTTCTCCCAAAACAGAGAATGTGAAGAGGTAGAACCATTGAAAAGCAGAGGTGATGTAGGTAAAGAAGACAGGCTTGTGTTGGCACTGACGGACATGTCACCAAATCTCTCTGGACTTAACCATCCATTCCAATCTTTTGGAAACATACGTCTGAGACAGGGAGGAAAAACAGATAAAAACCTTTTAGGTGCAATGGATTCTAAAGAAAAGGTCAAATGATCTATTTATATATAAATAAAAGACAATATTTGGTAGAACTCTATTAATCCCAAACCATGCCTATTACTGAAACAATTGCAAGAGAGAGGTCTTATATTGAAGTTTTTATTTAGAGAAAAGCTTATGAGCATCATCAAATCATCTCTGAAATGATTAATGATGGACATTAATGTTTGACAGCAATGCATCTATTGTGCCTCGTGATGCATCTTCTCAAGGCTCACATGTTTTATAAATGTCAGTTGAATTGATTGCCATGAAACTTCACTAATTTGTCATTAAGTCAGGCTGGGGGGGCCTAAACAGTGAATTAATTGAGCAAAACGTAAAAAACACATGCAATGGAGTCTTCTGTCAAAAATACAGTGTATTAATTTGTAATACTGACAGCAGGGACCTGAACAAGGCCTTTTGCAAAGCAAACTACATAAGAGTATTTGGCTAAAATAGACTCTTGATCCATGTTGTTGTAGTTTCTATGATTTTTCTTTCTGCTGTGTTAATGGTTAGCTGGCTAGCTGTGTGGTCGGTTTTGCACTGCTAATTTTTAAAGTAACCTATTTTGTGTGCAAGGCTTGCAAAACTACATATTTAGTGCACACATAATTTTTTTCATCTATATATGAAGCGACTGTGTTGCTGTTGCACCTTCCTGTATGTCTGTGTCATGGGACCTGCTCTATGTGGACGACTCACATGGAGCAGAAAAAAGATTTTCAGAGTTTACCTGAAAACAGCAGTTAATAGAGTTTAAGCAAAGTTTAGGAAGCTCGATAACTTCTAGGAAGTTTCGTCACTATGTGATGAACTGCAACCATGTAAAAATATGTTACAAGCGGAATTCTAAACAAAAATAGCTGAATGTGCGAGATGGAAACATTTTGAAACACAAGACTGATCTGTAGAAACTGCACTTTGGTCAAAATATCTGTTGACATCAGAAAAACTGCAGTGACTGAATATGGTTGGTAAGAGTTAAGTTGGATATGTACACAAAATGTATAGGTCATGTTTACTAATTAAATGGCAATTGATATAATACTACACTTTGAAGCTACTGAGTTTTTAACCATGCACATAACATTAATATTCAATAGATTTATTGAAGTTCTAGACTGGAAATTAGTATCAGCAAATATCTAATCTTAAAATCTAATCTCAACACTCATATCAACACAGTTGTCCTTTTAAGACCAAGGCATGTCCAGGTGTTAGAACTTAGATTCTAGCACCTGGTTAAATCTAAAGCTTAGATTTAACCATCTTTTATAGTCATAAACTTTTTTTAAAAAAACACATACAACTAATCATTAAGCTGAAACTTAAATTAGGTTAGCAGGAATATTTTTGAAAATGCTCAAGCTGTTTCTTTGAATAATTTAAGTAGGGATTTGAAATTGCCAGAAGTCATTTTCTGTAGGAAGTTTCAGGTCAGTTTAAACTGAGGAAACAAGGAATCAATTGGTCATTGTGTGAGTTTCTTTTGATCCGGCTATTTAAAAAATATATTTTCATACTTATATATTCATGCTACAAAATAGACTTTGTTGGACTTTATTCAGTAAAACAATGTGTAGAAAATTCCACTTTAAACAAGTTCTATCAAGAAATGCTATAGATGCCAAAACCAAAATATACATATATTTTTTTTCACCTTATTGTTTGACCTAGAGTAGTAACCAACATCTTTTTATTGTTTATTTGTACACACAAAGACCTTTTCATTCATTGCCCAAAAATCCACACGCATTTCAAGATAAAGACACCAGCTTTGTGACTCTAAAATTATTGCGCGTGCCCTGCAGTACAGATTTGTCTTTTTCTCTTCAGCACAATGACTGATATTGTACGTCAAAGTGAAAGGGCGTGACATTGTCAGAATCCTAAAAATGGATTCAAGCCGTCTCCCCTCAATCCTTGGACATGTGCTGTGAAAGCCAACATCATAAACAAAATGAAACTGTCACTTTCTATTAGCGGCACACGCACTCAGCTATCAGTCACTTCACCCTGCCTCCTTACTAACCAACCCTGTCAGTGTGTGGACTGAGCTATGGGCACTGTGGCACAGCTCTGATCATCCTTTGTTAAGGGGTGGCAAAGCAATTGTATTGCCACAACTAGAAGAGCTTAATTCAGAACTAGAAACACCAAGGATAAAATACCCATTGCTATTAACTGTTTCATATTGCACTGATCCAACACCACAGACTGGACATTCAGCTTGTTGGTGTGTTATTCTTGGTCCCATCCTTGAGCCGAAGCTGTAGGTTGAGGGAACATCATAACCCACTCCATTGTACTCTTATCTTTTCAATCATCAAAGTGTCTTTCATTGTTCAGATGGACAGCCAACATAGTAATGTACAAATGGCCGACCATAAATTATGTTCACCTTGGGTTTTTCTTTATACATAGAAAGCAGCATTGTGCAGAACACAGAAGCTTTTTCCTTTTTCAGTCTAAGAGCATATATCCTCCACTTTATTATTTAGAAAATACGTTTCATTGAATGAATTAGAATTACATATTCTATTTATCAGAAACAATTGACCTTTGACGATGCTGTGATTAGTATTCATTGAGAAAATTTATTGTAATATGTTGTGGCATGTAAAAACATTTGAGGCTAAGCCTTTGGGGGAAATTAAATGTGTTTTTCTGTACAAGTAGAGTCACAGATCAAATGAATGTGCCTGAGAATGAAAATGACAGGGACACAGATTACTTGATGCATTTGAAACAAAAACGCTTTAGTGTGATTAAACTTATTTAGAAAACATTTAATTTTAATTCTTAAAAGCCATGCTGCTTACACCTTTTTTTTGTTTGTTTTTTTCTAAATTGCTTCCGTGAATCCATTGTAGATATACTCAATGAAACCAGATTTTCTTATTTTTTACCCTCTCTATGTGGAAGCTCAGAGTGAAGGCAGCTGGAATCTGTATGGTCTTCTCAATCTGTAATAATGACCTGACTCCCGTTGTTCTCTGCTTGGGGTGTCTCTGATTGTAGGTGAGTCCTCAAAATACATGTCCACTGTAATGAGATTTATCTTCACCTTTGCACACCGCGCTGTGAAAAGGCTTATCTTTTCCCCAGGTTTTTGATTTATTTTTTTGTCTTTTCTTCATTTTAGCTGCTAAAATGGCACACACTTCTGATAAAACAACAACAATCAAATACTATTGTTTAAATGTATCATTCAGAAAATATCTTTGAACATAAATACTTAATAAGCAAAAATGATTACAAGACATAAACCACACTGCATGCAATTTAAGTGATGAAATATTTAGAATCACTTCCACTGAATTATTATCCTACTCATTACATCATTATTGTCTGGAAGACATAAGTCACTCACGTGTGGCGGAGGCTGAATAAAGAGTTTCTGTGATGCCTTGAACACAGGAGATGATGCTCTGAACAGGTGTGAGTCCACAGGGAGGAGAGTTAAAGAAGGAGCTGACTATCATAATAGCCAGAGCGTTTCAGTCAGAATCAGCAGCGAGGGGAGAACAGCTATAATTGGGCTGTTGGAGCCGTTTGGGTGCCAGAGACCCTCGGAGAGTCGATCTCTGCTGTCACACAGTGGTGGGATCATTGAACTACATCAGCTGCTGCAAAGACTGTGGGCAAATTGCTTAGCAAAGACGAATCACAGCTGGAAGGTGCACCTTTATTACCAGTTGATTTTCAATTATGACAAGACAAAGTAGGACAGGCACTGCTGTTTTATTGGCTTTATGCTGAGTGTAAACTGCATAACTCCGAATTACTATTGTGAAATAGCATCAGGATATCGGACTGAAGTTGTGTCTTAAACATTAGAGTCTGTATTGTGTTTTCAGAAAGGATAACATGGATGTGTTTTGTCAGTCTTTTGCACCGTCTTGGCAGAGCAGGCGTCTTTAACCACAACAAGCTCAAACTCCTCAGTGGCATTAGGCATCCTTCAGACCCAACAGGGAGAAAAAACATAATTGTCATGATGGTTTTGTAAGCTAGATATAGTTTAAAAAAAGAAAGGAGAACAAATTAACTTACTAGGTTTTTGGTTAGTTTTTCCACAATTTGTCACATTACAGTATGATGTGATAGACAAAGACAAAATGGCACATTAGGGTGAACTGCAGGAGAAAGGATTTTATTTAAATGTTTTCTTTTTGAAAATTGTGGCATCCATATGTATTCAGCCACCATGAGTCAATATTTTGTAGAACTACCTGTTTTCTGCTGTTAGAGCTGTATGCTGTTGGGGTGTGTTTTTGCCAGCTCTGATCTAGGAGACATGTTTCATCCATTGCATTTTGGAAAATTTGCACCATCATATCAGGATTTTTCAGGTCTTGAGGATGATCATCAATAGGATCTGGACCTTGATTAAACCAATGAAACATATGAATATGTTTCATTCCATTACATATGCCATATATAATAATACATTCCATGGATGAATGATTACAATCATCCTGCTGGAATGATGGAAAGACGGTGTGTCTTTCCATCAACTCTGACCTGTTTCAAATTCTGAGCTGAAGAAAATCATCACTACAGCATGATGCTGCCACCACCATGTTTCTGTATCAATTTGATGCTTTCAGTGTGAAGTGCAGTTTGAGTTTTCTCCCACACAAAGCAGCTGGCCTAAATCAAAGTGATTTCCAAGAAGACTGCAAAGTTTAGTTTTGGTCTCACTTTATCTCAAACAGAACTTTTTTGGTTATCTTTCAGCTGGGTTCACAGAGTAACTGAATTTATACCAGCATTAAATAACACAGGTGGGCTTTGTTTTACTCAATTTAGTTGACCCTGAATTTAATTGAGGTAGTTTAAAAACATGCATGCCATGGTTTTGACATAATTTTATTTTAAAAAATGTGTATTTTAAAAAAAACAAAACACTTGTCCTCACTTTTACTTTGCAATTATTTGCTACTTTGTGTTGATCTAAAATTTAAAAAAATCCCAAATGAAATTCATTAAAATGGGTGTTTGGAATATGATACAATGTGAAAAGGTTCAAGAAGTTCGATTACCTTCAACAGGCTGAAGGTAATTTATTTTATCTTCTGATCTTTATGTAGCCTACCTATTTAATTCCCAGTCCTAGTGAGTAATTTTTCAGGATAAAAGTACTACTTATATGCTAAAAAACATCCATCATATTTCCACAAATTTTTCAGATATGTAGGCAGCTGTGTTCTGCACCCACACAGATATTTGCATTTATTATGGATGAACATTATCCGTCTTTACAACAATTATTTTGTCACACTTGCACCTAAAGAAAATATCCACTTTAAATCTCACAATTCTGCTCGTATGAGACTTGTGTTGGATTAAGTAGGAGTTAAGAACAAGATCTGATTTCATGCAATTTGAAGCTTATGTTTTGAAATGTTGAGAAGGATTACGATTTTTGTTTTGTGAGGGGTGACAATTGTATATTACTAATATTCAGGAAAATATTGTACGAAAGAGAGTAAAAACTGCCGGAGCACGCCATGTGCTCTCTCATCCATTCAGACCCAAATCCACGTTCCTTCCCATCTTCATCAACACACCCTTTGTGTAAACAAATTCAACCCATTTCAGAGAAGCAGGTGATGTGTTTATCTCTGATAAATCCTTGACAGCTGCTAATCCTTTCTGTGTTGATTTTAGTGGTGTGGTTTCTAAGTGATGTGAACCCTGCATTATTCGTCACCAAGAATTCTTGAAGTGCAATAGCTTTTGAATTTTCTATCATGCCAATCTTAAACGCTTGTGAGCAGCTAAACCTTTTGTTTGTATCTCTAAAAACTAAAGCAAACCCCAGCTGTTTTTTTTTTTCTAAAAGCACTTTGAGTAATGAAGAAAGCGTTCCACCTTCCCAAATCATCCTCTGCACTTTTATTGTTTATTCTACTGTCTGTCTTTGCAGGTGGCAAGATATTACTCACCCTTTGGAGGGTTTGTCAAATCCATCATCACCAACTCCTGGAAGAAGCAGACAGAGTGACACAGGACAAAAAGACCTAGGAGACAAAAAACAAGTACAGGGAGAGAAGTCTGAAGAAAAAGACATCTGTGAAAAAGGTGTTTTATGGTGTCTGGGGTTTATGAACATTGGATGAATTCAAATAGTTAAAATTGATGTAAAACATGCCTTTTGTTTCTGTTTGCTTCAAAAACAACATTGCAATTACAATTGCCTGCAATGTTTTGGTTTGGGAAAATTCATTGTTTCTTCTGCAACACATAATCTATATTTATAATCTGCAGCACAAAAGTCGTAAGCCTTCCCTGACTGAATCAAGCATGATTAATTGCTCTAGCAGTAAAAAGTTGCTTCAATAATTTCAAATTGGTTTTGCCCACAGACAGAATTAATATTTTTAGTTTTACTAGGAGATAAAACATTTTCCCCCTGTTTAAAAAAGGCTCATTTCAGCCACAGAACAACCTAAGAGAATAAAAATGCTGTTTTATAATTTTAGTCAAAAATTCAAAAAACACATTTTCACTGTGATTACAATGACACAGTTAGGCAATTTTATGACATTCGTTTATGAACCATTTAAAAAAGTGAAACCATAACCAGAGCCTACAAAAAAGTTTTGTTTATTCCAAATATATTAATTAGTAAGAATTACAGCAGCCCCAATTTGCCAAATACATATAATCTTCAGATGAGATCTGATGCAGTCATTAAGAGATTAGTGTATGAAAGCTGAGAGTTACAATGATGGTTTATATCAGTGGGTGTGCAGCCCTGCATTTCTTTGATTCAAATATTTGAACAGTGATTTGTCAGACATTTGTTTTAAGGTGGGGAACAAGTGCACAGATTACGTTAAAATTGCATGTTCAAGAACATTTCTTAGAACGAAGAGACTACATGACGCAACATGCTCTTTTTGGTCATTTACATAAAGACACATGCACACAGCTGCAGTGTAAAAAAAAGCTGAAGACCAATATGAAAGTTTTCCAAAACAAAAACTTCATTCATAAGACAAAAGAGAAGAAAATAAAACAAAAAATAAGCCACATTATTGTAAACAAACTTCCAGTCTTTGGTTGACAAAGTGTTTTCTTTCCACCAAGTAACAAAACAAATGTCAAGTATATCTACACTGTATGCAAAAGTAAGATAAAAATACAAAAAATAACTGAATCATAAACTTAATTTTCCATTTCAAATTCATTATAAGTCAACTATTCATTTAATGTAAAATGACAGAAATAAAAATGTCCCTGAAATAAATCTTTCCAGTTTCTCGGTGTGTCTGGAAGTACAAGTATTTGGTTGCATATTGATAAAAAGGCTATTTTGGATGAACTTACTAAAGTGCTCTTTGCAGCAAAATGTAAACTTTCAGCAAATTCACTCTTTAAAAAAGAACTTGTCATATTGCATTACTTTGTATACAAAATTTTATAAATTACTATTGAGCTGTAAACATCCAAAAGGTGGAAGTTAATAAAATTGCTACATAGTGTACAATCTTCCAGAAAATGCCAGTGTCCTCCGCTTTTATGATAAACAAGTCAGTATTATTAATTTATCAAAAGACGTGCAATTTAAATCTGAAAGAAAAGTTTCCTGTATGCTAAGCTAACTAGCTGCCAGCTCTATATAGCATACTGACAGAAGTCTGCTAAATGGAGCTCATCTTTTTAAAGATTTTTAAAGTACTCAACTTAAACTGCATAGCTGTTCACTTGAACCTGAGAAAAACAATAATTAATTTGCAAAAGAAGAAACATGAACATAACAATGTAATTAACGTAAAAAAAATATATTTGAGGCACTGCTACGAAAAAGCTCGATTATTGTTCAAGACTCTTTATCCAATTAGAATTTTCATGAAGGCTGGTTTACTGAAGGGCCAGTGATACTGGTTAGGAACGGGTCCATTCACATTGCACTCAAAAAAGGAAAACATGGGGAACCAAATGCGAGCCCTGCGACTGTGCTGGAAGGCACGTGTGTTGGCTAGTGTGTGGTAGTAGAGGAAGAGGCGTGTGGTGATGTAGAAGGCTATGAAGACATCGATGGAGTAGTGCTCATGGGCCGCCAGGATGAAGAAAATCCCAAACAGGTTCAACACCCAGGAGATGGTATGGATCAAATTCCAGTTTCTCGGTGTGTCTGGAAGTACAAGAAATTAGCAAAACAAATCTGGTAGATGTACGTGCAGGATTCTTTTACATCTTTATGTGAAATTGCCATAATTTTTCAGATTCAAATTTCTAGAGTAAATGCATTTTTTTTTCATATTCATGTTATCTTTTTTGGATTTTGCGCATTTTGCAAAGATTGAGATATTTTCTTAAGGTTAATATCAACATTAAGATTAGTTTGAGTTAATTCTGAGCCTTCTGTTCTTTCTCTACTCCTTTACTTATAGTTTATAGTCAGTGTAAGGACTATAAACTTAGCTTATGTGCTCTCTTCTCCTAGTTTTAGTGAGAACACTGCTGCTAGCAGAACTGAGTGCCTGGCATATAAGCTGAGGTGGTGCTGATGGATATTTTACATAGTTTTGATAATTCATTAACTGCTCCAACAACAGACACAAGAGAAACATTGAGCAATGTCTTTTCCTCCATTATTCTTAAGAAACAAGACAGTCATTGCAAACCAAAAAACAACTTACATTCAGTGACAAAGAAGTTGAGCATTGTGATGACCACAGTGTGGCCGCTGAACATGTAGTCTCCACAGGTCTGGACACCTGTAAGAGTCATCCCAAACCCACTCCATATGGCCAGGGCTCTCTGGATCTTTCCCCAAGTGTCACCATAAGACTTAAGGGACAAAAAAATATACTTTGACTCACACAGTTAACTCAGGACTGTAGCTACAGGTTATTTACTCAAGAATGAAAACATAGCAACTCTATTGTTTAGAGTAACACTTCCGTGTAACCTACCAGGCTGGCACATTTCAGGTGCTGCCCAGGCACAGAGAGCGAGGTGACAAACATGGTGCAACAACGAAGCAGAAACACTGTTCCCATCAGAGAACACAGCCGTCTGAGGAGAATTGACCTGAATTACAGACAGAGTGAAAGCTTGCATCAAAACTCCTGGCACAATGAGCAGAGTGCTCATTATTGGATTATTGGAAAAGGGAATACCTGTGCTTGTGAAGGAGCAGGATCAACAAAAACATGTAACACAAGATAAGGCCACAAGCTTCAGCCATCACAAATGCCCAAGGGATTCTGGGTACACTGTGAAAGAAGGAAAATATGTATCTGTAGATTAGGAGAAAGTGTTTGCAAACCAAGGAGATAAAGTCGCATAACAAGTATTGAAATCCTAGTGAGGATTTTCACTGTTGTTAGCATTGAAAAACACACAAGCTAAGCAGGTCGGTTCATACCTGTCCAGGAATATATCAGGAAGAGGCGGGTAAGTCCTCATGTCAGGGACACGCTCATGCACAATAACCATGACGAAGGAGGTCAGTCCACACACTAAGAATACATATACAGAACTAATGACCGTCTTCCAGACCTCAGGATCCAATCTGCCCATCATTGGCTGTTGAAACCTCCCATTGGAGTGTGCTTGACATAGCGCTGCCCCAGGCGCACACCCATGACTGCTACCGTTCCTCAGCCGCAGCTCCATCCCATTGCACAAATGATCTCCTCCATTACATCCCCTTCTTTCAGCTCCATCACAGCTCCACTCAGCCCTCGAAGCGCCCAGCGAGAGTCCAGCAGAGTTAGCATCTGGAGGCCATAGACCCAGCTCCTCCAGCTCAGCTTTATTCTCCCTCTGGAGGCGCCGGAGGGCTACATTCAGGCGTTTGATGTGTCCCAGCACAGTGAGGCTAAGGGGAGGACCCCGCAGGTCGGCTTCAGTCAGAGCCAGCAGACTGACGCCATCGATGCGGTGCTGCGAACACAACAAGTCCACGTACTGCCCGAAACCTTCGTCCTGCAGCCACTGGGCCACTTGGCTACTGCTCCAGGAGCTCACACGGCCGTTTGACTCTGACATCCTGCTGTACACAGAAACACAAAGCATCTGAAAAAAATTGTAAGTTCACTGACTTACAGTGAATTTCTAAAATTTGTTGCAGCAAAGCCACAAGAGCCAACACATTTTATATGAATCTTATATCATAGACCAAAAGAAAATAAAGAATATTTATTCATATAGCACAAATAAGTCTAAGAGTTTTAAAAAATCGAAAAATCTGAAGTGGGGAATGTGTTTGCATTCACATTCACAAAAGCAAGTGTTTTAAATGATCCTTCCTTCTAATTTCCATTCTCCTCTTAATTAATCCTGACTACTATTTGATAATTTTGGGAAGAAGATTTAGTTTTCTTATATTTCCTACAACATCTTTTTATTCATTTGCTCAAATTTAGCAATTCTATTCCTCATTCTGTCCCCAATTTTAGATGCCATGTTTTGGTGTCATTAAATGTTATGTTTGCTTGGTCTTCTCCAGCTCTTATTTCATATTACTTATGAAAACACCCTGCATTGTTTGTTCAGGGTGGTTTACACCACCACAGAACAGTACCTTGTATTATAAGCATGCACATGAAGCAGAAAAAGGTTAAACCAAAACAAATAATTGCCCTCTATATTGTACAACTGTTGTTTATCATTTATAGAAAATAAATGAACATATAACTTGGAGAAACACAGCAAGAGTTGCAAACTATGCAAATCTTCACATAGAAACAAAGTGAGTGACCTTCTGTACTGCACAAAGACTCAACATTGATTAATTAGCTGTGGTGCTTCAGCTCTTTCCCCCCCAGTTTTCACCCTTTGACCTTTTCGATAAGCTTGCGGTGATGCTGCTCCAAAGGTCTGCAACTCTGCACCAACGGGACTGGAGTTGTATCAACTTTGTAAAATAAATGATAGCGTTCATGCTCAGGAGACATTTGACTGGTTTGAACTCACCACCATATTTTGCAACATAGAATCCATGAAATGGCACAAGCATTTAAGATATAACACTTTATTTTGCAATTAATTGACTATTAAAGGATATATGAGGCTGCTGAACACTCTTATTTGTTGCACTGACCTTGTAACAAATGTCTTTGTACAAGTGTTAATTTTTAAACAAAATTATGGTTATTTTTTTATGTTTTCGATGTGCATTTAACAGTATCAAATGCAAAAAATCGTGACTAGTTTTAGACTAAAATACTTTTGTAAAACAGGCTTTTCACTTGCTAAAAACACATTTTTGTATATTACATTTTTACCATTATGTTTTGTTTACCATGACAAAGGCATACATTTTTTGCAAGATGATGCAAGTAATGAGTAAGACAAGTGCTTATAAATGTCTTTATATTCAGCATTTTGATTTCATTTCCTTAGTATGTGATGGAAATGTGTGGCTACCACTCTGATCCACTGACTTTGAAGTCCTTAATCCACTTTGTATTTAAGCTGGGGTCACTTTGGGTCACTGTCCATTTGGAATATTTAATGTATTGGTTGATGCCTTGAGACAATTTTTCAGCATGTCTTGTGCTCATGATGCTTTCTATCTTGATGAAGTTCACTATACCACCAAGTGGTAGTATGTCTTATCTCATTTTTTAGACAAAACAAACAAAAAAAAAAAGAAGACAAAGCCAGGTCTGAAAAGTAACCAGAAAATCAGGAAAAGCCTGAAAACCAATTATTTGGTTGCACCCTTATTTCCATTTATGCCTTAAGATGTATCCACACCCGTTGATCCTTTTTGAATAAAACAAACAACTGAGAAATACCACAAAACCTAAGTTCAATTTTCACATTTAAATGAAATTGTTGGAATAATGTTGACATCCTAGTTCTATAAACAAGAACTAGAACTAGTGGTAATCAGAAAAAAAAAAAATTAAAACTATAAGTAACACTAAAATCACCAGGTCAGATTATTATAATGGCGTTTTAGAGGATTTCCCAGGACAACAGTTTCGCCCACTATGACATCATTCTACTAATAGTGGTCATACTGGTTCAAACATGAGAAATGTTGGCTCAAGCTGCAACTGAAACCTCCCTGTTCCCAGCATGCATATATTTTATTTTACAACACACTAAATGTTGTGTGCAAATCAACATGCAAATCATCTGTCAGTCACTGTCACCAGTGAACAACAGAGCAAGTAATGAAACCAACAAGCAGACCAAAGAGTGCTACATATTCACATGTGAAACTTACATCACTCACCAGCACAGCTTCTGCTCCGCTCCTGAAAGAGAAATGGCTTATTTTCATCGAGGCTCTAGTGTTTGCTGGTGTCTTCAGTGGCCGAGGCTTTGCTTGGGATGAATGAGTGCCATGTCAGCACATTTGGTCAGCTTACACTGAGTCACAGGGAGCAGTGTCTCTGTCCCAACTGGGACAGAGACAGCTCCCAGTGTGTTTCAGACAGAGACAGCTCCACAAAGGGCTTACAGTGTCCCCAGAGCAGAGACACAAAGAGACATTATTTTAGAAACCTACAAAGGGGGACGAATATACTCAGCTGAGAAGAACTAGGTCACACAAGGCATATAATGTTGTTCTAAACTTCCTGTGGAAACAATTTCAAATCAATGTTAGCCTACCTTGTCAAAAAGGCCAAGTGTCACAGTGGCTCTGGACGTCTCAGACAAACTGTCTGCCTGTTTCTCCACTCCCAGGGTTGTGTCATGGCCAACATGTGTCAGACAGCTAGGCAACACCAAACAGGAAGACTCCACTAACAAACAACATCAGCAAAGAAGAACTCCTTGCCTCCTGCAGACATGCAGCTGGGAACATACTGACATCTGCAGGCCAGTCCTGGGAAAAGCAGGGATCTGATTACAGGCAATGTTAAACCAGATAAGTAAAAAAAAAAAAAAAAAAAAGGAACAAAATTATGACGTTGTTTGGCTGATTTGCAAGAACTATGAAGTGGCTTTTAAAGACTGACATGTTAAAAAACATGTGTTCAAATGATTTTACCAGCCTGTGCTAAAAGGCACCACCTGTCTGTGGCAGTCCACCCCACTGGTAGAGTGGAGGGGAAGGTCATTTCCTCTTCAGGAAAACTACAGAGTGGCGTAAGCACTGAAAACACAGAAATGTCAGGTGTTGTAATGGGGGAGAAATGCGGTACAGAGGACTCGAAGCGGGCAAATACAGAGGAGAAGGAAGGACACATGTGCAGCACAGGTGAGACTCCAGCTCTTCATGAGCTTGAGGAGATTTTACATTCAGCTCCTCGCTCGTGTCACCACGTAGATGAGGTGTGGCCGAGTCTTTTTCTGGGAGACATGTGAGTATCCCGGTCTGCAGTTAGCCTGACATAGTTACATACATTAATATTGTCCATTTGAAATGTATTGAATGCATGTGAATACAGCCCCATTATGTCACATGTTTCAGGTTTATGTCTCATGATAAGTTTGGACTCTGGCAGCTGGGAATCACTCATGTGCTGAACGCCTCCCACGGGAAACTCTGCTGCAAAGGCAGAGATGATTTCTATGGAACCACAGTGAAGTACTACGGCGTGCCCGCCAACGACCTGCCAACTTTTGACCTCTCACCTTTTTTCCACCCTGCTGCAGAGTTCATTCACCTGGCTTTATCATCGGGAGGTAGAGCTGACATGCTTTGACAAATTACATACAACAAGTGACAAACAAGTGGAGTTTCATATTTACGTTTTTTTTTTTTTTAATGGTTTTCAGGGAAGATTTTTGTCCACTGTGCTGTGGGAGTGAGCCGCTCGGCTGCGCTGGTTTTGGCCTACCTGATGATCCATCATGGCTTCAGTCTTCGGTCTTCAATACGCTGTGTGCAACAGAAGCGTTGGATTTTCCCTAACAGGGGATTTCTACGACAGCTTGTAGACCTTGAGCAAGCACTGATGTCAAAAGACAAAATGAGCTGAAATGAACATTTCTTTTGTCAGTTGGTTAAATTGGTTATGCTTTTATTGGATTTGTATTAGATGAAAAAAAGACTTACAACAAACAGCAGTGGAGCAAAACACCAAGGAAAACAACCAAAAGAGGATCTGACTAAGGAGTGACTGAATTGAGGGACTCCAATGCATGGAAAAGATGATTACTGGAACACATAACAGGAGAGGGTCATGAGTGGAGAAACAACCGAGTTAGAGAAAAGGAGCAGGTGTCTAAACAACAGAATATGAACACAAAAAACTTAAAAACTAAAATACAAATGCTGCTACGACAATTACTTTCTGCATTTGTGACCTACACTATTCAGCTGTGTTCCTCCTCCCCTATCTGTTTTGACCCTTGTGTGAGGAGAGAGAACTCCCATGTGAACAGACTAATCAATCCACCAGCAACATTAAATAACTCCTAACGTCCCGCCAGCAAGAGCACGTTGAAAACACCGGGCTAATTTTGGAGCCGGGCTGAGCGCCACTCAATAAATCAACCAGCTGCTCATGCCTCTCAGAGGCGGTGGGCTGTGGCATCAGGGGGCAGCGCAGGCGTCTGCTCAGAGCCGGATTCTGCGCGCAGGAAGAATGTCGAGGAACGGCCAGCGACAGAACCTGGTGGTCATCAAGGAACTTGAGCTCATCTTGGACTCCTGCACGCTGGAGCTCACACCTGTGGATGAAGTCTGGCCCAACTTGTTCATAGGAAATGTGTGAGTGTGATGTGTATGAAAGCAGAAACAATATAATACCGAGCTGTTAAATTCAATTTCTATCATTTTTTTTTTATTGTCTAATTTGATGGAGAAACTTTAATAATCTAGAATTTGGAAGATTTTATCAGGTCTATGATTTATGGCACACGTCAAAGCAAAAATAACTTCCATTATTAATAACCAACACAATCAGTTATCACAATGCCTATCAGCTCTTACAAACGCTGAAATTATATTTTATCCTGAACCTGTCAAAAATGTGTGTTTAAATTGTCAGGATATAACATTTATTGAATGCTTACATAGTTGTTTGTGCTGCTAAACTGTGAATATTTAGAATAATCCCACAGTTTTGTTTTATATATGTTCTCTTTGTGATTCTCAGGGCTGTTGCACAGAACAAAAACAGATTACATAAGCTTAGCATCACTCATGTTCTGAACGCAGCACACTCCAAGCAGGGCAGCATCGGTGACCAGAGCTTTTATGGGAACACGTGTGTTTACTTTGGCATCCCAGCGGAAGATTCAGACCACTTTGACCTCAGCCAATACTTTAAATCTGCTACTGACTTCATTCATAAAGGGCTGAAAAGCAAGGATGGTACATTCATTATCTTGCACATATATTAAGCAAAATTAAGTTTTTATTTCCTTTTCCCTCATGTTTTTATTATTATTATTATTATTCTTTTCCACAGGGAATGTGTTGGTCCACTGCATCATGGGTGTGAGTCGATCAGCCACTTTGGTTCTGGCCTACCTCATGCTGAGGCATCGTTTTTCACTAAGAGATGCTCTGACACATGTTGTCAAAAAACGGGCCATTTATCCCAACCGGAACTTCCTGACACTTCTCCTGAAGCTGGATGAAGAGCTGACTCAGAAAAGGACGCTGTGTCCTGTTCTCTGACGTCGTTCTCCCCGTTTTTAATCAGTCCTTGGTTTCTCATGACCTCAGCATGCTGTGCTCCAATTAAATCACTTTATGGAGGGGCTGTAAATAGTGTATTTGTGTGAACCATAGGAAAACATTTGGAGTTTCTATTTTATTTTATCTTTTCTTTATTTTTGCACTTTATGAGTATGTTGTTGTAGTTTCTAGGTCCCACAACATGTTATATGTAATTACTGTTCACGTCTGTCAACCCAAATATTTTTATCTATTTCTATGTTAATCACTGAACTCCAAAATTAAAAGAAAAGTATCTCCACACCATGATGTTAATAACTACGGATTAATCAGCTTGAACATGTCTTTCTGTGTGCTCTATTTTACATCTCGGACCAAATAGATAACACTGCTTTAATTTATGAATCGAATGCCCTTCTTATATTAAATTCTTGTTTGTTTCTCATTTATTAAGCTGTTCCTTTGTTCTTTGATTCAGTAAAATACCTTTTAATAATTCCCAATGACAAAATAAACAAAATAGATTTTACAATTAACTTTTAGTGGTGATTCTTTCAACTTTCTTTATTATTTCATTTTTTGTAGGAGGAAGCAAATGCAAACGGAAGAGAGACAATCATTACGATGAGGTGAATTTTAATGAAAACCTGAGGAGCAAACTAGCATAAGTAACTGGATACACAAAGACATAAACCCCCAAAGAGGTAACTGGCAAGACAAGGGGAGGGGAAAAAAAGTAGATCGAACAAAGATGGGGACACTGGTTAAGTGTTTGCTGGTGTGAAAACCTGTTTTCCTGGTGTGAAAACAAGTAAGTGGTTACCAACTCAGCTATTTTGAGGAGAAGCAGAAAGCTTAGACGCAGAAGATGAATGCTAATCAAAGGGAGAAACAGAGGAAAAATGACTCATTAAAAAGAATGAAAAAAATCCCAGAAACCCATGAAATGATAAAGAAGCAGACAGGTATATACAAAATACAGGGATATCTTAAAACAAGAAAACCTATAAACCGACCCACCCGACACCAAACTCAAAACCATAAAAGATTAGGTAATGTTAAGCTTTTGGAATGATTCACTGATGGTTTGACCTCAACTTGGATAAAAATGGCTTTTGATTTATGCATGGAAACCAGGTGAGTGCAAGAAGTATATGAACTAAACTAATCCTAATAAGAAATATAGTCCGATAAGAAGCCAAGGTGATCCAAGATGCCACAAAATGCCCTTTTCAGAGGCTCTGAATCCACAATAAAAAATATACACTTATGTTCAAATAAGGCCACATCACAGATAGAATTAAGTACAGAGGTATATTATCTTATTTTTTTGCCTTCTTGGTTTTCCATGTGTCTTTTCTGTCTCAGCTTGTCCTCTTGGAGCGTGATGTCCAGTGCTCTGAGCTGTTTCAGGAAGCCATGATTAGGCAGAATGCAGCGTTTCTGCTGCACATGCTCAATTGCTTCCACTACAGTTAAGCTGTGCTTCATCATCAAGTACGCCAAGACCAAAGTGGCTGACCTGCTTCGGCCCATCACACAGTGAACCAACACCTTGTCTGAAAAAACCAAAAACCAAAAAAAAAACACGTGGACACATTAGACTAAAGAACAAACTACAAGAACCTTCCTCTGAGGTAAAGCTTATATGCAATTATTACTCTATATCAGACTCCCTAACTCACTCTGTGGTTGGCTGAGGGCCTCGTGGATAAACTCTGCTGCAGGGAGGAAGTACTGGGAGATGTTGAATGTGGGTTTGTCATCAGCTTCCACACCAAGATACTGGATGTTCAGGTCTTTGTAGTAATTCGCACCAGTCAGCACATTGTTCCACTTTCCTTCTGCTGCATTCAGGACATGAGTGACACCCAGGTCCTTCAGCTCAGGACGCTCGAGAGCTGTTTTCCTGTTTTCATGCAACACATCCAATAGGTGGCTTTCAGCACAAACCTTGTATTTATTTGCACGATTAATAGTATGAGTGCATCCATGCAAACAAAGCTGTCTGAGTTAACTCACTCATCTCCGATGTAAATTCTTGGCCAGACCTGGTTCACATGGATGTATGGAGCTGTGGTGCCTGTCCAGAAGAGCTGCTCCAGGTCTAATGTACCTGGTGTGATGTAATCACTGTCGGGGTCTACCTGCACTGCTGCATATGGATTTCTCTTAGAGGTCACTGCACACGAGGTCATTTCCTTACACATCCCTGTGATAAAAAAAATATTATACACATTAAACACAAGGTATGATCTTTAAAATATATGCAAAGGATTGGATTCAAGTTATATTTAAACGTAAAACATAACCGTCGTAAAACTCACGCACAAATTCAACAAATATAAATGATCTTGAAAGATTGATTTTTTTAAAGGTTTTCTTCTGGCACTAGTGGCCTTTATTTAATGACGGCCAGACAGGAAAGAGGGTTCAGAGAGAGAGAGGGGGAAGACATGGGGCAAAGGTCAACAGGCTGGGAACCAAAACCGTGACGGCAAACCGTAGATTTCTAACAGCTTGACCTTGATCTTTTTACAGTAGATTCTTTACACAATTTACTTTAAAAAGTATAATTATTCTGCTTGCCCTTAATTGTGAAGTCATAGTTTTAAGATGATTTTACCATTACCAATCTGAAAATTATGGCAAGCATTTGCATTCTACACCAATTCCTCTGATATTCCTCTATTGCGAAGTCATAATGCAATAAATCCACTGCAACGAACTGTTATATAATCAATGGAGTGCACCAAAATGTAGCTTAGTACAAATTCAACTCCTCTCTGAAGACCTTGGAAGTTTGTTGGAGAACCTTAGTAAACAAACAACTTCATGAAGGAACACAGCAGTTGTAGAGAACTTTAATGTAGTTAGATGCTTTGAGCATTTCACAGAGCCCACTGAATATCCTGTTCTGTGTGCATTTTTGCCCCAGTGGATCTGAATGAAATTATTGCATTACCTCCTCTGTGTGCAAGGAGGTAATGGCAGCAGGAAAACACCTAAAACATGGAGCACAGGGGGCCCTGAGAACAAGAGTTCAGGAAGATGAATTTACATCAAAGCACATTCGTGAATTACAGTGACCCAGACAAGGTCAAGAGCTCAATCCAACTAAAAATCAGTGGCAAGACATGCAGCTGGAAAAGCAGCAAGAGTAGTTTTACAAAGTGTATTTCTATTCAGGGAGCCTGAATAGAAATACACACCAGATTTTGTGTGTTGCCTTGTTCATCTCTGACTCACTGAAAGACAAGGAAAGCTGGACTCAGATTACTCCAATGCATTAAATAGATACAAACAAATAAAGATAAAATACTCACCCTATATAAATCTGTCACTAAGCAGGAAGCAGGCGATCTTTCCTTAATAAACGCATGCAATGAACATGTGAGTGAGAATATGAACAGAGATCTCCCAACACAGAAAGACTAAAGACACGGATATGGATCTGGACCCAGATGTCTATTTTTAGACAGCTCTACCATAAAACTGATCTGGACAACATGACACACACACACGTGCACGCACACACACACACACGGGCACACACACACACACATGCACACATAAATAGTCCAAGCAGGGAAATGATTTTCGCAGTTCTTTTTCACTGTTCAAGTCTTTTATCATAACCGTCCTTGAATCAGCAACACAAATTATTAAAACAATGTTGAAGTCAAGAATGTATGACCGGGTGTGACTCAATAAACATTTGTTGACAATTGTTGTTGGAGAAAATCATTAAGCATTCAGTAGATACATCTTTGTAAACTGGTTTAGAACTGGGACACCCAATAAAACCAATTTGTCCAAGGGGAGACATTCCAGTAAAACCTCATTACAGAGAAACAGGTCTTCCTTCATTACTGTCTTCAGCGATCTGTCTGCTCTGTGTACGAAGGCTCAACTCCAGCTTCCTGAGTTGTTCCAGAAATCCAGAGTTGGGTCCGATGTCTCGACACAAACGCAGAGCCATGATGGCCTCCGTTAACATCAGGCCCTGGTGGATCATCAAATAGGCCAAAACCAAAGCGCCAGAGCGGCTCACACCCATGGCACAGTGAACAAGAACTTTCCCTGAAAGAAACTTTATTTAGTAAACTCATTTACAGTAAGAATAGCATGTTTGCTCTACTCAATGGTATTATTTGTAATTTTAAGAATCAGGAAATGTAAATATTTCTTTATTTAGGTAGCATGCATAGTCTTTTCCATACTTATTCTTGCTCCTAGTAAAGATACATAAATATTTTCATCTGGTTTTAGAAGGTTTTGTGACTTGTTAACGACAATTTGTGGCGATTGGTCAAATGTTTTGGGTCATTATTTGAAAGATCCAACTCATTATCTGTTTTCTGGCTGAGTCGACCTATTTTTTAATTTTTTTTTATTACAAATGTCCAGGTATTTGAATGTATTGTGATGGACTGACCATTTTCCTTCAAGGCGCTGTCTATGAACTGTGCAGCAGAGTTGAAAAATGGCTGCAGATTGAACGCTGGATGGTCTGCAGCCTCAACGCCATGGTACACGACTTCAATATCAGTGTAAAACTTCTGACCGGTGTTGATCCGATGTTGACCTGCTGCAGCGTTCAGCACATGAGTAACACCCAGAGATGAGAGTCTGGTTTTATCTCGAGCAACAGACCTTCAGACACAAGTCACACACAAAGTGTTTTACTCTATATATTTCTGCCACATTACAAGAGACTTAACCACTCACTCATCTCCAATGTAGAGTTTTGGCCACACTTCATCGACAGAACCGACAGGCTTCCTATTGGTCCAGAGAATTTCCCTCAGCTCTGTCAGGGACGCTGTTTCTCCCTGCTTGGCTAAATGACCTCTGGAGCAACACAGATGTATGTCTGCCCTGGTGCCTTTTTAGGTTAATGCTCATTTTTTAATTTGTGTATGAGTGTGCTTTTACAATGCCTGGGCCTGTCTTTTTCTTCTCCTCTCCCTCTCTAGGCTCATGTCAAGGCAACGTAGCTGCAGCAGGAAGCCTGGGTTGGGACAGATGTCTCTGTGTGACCTTACAGCGGCCACGGCCTCCTGCAGCCGCAGGCCCTCAGTGATCATCAGGAAGGCCAACACTAGGGTTGCAGAACGGCTCACTCCCATCAGACAGTGTACAAACACTTTCCCTGGGACACAAATGTTACCGATTACCTTCAACTTGGTCATATGTACACATAAATATCAGTAACGTAGAATCTCAAATGTGTAGAAAACCCAAATTGAAATGGCAGGTTTGTGAAAAAATTAGACCACAATTATTATTTCAAAACTTTTTCTAGCTTTTGTGATATTTATTCTTTTCAGTTTAATTGAAAACAAATGTAAAAAAATAAATAAGTAGAAAAACAAAAAAGCTGCTACACCCTTGTTGCATGAATGTCCACAACCCTAAAGTATGATTAACAATGTTTGTTGGCATTTGATCTTCTTGTATATGATTTTTTTCAACTCTCCAAATCTCAATCTGGTAGTATTTGCTTGAACCAAACTTTGGCTAGACCAAAATGGCATAGTGAATGTATATATGGAACTTTTTACTGTTATCCTGGGGTCTGTTCAATTAAATCTTTGGATTACAGAACCTACAGTCTTTCAATAAAGTGTTTGTTCAAAGGTTTGAACACATATGCAACCAGTTTTTTTTTTTTTTTACATTTACCTACTAACCAATTGATTAGTTAGTTGACTGTATTTGTGAAACAAGCTCTGAAATAATGTAAGCTGGGTTGTGCATACTATGCAACTCTCAGTATGCTGACTTGCCTCCCATTGCGCGTGCAGCTCTGATGTATCGTGCTGTTGGATAGAAATAAGGACTGAGGATGAAGTTTGTTGCGTCATCAGCCTCCACCCCATAATAATCCACATTCATGTCTCTGTAGAAACGTGGGCCAGTGTTGACATAAAAGCAGGGACCATTGCCATGGGTTGGAGGTCCATGAGCAGCATTGACGATGTGCGTAATACCCAGGCTATGAAGATCTCCTCTGTCACGTGCTGCTACCCTGAAACATGAACACAGATTCATGTCTGTAGTAAGGATGCAGGATGTTACTTTACATGCATGTTAATAGAGGTCAGCCTACTCATTGCCTATATAAATATTAGGCCAGACTTGATTGACATGGCCAGTTGGGCGTCTGTCTGCCAGTAAGAACTCCTGTAGTTCAGAGACGGAGGGAGGTTCATACGGGGGATCTCTAAGAGACATACTGTACAGACACACAAATACAATGACCACCATCTTTGAGTACATTCTGTACAAGTCAGTATAATAAACTTAGCCAGACATGACAAAAACCTAAAGCACATCCAATGTGTTTCCAATATAAAGCATTCAGGCTTACCTTGGTTTATTGCAGTAAAAACATTTCTCCTTCAGTTCTGTCTTCTTCTTCTTCTGCACCTTCGTTCCTTTTATAACTCAGTAATCAGACTCACTGATGACAAACACAACACACTAAAACTAAACCACGTCTAAGCTGCACATCCACGTTCTCAGTCATGTGGACAGCTTTGTAGAGAAATCTGAACCATAGCATCAGGTTGTGTATTTTCATACTGACCTCAGGCTATATTAGACATCTGAGCTTTGAGTGGACGTGTTGCTTTGAGACCATATTAATCATTAATAATCTAATTGTATGTTTTGTTTTCAGAATTATGTAAATGCATTTATGTTAAGTTTCACCTTGCTTTTAAACCCACAGTAAGTTGCGGTTATATCTTTGTTACGCATTTCATCTAACGTTAACTTTTTTTTTTTAAATAAATGTAGCCTTTACATTGGTAATGGAATTACTATCCACATTTTAGTTTAACATTATAATGTTTTCCATATGAAGACATTTTGTTTTACTGGTAATGTATTTAAAAATGTATAAATTAGCTTTGGGAGAGATACCCAAAAAAAAAAATCATAAACAAACAAACAAACAAGGAGAGTTATTTAAAACTGCTTCCTTGCAGAAACAAGTAAACACATAAATAAAGCTAAGCATATAGCACAAAATAATTTTAGGACAAAAGATCCAACAACTTTCTGCTATTACAGCCTTCAGGTGTTTTATGAAATATGATCCGAATCTGCAGTGCAATGGACAGATAGTTAAAAGTGGCCTCAGCTAAAATAAACTTTTATGTGCCCTTACCAACTAATTGCTTGTTCTTACAGTATTTTGATGTTTGTGTATTAAAAATATGAACAAGTTAAAATGAAATTGGCGTAGTTAAATTGAATTTTATTATTCATGTTCAAATATCACATGGTCTGCAACTGTTATGGACAACTTGACCATCACTTGAAACCAGAAAGACAAGGTCACATAAGGCTTTTTTGGTGCATCTGGACGTGGAGAAGCCTCAAATGGAGAAACATTCCCAGCAGGCAAGTTTTGAAACACCCTCTCCATTACTCTGAAACGGCACATTTTTCTCAAAATGTATTAACTTTGTCAATAGTCAAAGCTGTTCAAGTTGAATTTTCACAACATGACATAATTTAATACAAGAAGAAATTGTTTAAGCTGTTTGGTTCTATAACAGACTGCTGTTCAAGTGAAACCCCCTCACCCCCTCAGTTCGACACTCATCATCATGCTATTTATTCTGTGCCTCTTTGGCTGTTTGTCTTCTCAGATAAGTGATGAAAGTATTGGTTTTCTTCCAAAAATTTTCTCTTCGTCTTTCTTTTTTTTTAAAGCAGAGATTTTACCTCTGACAACAGCCGTATCAAACTTGATTGAAAAACATCCATTTTTTATTCTCCTGATCAGTCCTGACCCAGGTGACTTTAAGAAAATAAATGAACAGTGAGTGTTCATTTAATGCCCACTGAGACAACTTCCAACAACTCCAACCTCTTTGAAATGCCGTTTACATTTACCAAATACAAATTTTTTAAGTATAATAAGCTTGGCTCCACATGAACATAAATACCAGTGCCGTAAAACAGGTTGAACAACTTCAAGTTATCTTTTGTTTTTAATCACTTAAGTCAAATGGTTGAAAAAAAAAATGCCCAGAGATATCAAAATAGTGATTAGAAAGTCACCAAGTAATCACATGTAAAACTGACTAAACTAAATCAAGGTCAGGTTGTGGAAGTGAAATATTTTTAATGACAAAGAAAATTCTAAACTATAATTTAAATAATTAAAAGTATAAATGTATAAATTAAAGATGTTAACACTGAACACACCTTGGCCGTAATGGCACATGGTGGAGGTGGCATCATGCTGTGGTGGTTCTTTTCTTCAACAGAAAGAAGAAAAAAAACATTAAAGCACAAAATGGTTTTTTAAAATGATTTGTTTTGTATTTTTCCCATGAACACGATAAGGTTGTTTTCTTGAGACATGCGAAACTTTGAGGCCTTGTTCCATCAGATGGTGCGCTGCCTGATTTAAACATCACTTTATAACAAAGGCAAAATGAAATGATTTAGTCCAGTACCGTTTTCAGAAGTTTTAACCAGGATTCAACCTTTCATAGTACACACTCTGACATGAATCCAAAATAAAATATTTCAATGTTCAGGGATAATGTTAAGAAATGTAATAATAAATGCTCCAAATTTATACCTGTAATGAACAGAACAGAACTGTTTCAGCCAGTTTAAGTATTTCCCCAAGGGCATAAAGACATTTCGCTCCTGCAGATGTTTTTCACGTTAAACTTACTATTACTTAACCAAAACCATTAATTCTGGTTCATAGTCCAAGACCAGAGGTATGCTCATCCAATCAGCACCATGTGTAGTAATTTCAGAGCTGGGACTAAAAGACAAAAAAGGCCCACAGCTCACCTAAAACGTGTTAAACTGACCCGTTTAAACAGAATGAGCTGAGGTGGAAGCTTTGCTGCAACTAAAAATTGTGCATCAAAAATGAAAACATTTGGTTTTTCAACTCCTCAAAGTAGATAAAACACTTATCTAAAATTCTTGATGAAAGTTTCAGACCTATATCTTCAAAAATCCATTGTGATAGTGATGTTTTGCTCTGTAGTCCTCATTTGTGCTTGAAGTCAGTTTCTGAAAGTGGCTGCAGACTTGAGAGACGACATGAGAGTGCTTGTAGCGACGTCCATGTCTGCGCAGCTAGAAGCTGGAGGAGGAATTCCAACAGGAAAAAGGTACTGAATTTTTGGCATAATGAAAACTAGAAACTTGCAACCCTATATTCTTAATTGTCAGCATCAAGTAATAAAAATAAACCCTCTGATGTTGGCTGAATGGTCCTCTGCTGACCTCTTGAGGACAAAATGGAGACAGACAAGACATCAACAGGCAAGTAAAGATAAGCAGATGCTTTAAAAAGAATTGACATTAGGTGACCAATCAAAAAACACAAACACAATGGGGATCTGACAAGCATAGGCAGTGTGGGTCATGAGGTTTTCAGGCTGAAGGAAAAGCTTTGCGGCGTTCCTCATATGAAGTCAGGCTTTTCTGGGAAGGTGCAACCTGCTCGTCTGATGATGACATTAGCAGAGTAATGTGCTGCCCTGACGCACTGATCCAGAGGTTTCTCCTGGACAAGCCCAGACAGGAAGCCTGCACCGCCCAGAGGACAACATTATTATGACTGCAGAGGTAAAACAAGAGATACACAAAGTCAAATATTCTTACCTCCAACAAAAGCGTCACCTGCACCATTTGTGTCAACAATATCCTTTGGGTCAATCTTAAGGACAGGGAATGTCTCAATCTTATCACCTAAACAGACAAGACTTTAGTCTGGGAATATGAAACTCGAGATTAAAGACAAAAACGTGAAGAGAAAGAATATCTTACTGAGGGCCATGATAGTTTCGTCCTTTCCCTGGGTAAATACAACAATTCTCTGTCTCTTTGTGTTAACTTTGGGTAACGCCTGGGCTTTCTTGGCAATCTCCTTAATGTCTTTAGTCTGAAAAAAAAAAAGTACAAGAAAACATCAACTTAACAGAACCTGTTAATGGATGCACAGAAAACAAGAAAATCCACTCACTTCAAAGTCCTGCTCCTTAGCAAAAGCTGCTGCCTCCTGAAAAAGCAAATATATGACATTCATGATTCTGATTTACATCAAGTACAACAGATCAATATGTGGCAATCACTGTCTTACCGATTCATTGCCGAATAACACGTCAATGTAAGGCATAACCTGCATGAGGTTGTCCTTGAAGAACTGGCAGATGAAAGGTGCAGAAAGGTTCATGCAGAATAGCTTGTTCTTTTCAGAAGCGTGCTTTGCCACTTTCAGGATGGACTCCAAAGACACAGTCAGGAAGAAGCCCTGGAAAATCACACCGTTATCAAAACAGGCCAGACATCTGGTGCAACTAATGGATCGCTAACAACAACAAATCGACAGGGCTAATTTTAACACAGAAAATTTCAATGTTAGTAGGTCTTGTGAAGTCGATGTCTTTTTTAAGAGAAAATGTCTTATTTGCATCATACAGTGTTCTTTTACGTATCACACAAATGTAATTGTATCATAGTCAAGATGTTTTTCTCCTCCCTGCATTTTGAACATACTTATGAAACCCGTCAACTGCATCTCATCTCCACTTCAATTAGAGATAAAGTAACTCATTAAAGCTTTTTGAAGAAATTTCAACTGATAAACTAAAAATATTTCACAGCATTTATGCACTTAGAGATTAAAGCAATCTCAGCTACTGTGGACTGCTGAGCATTCACTAATTTTAGGTGTAAGTGGAGCAGAAGCTCCATAGCTGCTGCGTTTGGATGCTATTCCTCAAGAGACTTATTGCTCCGTCTTTAATTGTTAAAGATATGCAAAAGATACTATAAACTTCCTCTGAGGTAAAACTGGTTTTAATTCAGAGATTAAGCCTGTATTAGTATGCGTGCACCATATTTGAAGGAAAAAAAAAAACCTGTGGTAGGTTAATAGACTCACAGCAATATAGTAGACTTTCGCTTTTTCCACCAGCTCCCAGTTTTCTTCCAAGTCTAAATGATTCTCCTTCTTATAACAGTTAGCAGCTGCTAGGTTAGCTACCAAAGACCTGGAAGACAGAAACAATATAATGAGACATTTATCATTAACGCACTTTACAATTCTCCTTTTAATCACCGACCTGTTATCTCCGGTGATGCAAGCAGCGCACGTCCCCGTGGGCTCTTGGTCTTGCTCGTAGTAATGAGCGTCCACATGGGCCTCCTCCGCCTTCTGCTTGAGGATCTCTCCGAACTTATCTTTCCCAATGCAGCCGAAGAACGTGCCGACTTTGTGGGGCTCCTGGATCATCCACTGTGGGTCACCGCACCAGCTTAGATTAGCGCCGGCCAACTCAAGTCTTCACACAGAAACGAGCATTTATGGCATTAAGAGTGCGTGCGACTGACCTGAGCGATCTTAACCGAGTTCTGAGTGGCTCCACCGGCGTGATACTCTACTTTGAATTTCTTTACAAGCTCATCAAATCTAAACAAGTGAAAAAAAATATCTGAATTTATTCATCAAAGCCAGAGTAACCAATATAACATCATGTTTATATCAATGTAGAGATTTTAATATTGAAAAATTTTTATCATGTTTACCCCATTTTTATTCTACAAATACATCATGAAGCACTACATTCATTTTCAATGCCTATTAAAATCAGAACAAGGTTTTGCTTCATAAACAGAGATCAACTCCTAATCCTTTTCATTTCAATTAGATTCAAAACTTCTACATCTATCAAGAAACCTGCAGCACATTTTTCTTCTTTTGTGTTTGATGCCACTCACATTTAGGTTATAATCTTTAGAGAGAAAATAGTAATCAGCCTTAGAATATCTACATCGACCAGTAAAACCAGATGTGTTCATCTCTGGTACCAAGACAAATCTTTAATTGAGGTCTGGGAGATGTTTTAAATCAACTAAGTCTTCAACAAAAAGATACATAAAGAGAATGCATCAGAAAATTATTTGAGGTAGTAAAAAATCTACATATTAAAGTTACTTAATGCACACTTCAGTATATCATCATAGCTAACCCTAACCCTAAGCCCAGATATAGATATTTAATTTTCTCTAATAGAATTTCACTGCTGGTCAAAATCTAATGAAAACAATTGAGATCAGTTGATTATTTTTTAAAACGTGCAACGTTTTGGGGTTTGGTAACGCAGTCAATACATGTAAACCAACATCCTTGCATGGACTTTGGATTTTTTTTTTAAACAAAGAATAATGTGTTGTGCATCTGTAGTTTCAGATTTTCATGCTGGTCAGCACAAAACTGCAACTGTGACGTACGGTTGACCAGAGCTGAACTGCGTCTCTATGCCTTATTGCTGCTCGTTCTTCTGAGAGACGTTCTGCTTGCAGCGCTGCTAAATCATTCCGGTCCAACGGTTCACGCGTCTGCTCCAGGCGCTGCTCGTGATTAAACTCAGTTATGTCTGACAGCAAACAGCATTGTTTGCCGGGCCACTGCTAATCTGGATGAGAAATGCTGTTTCGAGTTTTCAGTGACATAAATCACGAGTCAATCAACAAATGTGGACAGCTGTCAAGCAAAAACGTCTCTGTGCAACTAATGGAGATGAGGGCAGATTGGGGCATAACTGGTTAAAGGTGCTCTAGTGGAGAAGAGGCTGAAAAGACTAAAGTAGCACAATCTACTACTGAGATAATTACAGCAGTTCTCTAATAGTGACCTTTAAGTTTTTTATTGTACCTCCCTTATCTGACAGACAAACATGGACCTGTCCAGCCTTGCCTGTCAACAGAATATTAAAGTCATTACTGTTCATTTGAGCCTTTAGGTGAGAAGCAATTTTCTGATTTAAGATCACATTAATGCTTTATTTCAATGTTCTCTTGTCTTACCCAAGTTGAAGACTGGCTAAGAGAAATCAGCTGGTGTGTGATGTCAGCTTTCTGCCACAGCGAAAATAAAACCAGCCATGCGGTCTCTGATTGAAGCATCACTGATTAGGCCAACAAGAATTACTCTTTACCATTTAAACAATTTATTCAGATCTTTTTATAACACACTAATGACCCGTCTGTGCTCCTTTGAAGATTTTCTGATAACAGCTGTGACTGGAAAGCCAGGAACATTGTAAGATGGCATCTCTGCAGAAAGCAGCATCATACTTTTCTCAAAATTAATGCACAACACACGCATGACTGACCGCTGATAATACAATCCATGTCATTTTTGTCAGTTACGTAATGCGTCACAGCCGTGCTTTCTTGTTTCCCTTTTGGGCTGAAGCCTGTTTAATTGACTGATATATTCCAGTTTGCCAGACCTGCAGTAGAAGAGTTGCCTTCACGCTGTCAACTGTGTATTTTCAGATATATTATTAAGAACAGCAACAACCCCACTGCTAGTAAAGATCCTGAGAGGAAGTGAAAGGTCAGAAAAGGGGAGCAGTGAAGCAGAGGGGGAAGAACATTTAGTTGTCTGTTGTAAAAAACATTTTTAAAATGAATATATTTATATATATAGTCAATATGATGGTGCTCTCAGAGATAATTATGAGAAAGTCTAATAGGGTGAACTAGCAGGTGCAAAGAGTAACAGCTTCTGCTCTATAGATACAGAGAAGAAAGAGAAGATTGGTTTTAAATCATTTACCAACCAAAAGATTTCAATCTGAAATGTTTATCAACAAAATTTCTAATTTATAGGGAACAAAAAGAGGGAGATCCAGTCCAGATCAAATCAACAAACTGTCACATTCTGGTCTCTTATCTCCTGCTGTTAAATGTTTGCTTTGTGGCTCTGGTCTCGGCGGGACTGGGGAGGTGAAGTGTCCCACTCTGTTATTGGACGAGACCGTCTCACTCTGCTCAGTTCGCTGCGCTGCCATTGGCCAAAAGCACAGGAACAGAGGTCAATGGTAGCAGCTTTCTTGTGTGTGCCTGTTTTGGCAGGCCCTCTCCAGAACAGAGAGGCGCAAACTCTGGATGAATTCAGATGCAAAAAACCCTGACACAAGTTCACCTGTGTGATGGCGCTAATATCGCAGATACTATACAGTAAATGTAAACCAGGAGGTACGAACAGTGCTTTGTGCTTGTCCTCAGCCAGGATCTGATCATTGGGCTTCAGAGAGTATCTGCAGATGATTTAAAAAAAGGGAGGAAAAAGGAATATAATATCAATTATTGTGAAAGATTGCAAAAAACACATTTACTAAATCATCCAACAGCATTTGTATCATACAGTAAATCCATTTCTGTCTACATAAATAGTCTTTTTCCACATCGATGTGCTAATCAGAGGGCGATTTCCTTGAAAGAAACACAAAGGTTTGCTGGGGATTAAAGGGCAGTTTTAGTCCTGCTTTAGTGAGGCCAAATTAGACCTGAGGCTGGCCGGTTCAGCTCTAATCCAGGCGTTTACGCAAGGGGTTTCTGACTGGACACGGAGACGGAAACCAAAGCAGCCCTTTGCCCTGTTAAATCTGGTCCATTTGAGACGAGAGAGCAAGCTCTCAGGGCAGATTCAAGATTCAGATCAGTCTCTGTATTACTGCAGATAGACTAATTCATTTTGAAGGGATACTGTACCAAAACAAAGAGTCGTGGACTGACAGTTAATTTATGTTCAGGATGCATTAAAGCAATGGATCAGCTGCTTTTTCTGTGCATATTGGCTTCCTTTCTTATCGATCACAGGCCTAAATGAATCTCTTTCCTCTATAATCTCCCCTGATAACAAAAGGCTGGATGTCAATTGATCTGGAGTCGCTTGTTGCGTACTTATTTTGTTTTGCCTATTTAGAACATTTGCAGCAGCAATCAATGAAAACCACTTGCATGGAAAAATACATATGTTTTTTGCATTGTTTTATTATTTAAACTTACTTGTCCAAGAAGTCTTTATCAACAACAGCACAGATGTCGAGTAAAGGGTTTCCCATCCCAAAGAGGGAGTTGGAGCTGCAAGAAAAACAGAAACGTGGTTGAAATTTTAACCGCTGATTAACAAACTGTAAGGCTTCTCAGCCAGAACCGTTTTTGAGAGAAAGCTTGATAAATAATTTAGCAAATCTAAAAATAATACTACTCATATGCAGCAACCTAACCACCACACTATTTAAATTATTAAAATATGTTGCTGAATAATATTTATTGTTAGAAATATTTTTATTAATGTATTTATATACAATTAAATATGCATAATTTTTTAATTATATTTCTGTATTTTTTCTAAATTAATTTTTATTACATATAACAGCTACATTTTTTAAATAGTCATCTTAAATATTAAAATAATCTACAAAGCTCAGTGCAGAGTGGAGACATTTTTTTCATTTTCAGAAGAAAAAACCCTGAGTGTGCAGTAATACTTTTGCAAAAACAGTAACCTCACAAGAGAAAAGCAGAAATAGTGCAAATAAAGCAGATGTTTGTACAGCATTCATAAAAAAAGAGATGTTTGTGGTCAGTGGCGAGGATCTGGGCAATCATGCATGCAATTATATTATGACACTCGCAGTGAGCTGGTCCACTGACAGAACTGCATATTTCTGCATTTTTCCAAGACAACAAAACTAACCGCAGGGGTTGACCATCTGAGAACATCGCGGTCTTGTGATGCCAACAGACAAAAAAAGAAGCTGCTAAACTACACGTCTGCACTTTGTGTCATGTAATAACACGAGCACCTAAAACCTGTTAGGCAACTTGGTAACCTATTTCAGAAAGAAAGGTTATAGTGTAGCTTCTACTCTCTGAGAACAGACAGAACTAAGTTATAGCCCCTGGATTTATTATGAGTAAGCAGACCAGGAGGAATAGGGATATGAGTAATACAAAAAGTCAGATTAGTAATGGTGCTTGTTTCGCTCCTGCAAGCCTGAGCGCACGCGCCGTTTCCATAAACTTGTCAGTGTTTGTGAGAACGCTACAGATGGCAAGTGTCACTGACAGATGTTCGCTCCATATGAATATCTGCTGCCATATTTCCCAGGAAGCCTCTCTGATGAACATAGAGGCTTTTCAGAAACCAAAAGCAGAAACCGGTCACCAGAGCCACAGAGAAGCGCACCAAAATCTGAAAATGACATCTAGCCACGGGATGCCACACCCTTCCTATCATCTCCTTTAACACAGCCTTCTGGTTGTATGCAGTCTGATGATTAATGGGCTTGTGCAGCCAATTACACTAACCCATGCCTACCTCCAGATCTGCTCTGCTGGTTGTACCTCCATCAGTATGCTCTTACCTCACAACAGACATGGTGTTCTTCTCTCCCGGTATGTGTGCACCAGCAAGACACTGACAGACCTGTTGAGCAACCTTAAAAAACCTGGTTGTGGAAAGGCTAAGCTTTGGGGGGAAAAGAAACAATTTGAGCTCAGTTCAGCGTGCGGGCGGATCGATTTCCTTTCCCTGCATCTCCAGCTCCTCCTACTGGGGACTGACTGATTGGAGGCATCTGAAGGAGGAAGGGCCACTGCAACCTGCCTCTGCCCTGTGATTGGCTTGCTTCTCACACTCCTGCAATATTCTACTGGCTTAAGCGTCCCGATATCGGCTGCTTATATGGACTAGGCTCTGATCTGATTTCTTCACAGTGAAACGGGGGAAGAAAGAAGAATGATAACATTGTCCAATGCGGACCACGTGATCGCTTGGCTGTCCTTTGTTGTCTCTGGAGGCTGGCGCAGGATGGACCCTGCGTGGACAGTCTCCAGGACACCGGCCCGGGCATTTATTTCTGCAGCTGGTCATGCTGAACTAAGGTTAAATATTTTCCCAGCTAGCACAGCCCTCACTGTTCCTCTTAAGGGGCGGCTAATGGTTAAATCTTAGCTGTCGGTGTTAAAGAATAACACTATAAAGACAACTTTGCAGCAGGATTTTTCCACAGCGTTGGTTGAGGAACACTAACAGACTCGAGACGCCACTGCACAAATGTGCAAAACTGTTGCTCCCGGGATAACACTTTACACAGCCATTGATTTGGCGCACAAATCAACGACTCGGGTAAACGTTGTTTCGTCCCCTGTTGTTGAAAACAGAGGAGCAGTCACAGCGCATTTTAGTCACCTTAGTTCGGCAGCAGCTTCTTTGCTCGGGGACTCTGTCTTTTCATCCTCGGAAAGTTTGAGTTTCTTTGCTTTGGGTTCATCCGAAGCCATGGCTGCTCAGACTGAGCACGTTGCAATCACCTTATGAAAAGCGGTCATCCCAACGTACGTCTTGACGTTAAACCCCGAGCAGAGACTCGCAGGCATCGAGAGCTAAAAGTCGCGCCGTTTCAAAGCGACACATAATTTTAAGTTAATGTTTATACAAAAGTTAAGAATGTATTTTACTGGGTCTTCGTATGGTTTAATCTTTGTGTCACATCCCCAGTCATTTCTAACATCGCCACTAACTGACAATATCAGGTTTGTTGTTAAATAATATGTATTTGTCTACGAAAAAAATTATATATTTTATTATTTATTAAATATTTTATTATTTTCAGATGTGTGCTTGTTTGTTCATTTGTACATGTGTTTTGTTTCCTATACAATTGTTTTCTTCAGTGACAAGTGAATTTTGACTTATGTGAAGGGGTCACGCCAAAATCATTGAACTTAAAAATAGCCTTAAAAAGATAACATGGTACAAAGTCTGTGAATTTCCCTGAAAGTAAATGAAGTGTTTACGACTATTGGATATAGTACCTGCAAGACTTTACTCAGGGAATAAGCTCTCCACAGCCAAACGCTTGTAGCTGACCACAAATTGTGCCTGATCATAAAAGAGGTGGAAAGAATCTTTAAGGGAGTCAGTCTCCTACACCCATTGTTTTTCCAAGCTCCAAAAGACCGTTAGAAATATTTGAACACTTAAAAAAACATTAAGAAGGCTCTATTTTGTGACTTAAACTTTTTTTTTTACACGTAACCCAGTTATGTTTACGTGGGCAAACATCTGCAGACGTCTCCATCAAATCTAGCCAGTAATACAAAATTAGCTGAGAGGATTTAGTATGTATGTACGTGTGAGTGTATAAGTATGTACATAATTGAGTTATTTTAAGATTTGAAGGTACATAGAAAAAATGATTTTATGAATTACATCTTCGTCCAGTTGATGGCGGTAATACACAAAGTTTCTAAACTGCCAGAAACGCTATATTAGAAGAAGAAGAAGAAATCTTGCCATCTCTAACAGCTGCAGTTAGCAGGTAAACTTTGTACAACTTTAATTTTAACATGCCATGTCTAAAACTTTACAACTCATGACACTTGTAAGTGTCCGATTGATTTATTTTTAAAAGTAAAGATAGTAAATATGTGCGAAGTCCGACTGCTAAGCAGACCGAGAAGTCAACTGATGCGAAAGTTAATTTCACAGACTTAACAGGAAGTAAAGCTGGTTAACAACTTGAAATAATAACATTTTGCGTGTATTAATTAGAGTAAGTTACTATAAAACACGTGCGAAAAAGTTATGTTCTTCAGTCTGCTGATGCTGTGTTGGTCTATGGAATTTCTTTCAGTAGCAAACCAACAACAATCCTCATCACTGTTCCAGCTGAAATGATCAACAGCCTGTTTCTGATCAGCCACTCTGGAGACATCTTCCTGGAGAAGCACTGGAAGAGTGTCATTAGCAGGAGTGTGTGTGACTACTTTTTGGAGGCCAAGGAGAAGGCAGGGGATCCAGAGAATGTGGCCCCAGTGCTGCAGACCCCACACCACTATCTCATCTCTATCTACAGGGGCAAACTCTTCTTCCTTTCAGTTTCCCAGACTGAAGTCCCCCCACTCTTTGTCATTGAGTTCCTGCACAGGGTGGCAGATACTTTCCAGGTGGGAATTTAAACTATTTGAGTTGATTATACCTGTAATTGTGATTTTTTTTTTATTTGTATTTTTTTTGCAGCAGAATGGATAGTTGGTGTTTTTCTATTTTTTTAAAATTGATTATACCTGTAATTATGATTGCTTTATTTGTATTTTTTTCTTTGCAGCCAAATGGATAGTTGGTGTTTTTCTATTTTTTTCTTTAGTCAGTTATATAGTTTTTTTGTAGTCATGCCAAGAAGCTGTAGTATTTTTGTCTTAAGTTTTTTATTCTTTGAAAAGAAGGAGAAGCATAACAGAACAATTAACCCGCACCTTTTTATAACCTTAACAAACAGATGACAACAGATGTTAGCTGAGTGTTACATGGTGGTTTTATGCTGGGGATTGTTATGCAAATATTTATCTGGAGTCTTTTTCACTGCACTCTTTGTTTCCTGTGTTGCATTTGAAAAAATGTATTTTGCCTTGGATTAGCTGTGTATTTATCAAAAATATTTACACACATTACAACTACAAACACACTTGCAATGGACTGGCATTAGATTCTAATGTGTATTGATTGTGAGGAGTAAATACTATAGTTTAACTGAGTTTCCACAAAAATATATAACATGAGCTAATTACTTTTATAGGACAAGCAGATATTATTCTTGATACTAAATTAAAACATGTATTTGTTTATTTACATTATCAGTCCTATCATAGAGCATTTTTCATGCTCACAACTGTATTCAAGACATTTTCAAACAGGTGGACTTGTATACTGTATATAACACATTATCTATGATGAAATTCAGTAGATTAAAAAAATAGGCAGACAAATCAAATAATTACTAAGGATTAAAAAAACTGATAAAACAAATTTGTGTCCAATTGAACAGCACATGAAGTAAATGCTGACATGTGCAGATTGTAAAATAAAAACATAAATATACAAAGTGATCTTAAAGAAGAATTTTCCAAAGATGACAGATAATATAAATAAATATGTCTCACTGTGAGTTTTATGACTCACCAACATAGGAACAATGTTACAGAACGATTTAGTGGTTTTAAAACCATAAACATTTTTAAAACATTTTTAAAACAATGTTATACCTCGATACCATTAACTCCTCACCCCTCAACTTCTCTATGTGCAAGGGATATCTGCCAGAACGTTGCATTTTTCCAAACGACAAGGCCCAAGTCATTGTATTGCATGCAGAGAACTGATTGGAATCATGTGGTTTTATACATGATGCATCAAATTGTTTTGCTGTGCTTCTCCTTTTTTAAATGAGGCACTGTTTTGGTGTAGAAAACAGGAATTGTTCTGTAAACCTACCACTATCATTGTCAGCTTTGTGTGATTTAATTCTGTCAATTTTAATGATTATTACTGACAGCTAATGAAAACTTAAATCTCAGTTTCTTCCAGAATAAAATAGTTAGACAAGGATATGCAATAAAGTCCATTAAGACCCACTATTTAAAAACTGGAAAACCAGCTTCAGTTTTAATCTAAAGAGACACCAGTCAGAGTTCATTTTTTGTTTTGCCAGTAAGAAATTCCACATGTTGACCCCTGGAGTCGAGAAGGCTGTTCTGACCTCAGTGAGACATTTTTCTTCCTTATCCGCAGGATTACTTTGGTGACTGCTCAGAGGTTGTGATCAAGGAGAACACAGTGACTGTTTACGAGCTTCTGGAGGAGATGCTGGACAACGGGTTTCCTCTGGCAACAGAGTCCAACGTCCTCAAGGAGATGATAAGGCCTCCAACCATCCTGCGGTCGGTGGTGAATACGCTCACAGGTAATCAGAGGTCAGCTAAGGCTGAAGTAGCCAAACTATATGTAAAGTCTTTATTCCTAATTGCGTCCTGTGTTTTCCAGGGGGTAGCAACGTCGGGGGGACATTGCCTACAGGCCAGTTGTCTAATGTTCCCTGGAGGCGGGCAGGTGTTAAATACACCAATAATGAGGCTTATTTTGATGTGATAGAAGAAATTGATGCCATTCTGGACAAATCAGGTAAAACAAATCAACTTATTTAACAATATCATTGAATATATTTGCTAAAGGCTTTTATGTATTTCAGAATATAACTAGGATTGTGTCTTCTCCAGGTACGACTGTCTTTGCAGAGATTCAGGGTGTGATTGAGGCCTGTGTGAAGCTCACTGGGATGCCTGATCTCACCCTGTCCTTCATGGTGGGTCCGTTTTATTTCAGCATACGTTAGCTGCTATATTTGACATGGTGGTGTGTCATCAACCAAGTTTTCCTAATCTTTTAAGAATCCACGACTTCTTGATGACGTGAGTTTCCACCCGTGCGTGCGTTTTAAGCGCTGGGAGTCGGAGCGCGTCTTGTCTTTCATCCCGCCAGATGGAAACTTCAGACTCATGTCGTATCATGTCAGCTCTCAAAAGTAAGCACAGTTGTCCCTGTGTTGTACATTGACTTACAAAACCATCTTAAGTTTTCTATGTTTTGTCTTAAACTCCAATATTTTAATAGTCCTGAGCTAGAGGTTGTTTTTCTTTTTTTTTTGTCCAGTCTTCTCAAGGTCAGTCAGGTTGGATGGAGAATATATAATCACCAGTTTTAAAACGTTGTCCTGTATTTAGCCTCATTGTCCATCATACATATGAGTATACCTCCAGAGATAGAGGATATACCTCTAACATCCAGTAGAGAGCTATTGTTTTTTTTTCAGTCAACAATCAGAGTCCACTCGTTACTGACGGAGACCTGCTCTGTGTGTGTTTCCTGTCCCAGTCTTGTAGCCATTCCGGTGTACGTGAAGCAGAACATCAGCTTCTTGGAGACGGGTTCTTGTGGTCGCCTTGACATTACAATTGGGCCCAAGCAGACCATGGGGAAGACGGTGGAGAGCTTGATGGTCACTATTCCAATGCCTAAATCTGTGCTCAGTGTCAATCTCACAGCCTCTCAGGGAACCTACACCTTTGACTTAACAACCAAGGTAATCAGCCAGCATGGCCTTCCTCACCAGTGATACATGATAAAGGGCAACTGACTTCATTATGCCAGCAATGGATGCTATTACTTTAGGTAAAAGCTGGTTGGAACTCAAACACATCCCTGTCTTATTATAAACACAGAAATTCAAATTTCTATTGGGATTTTTATGTGCTATGAGTTGAAACTAGATTAAGCTTTTTAACAACAAATGCTGAAAATGTTAAAAAGGAACAGGGTCCCACTTTAGAGGGAACATAGTTGGCACCATTTATTTTTTATTGAAAATAATAATTTTCCCTCAATGCATAAATAAATGTACTCCTAAATAAAGCCGTATTCAGAAAATAATTATCCTGTTGTAGTAAAATAGGAATATATCAAAAGACATTTGACAAGTCCTTGCCAGGGATGCTAGTATTTATGGAGGGCATAAATACTTATATTTTTATATAAATGCTTATATAAAAATATAAGCATTTTTATATACATCACCAGCTGGTCAGTGCAGATGTTAGAACCTGACGGTAAGAATAAAAGCAGCGTTTTGTTGTGTTATCCTGACCTCAAGCACTCATTCTGTGGTAGGAGGTCCTTTGGGACGTTGGGAAACTGAACCCCCAGAAGCTCCCCAACCTGCGAGGGAGCATCAGCATTCAGACGGGCGCCCCGAAGCCTGAAGAGAACCCCTCCATCAACATTGATCTGAAGATACAACAACTGGCCATATCAGGTAAAGGTCAAAAATCAATGATCAAAGATCAGCAGGAACTAAAATTGAGCTTTTACTGAAGTTTAACATTTTTAGGTGTCGAAATGGTGACAATTTTCACTATTCATGTTGTCAGAATGTGAGCATCATAATGAAGAGGGGTGTTTAAATCCTGTTGTGAATTTTGTTGTTCAGCTCCTTATTAAAGAACAGCAAGTTGTGTAAAAAGAAGTGAAACATTGAAAAGTTAGAAGTGCATTCAAACATTTACAGAAGCTGACATCAAGTGAACCTGTAAACATTTTAATGACGTTTAGGTTCATCCTGAAATTTCACAGAAAAGCCAAATATTTCCCACTTTTTGTGAGCAATGTAGCATAAACTATCATAGTCCCTTAATATTTAATTTTGGACTTTGGAAAATTGTTTGTTTGGTACTATATTAAACAGTGGAGCTATGGAAATAATAATGATAACCATTATAAATATGAATATTTAAAGTTCAGTAAAAAAAAAATATTACCATGCAATATTTTTGCAGGAGATTTTAGGTTCTTTAGGGCCTCAGAAGTGAATCTTTTTTTAAAATATTTTTTTCTTTCATTGTAGAAAGAAAATGATGCATCAAAATAAGTGTTGCTATCAATCATTTTTTAGTGCCTAAAATAGTGCCCTAATTTAGGCACCATTAGGGCCTAAATGTTATAATAACCAAATACTCAATATTCCATGGAACTAATTTTAGGATTTTAAAGGTTGAAGAAGCAGAAAATTCATTGCTAATTTGGCTTCCCACTCTTTTTTGTTGTTCAGGTCTCAAAGTGAGTCGTCTGGACATGTATGGAGAGAAGTACAAACCATTTAAAGGGGTAAAATATGTGACTAAAGCAGGAAAGTTCCAGGTCCGGACCTGAGCGAGGAAGGAAAGCTCAGCAGGGAGCAAGGGTTACCACACTGCCGAGTCAGCGACTCACTTATCTACATCTGCATGGTCAATAATGAAAAACTCTGCATTCTAACAGCTATTTATTACACCACTTAAACCATGCTTGGTATTGTATTTTAAATTCTCATGACTGAATAACTTTGGCCTGTAAAGGGAAGCCTTAAAATCAATGTGATTTAATGCATCATATGGAGATTTTCCAAATGCTGCATCAGTTGATATGTATGCATGTGTATTTCTTTAAGTAATATGCTCAAAATGTTGCAGAATATTTTGCTTTAAAAACAAGCTCCCTGCGTTGCTTTACGTGACATCTCTGAAATTGAACAGTACAATCTGCACGCTGCCTTAAGAGTTTGAAGGAATACCTTTGAAAAGGTTTTACATGATACTAGGCGGCCCTTTTTATTGGTTTATTTAAGATGAATCTTTGGGAAAATTGTATGTACTGCCTACATTCTGAATGTTTGCAATGCAGATATTTCTGCACACATTCAGCGTTTAATTCAGAGGCCTTGTACGAGGAGTCTGAAGACCTCTGTAAACACACACTACAGCATAAGCTGCAAGCTTGGGAGACTTGAGGGAAGTATGTTGAAAACTGTATTATTTAAAGAATACAGTAAAAGTGTGACATTGGAATGGTGTGGGTCCAATTTAGTTATTCAGGTGTTTTTGGAGAGTAACTATCAGCTGTTTTTTTCTGAGCAGAGAATTTTTAGTCTATTAGAAAAATATTCTATTTAAAAAAAAAAAAACCTAAGAACCTGTAAACCAGATGCCTTATTGTCAAATCTTTATACTCCTCCTTGTGTTTTTTGTTGTCTTTGTATCCAAACTGCCAGATTAGCTTTGTGTTTGAAGATCCTTTCTGCGGTGCCTTTTTACATGCTGAATTTTCTCCTATTTTTGTGTCAACTTTTCTCCTAAAATCTAAATGAGACATTTGTCCAAAGCTCAAATGTTAAATATGATGAAGAAAATGTAATAAATTACCTTCCAATCATGTGCCACAAGTCTAGATTTTTTAACATGACTCATCTGTTATATTTTGAATGCATTTCCTGAAATGCAGCTGATGATGCTCCGCTTTCCTGACTTCAGTTCCTTTATGCACAAAAAAACATGTCGACTCTTGTTTTTATTATAGTCTTTATTCTTTCAAGGCACAGCAGATGTTGGCAGGGCTAGAGGCTATTGGAGTACATTCTGTGACGACTACAGTCCGCCTCTTCGTCCCAAAAAGAAAGAAAACAGATAACAGTCTGTGCTGCAATTCAGAACTTCATCCCTCGTCCTACCAGGGACGGCTCAGTAATAGTGTTGAAATGAGACTACACACACACACACACACGCAGCCAGTCTCAATGAGACATTTACCCACCCACTGTTTTTTTTTTTTTTCTTTAAAGAATTTGTTAATGGAATGAAAAATGCATTTACTCCTTTAGTTGTAAGTACAGTTCTGGTTGGAAATTTCCATACACTCATCCTGGGCATAAATGCCATGTTTGGTTTTTTTAAATGATTAATAAATACATAAAGCAGATATAAAGATCTTTCTCCAGCTGCCGTGGTAAAACCCATTGAACTGCCAAGGAGGTAACCCCCCCCGACCTCCACAAAACCAGGAACCCTCAAGCCAAAAAACATCTTCTAACATCAGCGTAGGTTTACATCAACTCAGAGGAAAGAAATCAACTTCAAGCCTTGTGATTTCTGAAGAAAATAAATCTAGGGAGACCAATGCTGACCTGTATGGACACAAAAGAAGAATGTTTGGAGGAGTTAAGGTGAGGCTTTTAAAAAGAAAAAAAATGTAAGATAGACTCAAGCTTGTGCAGTTGATTCTTAACTTAAAAGCCATTAAAGTTCTCTGAAAAAAAAAAAGAATGCAGATCAAATAAATTGTCTGGAGCAAGAGTGACATTTATGCTGATGAGTGCAAGTAAACTTCTGACTGGATCTGTATATGACATCAGTTTTTCTTTCAGTTTCTTTTAATTTACTAACTAAAACCACTAACAATTATTTAAATGTTTAGATCTTTAAAAAATATAGTTTGTTGCTCTGGTTATTACAGAACTACTTCTCTAACCACCGGGGTCATCTAAAAAAAAAAAAAGTAAAAATAAAAGTTGCATCAGAGAACTCAGATTGGGATGGCGAAAAGCTACGTTTGTGCTAATACTGTAAATCCCAAACAGTTCAACTGTTGCAGAATGCAGCCATTAAAGAACTACAATTAGATAAAAAATGCAAAGCAGAGAAAACATTCACAAACCTTGGTTTTTTTTTTGTTTTTTGCTATTAACAAACATTAAACATTACTACAGCATCTTAAATGAAACCGATCTGCATTAATTTTTTTTATAATAACCTGAATTTTGAGTGTTCAAACAATCCAAAGAGGCTTGTAAATAATGTAAAAGAAATCCTTTGGCATCATTAAATGTAAAAGTACATACAAGTAAACACATGTTAATCAGCTAAACATCACCGTCTCACAAATCAATATTTTAGATATTACTAACTTTTAATAACCTTTTTTTTTTCATTTTTAAACCCACAAGATCTTTTCGTTACTGAAATATAAACATCAGAGGCAACAGCGATGATGCACCTCTGTTGATTTTATAGATTTTCAGATGACTGAAAGTATACATGAAGCTCACTCAAAACTCTACACTTTAGTGTCAAACTTGGTGAATCGTCCATGAAGCAGACAATTATTGTATATACAACATACATTACAAAACCAGGACTGAAAAAACAATGCAAATTTCAAACATCCTCTAAGCGTTAAGAGCCTCCACGTCAGAATCTGCTTTAAGAAAATAGAAAATGAGTCATGCAAAAAATATATACCAAGGATTTAGATAAAGTCTAATAACCCAAAATACCAAAAATATATATTAAAAAGTCTCCTGATAAACCTGTGTGTTTCCACAGTTGAGGACAAAAGTGAGCCAAGCTAAATTCTGACCTATAACAAATCAAAGATTCCCACCGAAAACCAAAGTGGAGAATGGCTCAAAATCCTGTAGTTTCCTCTTGATACGCCTGCTCAAAATAAGAGCGCGTGTTGCTACTGTCACTCAGCGAGAGCAGGCAAGTTCATTGGTACCAAGGCGTCTTGCGCACCCAGCGGAGGGTGAATCCTGCATCTGTGCGGATTTTAATGGAGGCAGCTTCTGCTTCTCGCACAGTCTCCTTTACAGACTGCATCAAATTCTGGGCGTTGTGAACCAACATCTCTGTAGCCTGGAATGGGAATTAAACGAACGAGGAGCTGTTAATGAATATGCAACAGGATAATATTGTCTTCCTGAAGTGCAGATGTGTTATTCTGTGTTACCTGCTCTGACTCCTCTTCACTAATGTTTGTTCGTCCCAGCATGGTAGCTTTGACAGTGGAAAGGATCTTCAGCTGAGTGCTGATGGTGGGAATTCGTTCACAAACCTGTACAAGGGGAGATCATTTAGAAACTACAGCAATCAGAGTTTCAGACTAAGATCAATTTGGGAGTCTGGTCAAAGGAGTATCAGAAAACATTTATTTATATTTTAGTTCAAATATGAATTTTGAAAATGATTAATATTCTTCTCAAAAATCAAAAGCAAACTCTTATTATCAGCACTCAAACACCTGAGCAGCTTTTTGCATGTTTCACCTTATATTTTGCTGATGTATTTTGGTTTGAAACCCTCCTTGCTATAACCCTAATCTTTAGCTTCCCACACAGATCTTCCAGTAAATTCAAGTCTGGATTCTGGCTGCTCCTCTGAAGAAAGTTACATTTAGTTAAAACCTGTTAGCAAATATTTCAAAAATTACTTAAAACCCAAGTCAAATCTGCACTGGTGTATGAAGCCGTGTGTTCTACCTGCAGCAGGTTCGTCCTGATGCGTCTGTCTGTGCACTGCTTGGCCACTTCTTTAGCCAGTCTCGTCACCTCATCCGAGGCCTTGGCGATGTCTTTTGCGCATTGAATCAGCGCTCGCTTGTTTCCGCTCCCGCCACGCACCAGCCGAGACATTTCAGCCATCAGCAGAGCCATTCGCTTGGCTGCTGCGATGATGTCATTACCCTGTGCAGAGAAAAAGGGGGCGGCGAGAAGTCAAAGCAGCTGTAATCAGAGGAGCAGGGCATTGCAAAGCATTCACTGAGCCATGTCTTTGCAAAGTCCTCTGTTAATATAATGTAGAACAACAAAATAGTGCTGTGAGGTAACGAATGAAATGACCAAGACAAGCATCAAATGTAAGGTTGTCTAACAGCCCACTGCATGCAGTGTCCCAGCAGTTTATCACGTTTATCACTTTAAACGATCACCCTGACATCACAGTCAAACTGAGATTAGTTCCTGTGAGGTAATGCCAGGGTGCTGAGATGATTAGTGCAAACTTGAAACGATAGGAAGCTGAAGCAGGTTGTCGTACTGAGTAAGCAGGTGGTTAGATGCCAAAGCTGCATCACCCTGGAGTCTCTAGGAAACTGTCATCCTTGGCCTTACTGGTCGGCTGGCCGTAACAACAAGAGTGAGACTGAAGCTCCTCCACTGAACCGTTATATTCATGAACATGTGGAGAGGACAGTCGTTGACCCACTGTGAAACTTCAGCAGTGGGATCAGCATACCTGTGTGTGTCAGTCATCTCTGAGTAAAAAAAACCAAAAAACACAGCAGCAGTGAAACAGCGGCTGCAGCTGGTGGGGCGTGTCCATGGTGGGAGATGCACAGCGGATGGTTCACACAGCCACAGTCACCGTCTGCTAAAACTCCAGGAAATGTTTCTCGTCCTGCATTGCCGTGGTCCACATGCTTTGGTGTGCTGTGCCTCGCAACAGTATTCATACCTCTCAAAGATTTGAACATTTTGCCACCTTGCGTCAAAAAATCTGAATGTGTCTATATATATTTTATGGAATAGACCAACAATCGCCAATAGACCAAGAAGTGCATACTTCTGAAGTAAAAGGGAATTATATGTGGTTTTCAAAATCGAGACATACTAAAGACAATGGCTTTTCTTTAAAATTGAGACAGGCATTATCATAAGAAAAGTCCCAAAACGTTGCTTTGAGTCATATAGGGGTAACAGTGATAATGAAAGGACAAGTTCAGGGCAGTTGAGAAAAACAATATTTTTTAAGCCAACCTGTGAAACCATATGTGGCAGAAAATGAATATTGGCCACCTCCCTGGACACAATATCTGCGAGTTGAAGCATGCTGTGGCGATCCTTTTCTTCAGCAGAAACATGCACAGATGATGTAAAGACAGATAGACTTAAATACGGAGTAATCCTGAGAGAAAAGCCATTAGAGGCTGGAAAAGACACAGGACTGAGAGGAGGTTCAAGTGTGAGCCTAAACATAATCAAATCAAAACATACTTGTATTAGAATGGCCCAGTCAAAGTCCAGGGCTTAATTTATTGGAAAATCTTTTGCAAGGCTTGAATTTTTTTGTTTACAGACACTCTGCTGACCTTCTCTAAATTTGTCTGTAAGTATGTAGAGGTGGTAGAGACATACCCAAAAAGATAGGCAATTTAACAACAGCAAAAGATGGTGCTCCAGAGTAACGACTCAGGGGTGTTGAATACAAATGCATATCACACTTTTTGTATTTTTATTTTCAATAAAAAGAAATCTGAAAACCACATATCCTTTTCCTTTCCCTTCAGAATTATGAACTACTTCACATCGATCTGTATTAAGTCTTTGGTAGCGCCCAATTGAAACATTTTAAACGGATTTGAATACTTTTGCAATGCAGCGTATTTCAGGGTGTGTGTGTGGGTGGGTGTGTGTGTGGGTGGGCGTGTGAGTGGGCTCAAACCAGGGCTAGTAGATTCTCCCACCAGTCTCAACTGTGTGTGTACGCTCATGTGCATGTACGTGCGCAGACCTTGCTGGACCACTTGCGGGCCTCCTGGTGGAGAGACTGGGCAGCTGCCAGAATGGGCTGATTGACAGGCTGGTTGGACGGCATCATCAGCAGCTCTGGCTCATAGTCATCCTCACCATCAGTAAACTCATCTTCATCATCTACCTCCCTCTCCTCTACTGCCTCCTCATCCTCAGGCTGGGTCAGGTGGGGAGTAAGACGAGTGGAGGGGCGGGGGATTTTTGTGGCGGTCGGAGGATTGACAGGAAACAGGGAGGGAAGGAGAACAAAAGGGGGAGGAAGGAGGAGAAATAAAGGAGGAGGAAGGGTACGGGGAAGCAAGGGAAAGCAGGTGGAGAGGGAGGCATTTAGTAAAGTATGAGCAGCACTGAATGAAAGAACAGAGGACAGGTAGTTTAACAGAAGCATGATAAAAGAACAGGGATAGGGTGGTGAAACGGGACGCCAGAGGGCAAAAAACAGCTTGGATGGGAGACGAAAAAAAAAGAGGACAGAAGAGATCTGCAAAGAGGGCTGCAAGTGCATGACGTGCCGGAGGGGATGGCTGAGTGGACAGTTCATGATCTGCCATCAAACAGGATCTAACTGCACCCAAAGTCACTGTCTGGCTTATTACTGGTAGGCTAAAGAGTTGAGCAGTGAGCATTACAGATCACCTTAATGAATTAACTTTTTTTGCACCCGTTTTTAAACAAATTTCTCATGCGTACAAAAGATCAAAGTCAGCTTTTAAAAAAAAAAATTTCAGAGGAACTGAAAAGGAGAAAAGTTATGAGACACAAAGAGATGATGAGAGCATCCTTGATTATCCTTGGTCATGAAGTGCTAATGGTAATAAATCAATCAATGCAACATGAGGTCCTATGTTAAGAAGCACCTTAATATAGTACATGCAGTACAGACTCCTTGTTTTATCCTTATGTTATGTACTTTTCTTACATTTCTCCATGTAAGTGTGCATGCCTTCAAACTAAACAGATGACAGTTTCCAGTTTTCCTCTGAAAGTGGAGTCGAACCACTGATCTCCACATTTCAGGATAATAAAAGAAAAATTCAGATTTTCTCAAACAAAATCACAGGAAAAGCATCTTTGGACAAATGGAGAGCAATGGTACGCTCTGCAACAGTAGTGTAAACATTTTCACTAACACAACCAGAGGTGGTTACAGAAAATACTACTTTTTCTGCAAAGTAGTATTTATGAGTGTGTTTGTTTGAACTGACTTTGCTTGACCACTTGCGCGCTTCGTCGTGCAGCTGCCTGGCCGCCACCATCATGGGTTCACTGAGCACCTCGCCGACCTTCTGCTCCGGGAACTCCTCGTCTTTCTCCTCCGGGGGAGGAGGACGGGGTGGAGGCACCTCACCCTCCGGCAGCGGGGGTTTAGGTGGAGCCTGTTCATCACTAACCTGGAAGAGCAGAACTTTACACTCATCTTCCCACTATTTACCCCTATAATGAGCATGAATTTCTTACTTTTCTATTCTTGCTCAAACCTTTCTCTTTCCAGAACACAATACTCTTTAAAAGCAAAAAGTTATTTCTCACGTTTCAGTTTACTCTGATTATTTTTCTCTACTTTCCACAAATGTCAATGTTTCATGTATGCCAAGTCAAAAACAGATATTTCTCCTAACATTTCAAAAATGTATTTTTTCCTTGGCAAGATGGAGACCTGCAAGTTTAAAATTAGAAAGCCTAAAGGCCTCAGTGACGATGGGAGTAATTTCCAAAAAGTTGTAGTGAATTCTCAAATTTAAACTCAAAGATGGTTGACCCTAGTGGGAAAGAATAAAATTCGATCATAAGAGGTCCTCAGATACATCTATTCTGTTTTTGGAGAAGAAACAGCAGGCTTATATTAAGTGGGCTCCCTGGAAAAACCTTGAACATTTCAAAAATCTTTGAACTTTGGTTTAAAATAAATGTTTATTCAGAGTGGCTTTTGCTTAATGTACTTTTTGTTTCAATTGTTCTACAATTGTACTCCAAATAACCCAAACATATTTACTTGAGCCTCTAAATATGTGTGGATGACAGCAACTCCATTATAAATTCAAACTCCACTCACATCTTATTTCTAAAAATTATGGAAGTTATTTGCTATATAACCCTTACAATCTGGAGAAATAGTGTCTCAAATGTAGCAACTAAAACTAGAGGAAGGCAGATGGTTTGAGTGATTCGTATGTGCCTACATGGAGTTGGTCCAGGTCAGGCGGTGGAGGCGGGAAGTCTGGTTCCTGAGGCTGGAAGGCTTCTCTGACTTTTCCCACCGCAGCCAAGATCCTTTGACAAGAGTCCAAATATGCTTTCTGTAAACCTGTGACCAAAATCATTCAGAAGAGACAGAGGTGAGAGAGACAATAGCAGTAACTCAGTATTGCAGCATCCTGTATGGCTGCATTTGGAGCAGTGACCTTTGTCTTGTATGTTCCCGGCCACAGCCTTGGCGTCCATCACCATGGGTGAGATGGTGTGTGAGAGGACGTCAGACGCATGCTTTACAATATCTCTAAACCGGGGATCTTCAGAGTTCTCCACTTCCCTCTTGGCCACCAACAAGACCCGGTTGGCTCGTCTCGCTATGCTTGTTGCCCCGGCAACGAGCATTTGGGGCTGGACATTTGCCATGGCAACTCGGCACTTGTCAATGTCTTTTTTAATGGCTTCCTCAGAAGCATCCAACAAGGATTTGGTGTCTATGGCTTCATCGACCAGACCTACGGCACACAAGGATGGAAATGCACATCGACTGAACATGCAGTTGCTGAAATTACAGTGAAAATGAACATTTTAAGTGGGTCAAGAAAAACCCTCACCGGTCAGTCTCTCCACATTGTCAATCCACTGGTTCTTCATGGTGTCAAAGTGCTCATAGGCTGCTTTGTTTCCTGGATTTTTTAGCAAGATCCGAGCAGCCGAAGTCACCTGAAAATGAACAGACATGACGCAGTCGTATTGACTTTGATAACAATGTGCCTCATCATTATGCAGGCAAACCTAAAATGAACATGCACACCTGTGGCGTCAGCTCCCTGGCGTGTTTCACGGCAGCATGAATACCCTCCACTGTGCTCTTATTCGCCGTTCCCACAGCGGCGGCCTTCTCTGCGGTTGCTCCCAGTCGTCCCGCATGAGTTTCAAAGTTCCCTGCACGCTCTTCAAAGACCTTTGAGAAACACTTGTTTTGGTCTAAACACAGCAATCCTTTTTAAACAATAACACCAAAAACGCCTGGTGTGACAAGAAAGCAATTGTTCGGAGCTGAGACCATGTCTTCTTTTGCTGCCGTTGTTTTGTTTGTTTACTGACCTCCTGCCTGTTGGGCGCATCAGGAGGAGCAGTTGCAGCCACCGCCAGCAGCTTGACGGGGGTGGTGGTGTCGCTGAACACATCGGATACCTCCTGGGTCATCACCTCCTGCATATGCTGCCTCAGGTCCTGGTAGAAGCAGAGAATGCTGCATCTATCCACAAGATGGAGCTCTGCTCTAAGGACGTTACATCATCCTCAACTGAGTCTTATCTATTTTTCTTACAGGATTATTTTCTCCACAGCGTTTGCCAGGCAAGCTTATGATCTTAACTGAAGTTCAGTTATGTTGAACAATAAGCCCAAGAAAAACTTTATTTGAATATAATCCAGCTTTTAATTTTTTTAAATGCAGCGATACCTTGAGGGTGTCCTGCAGCTGTGCCGCTGTGGCTCGTGCATGAGGAGCCTCAGCCTCTCCCCTGCTCGCCATGTCTGCCAAAGCTGTCATCAGGCCCTCTGTTCGGTCGCAGCGCCCGACCATGTCCTGTCGGTACGGACCCAACAGGCCTCCCGCCAGCCGCTTCCCTTCTCCAACCATTCCTCTGATTGCTGCCTGGCCTGTGGAGTGAGGAGAAAAATATCTAAGGACAAGAATACCTTATTGGTGTTCAGTCAGAACAATGACAAGTGAATATTAAGGTGACAGTATCAAGCATTGTGTGTGTATTGACTGCAGATTTTTTCTTCTTTAAAGGGAGAAACTGATTCTGTATTTTGTTGCAGAAAAATCAACAGCGTTTTGAAATTATTTGCCACTCTAATTATTTTGTTAGCCTGATGACCTGAGTAAATAAATAAACAATTTTCATTGTTCTGTTTCTTCTCGCTTGTCAAAAATAACAGCTGCTGTGGTTCACTGGAGTCCCAAAGAGCTCCTTAGAAATGTCTTTGCAATCCTTCCCAAACAATACATATCAGTGACCTTGAATTTCTCTAGATTGGGGCATGAAAGATAAATAGAAATATTGTCAAATAGATTCTCTTTAAGCGATTTGTTGATCTGATCAAAGAGGAATCAGAATTAATTCATGATTTAAAAAGAGGGGTAGTAATATTTCCACATGGGGTACGGGATGGCTTCGATTGCTTTTTCCCACAACACATTGAATCTTCAAGCTTTGTTGCCGTGTAGTTACTCAGGTTACCTCTGTCCGATTTTAAAAGTGTTTCAAATGAGAATCTGAAACACTTAAGAGCACAGAAGAGACAGAAGAAATTTCTTCTGGAGAAGAAAATACTCTTTCACAGCACTGCTTATAGAGTTTCATTTGATCTTTCAACATGGCTGACAGTGAGCAGGTACCTGTGTTCCACTCTATCCTCTCACACTCTGCTCCCAGAGGGAAGCATGGGAAAGAGAGGAAATTATCAAAAGACAAGACAGGAAGACAGTGTAACAAAGGATTAGGAAACAACACTCTGACTGAGTTAACCGAGTCATTTAATGAATCATGCATGAGTTGAATCAGTGTGAATGTCAGTTTCCTGAGCAAGACACTTGCTGTCATTACAGCATGGACAATCAGCATCCCACATCTTTCATCACCACGTTTACTTATTGGTGCAAACCATCCACTACTTCTGCACAGAATCCATCACTATCACAGGCTACACCAAAAACACAAAAAGGCAGAACACCATTACATCCTTTCAGCCACAATGCATGTGAACGCACCTACGCCTCTGTCATCCACCCCGGGATTATTCACCCAGCGCAGAGCCTGCTCCATTTTACCCTCCAGTGTGACAGCAGGCTTTGCTGGTCTCATGTTGGCCACCGCCCGGTTGGTCTTGGACTGCAGGTTTAGCAGAGCCGCTCCAATCTGCTTTGCCAGAGCTCGGGCCTCTGGACTGTCGCCTTTACCCCTGTCATGGTAGCACATACAGTAAATGACTTCATTGGAGGAAAAAGGAAATTTACAATACTTAGAGAAAAAAACATTTTTAAATCTGGTCTTCATACCCATCACCTGCTTAAGGTCTTGCTATTAACATGTTAGACGGCATCTTAAAAGGGAAATACCTTTTGGAAGCATTTATGAATTAAATATTTAACCTTAATTATTGTTTATGGTTGAAATCGTACTGTTTGCGTAGCTCCATGAGCCGGGCAGTGAGTCCTGCTATCTCGTTTATGGAGCGCAGGATGTCGTCCCTCTCCTTGGGGTCTTCACAGAGGTCTGCAATGCGTTTGGCCTCCGCTAGAAGCGCTCGAATGTTCTCCTCTCCCTCAGGACCACCATTAGGATCGGCCAACCATGCCTGAAAAAGCAGGATGCAACAACATTTACATCTGATGAACAACACTAAAAATAGTACAAGCTTTTCTTCAAAATAAACCGAATTAGAAAAAACTGCAGGAAGCTGAATATTTGTTTATCTGACTTGGGCAGCATCCAGCCTCCTGGCAATGGCCTGCTTTGCATTGATTAGAGCCTCCAGTCTCCGAGCAGCACTGTCCACTTTGCCAAAGAGCAGATCTAAGCCCTGTAAGCACTGGCCTGCGCGCTGCATGCACCCTGGAGTCTGGCCCTGGCCTCTGTCAAAACCCAGAAATACAGTCAGTCGAAGTATGAGATCAGAATATGCAACAAAAACACCCAGGAGGAGGAAGTGCACACAAACACACTACCTGACACGCAGATCTCCAATCTGATCAGTCATCTGCCCCAGAGCCCTGGTGGTCGCCAGTATGTCCTTCCTCTCCCTCCCAGCGCACAGCTCTCCCACCTTACCAGCTTCGTCCAGAATGACACGCAGCGCCACCTCGCCAGCGTCTCCTGAGGAGGGCAGAGTGGCGGAATCACAAAGATGGACATGTTGAATAAAATGAATGTGTTTCAGCTGAAGGTTTTGTAGAGGTCAATCCAGGGCCACCTGGCTGTCCTTGTGGGTCTTTGAGCCAGCTCTTAGCCTGCACCATCTTTGATTCGATCAAAGCCAGAGATCTTTTCAGGGCCTCCATGTCCTGAAGAAAAGAGAGAAAACAATGATGTGTATTAGAGTTTAGCTTTTTGATGCAGGATAATATATACGATAATATAACTGTAGCTATTTCTACAGTTAAGGTACAGCCTGTTGCGTTTTGGACTTGTAAGAAAAAATTCTGTAATTGAGTTTTTGGAAACTGCGTACCAAGGCTTAAGATTTAGGACTGATATTGTTTCACTAGACTACTGCAGCATTGGCCCTCCCCAGGGTCAGACGGCTGAAACAGGGATATGACACTTTCCCTCACTTACAAGAAAATATATTTTGAAATATATTCAAAAATAAATCCAGTCTTGGAAATCACAAAGAGCCATGACTTGGGAAACTAAAGAGACCCGCCCACCCATCAATCATATAAACATAGTTGGCATGCCAGAAGCAGCAACTCTGTTAAGCAGTCATCTGCAGGCTGCAGTTACCCAAGCAGCAGATATCCTGTTTAATTAACAAGCTTGTTAGACTTGTTTACTCTGTGAAGAGAAGAATGGCAAACACGGGGTAACATTCTGTAGAAGGGGGACATTTTCTTGAAAGGGTTAATAAGAGAACATTACTTTTATAAATACTGTACTACTACCACTACTGCTACTACTACTAATATTATAATAACCTGTGGGGATATGAATTGATGTTCAACTTTCAAATGAGACAGTGTTTGTTGAGACATATGCCTGTGTCCTATATTAATAAATGTCACCAAAATCAAGTGTTTTTAATTAGCTTACAACATACAATTTTATTTAAAAAGCAGAAGACCTAACATCAGATAAATGATAAGATCTATAACTTTTTATCAACTAAAATAGGTAAAAGAAAAGGCTTCATTATAAAGTAACTTATAAATCAGTAAAATCATTTTCTGAATAAGCTTTTGCTACGTTTACTGCAAACAGTGGACGCTGAGTTGGTAGTTATCAGTTAATCTTTATAAACTAGTAATTAGCCTAAAGCTTTACTGAAAAGAAGAACTGAATAAATAACAGAAAAATAATGAAGTTCAGCCTCCTCGCATATTCAAAGACTGTTGACTGCTTCCTAAGAGGAAAACAAAAAGCTTTTTCCAGCTGGGAGGAGAATGAAACGCTCAAGTGGAACAGCTCAATACAAGTCATTTATTATGAATGTGTCTGGACAGCAACCAGCTTATTTCTATAATTCATGACCCGGCATGAGGATGGCAGTCATCGTATGCCAGCACTTTCCCCTCGCGGACTGATAGAAAGTGCTTGTCACGGTCCACACACTACATACGCAGTGTCCCCACAGCAAACATGTACAGACAGACGGACAGATCATTGTCTGAAGACGCTGTGTGAGAAACATGCAGGGGTTACAGGTTGGACGAGTGAAACAAATTCCACCTCTGCTGGAAACTCGTTCAGCTGATGCTCTGGACATCACTTCTGCATAGTTTTTGATTCTCTATCAAAGAACAATCAGCTGCTGCTACATGAGTTTTAAAAAACTCATTTTCTACATCTACTGACAAACAGATGCACATAGAACCATTTATTGTAGTGATGAAGCACCTTACATCACCACATCTGCTTATAGGTTGACACAAACACTAGACACACTTGTTTTTGGATACCCGAGTGACAGATATGCAGAATGTAAGCGTGAGGACACATTCCTGTGTCGATCAGACACAAAGAAACTCACACACCCACAAGCTTGCATGCTGGAGACCGCAGAGGGGGAAAGAGACAGGCTTACCTTCTACAGGAAGGAAAATAATGAAGGAAGAAGGTAAAGAAAGAAAGAAAAGGGAAAAAGAAAAACCAAGAGTTACACTAGCGAGCAAAAACAAAAATGGAGACAGAAAGTAAGAGTGAATTTTTCAGAGATGCCCCTCCGTGGGAGAGTGTTTGTCTTAAGTTTGACTTTTTGTCAAATGTTTGTGGGCAAAAAAATGAAGAAAGTCGTTTTGCTTATGTGCTAAACAGATTTTACCTTGTTTGCCCAGGCATCTTCATCCCACGTGGTGAGCTGCAAGACTCTGATGATCTCGTTGATTTCGGCACTCATCTTTTCAAACGTAAATCTTCGGTTCTTTTCAGCCTCTTCAATGCCGGCTCCTCGGCTGCTTTTGGTTGCCACAAAAATCTTTATAGCTGAAGACACAAATTTGACTGAATTACAGGAATTGCCAGATGAATGTTTTCGAAGAATAAACTGTCTGCTAAATTAGCAATTTCTCTCGAAATCCCCCACTTATTCCCAGACATTAGGTTAGTGTTGAGGCAGAAGCATTTCAGCCTCACGCAGAGGAAAGCAGATTTGATTTGACCTTAAAAATTTGAGATTTAAATCAAGTTCCACATTAGATGTTTTTGCGTTTTTGGTTTCCATTTCACATGGTAATATTTGACCAAACAGCCATTCTGCCAGAACCGCTTTATCCATGCCAGAACAAGTTAAGAATTGAACTTGTAATTGAATTGAACATGTAATCAAATATTAGTGGAGGTGTAGGTACAATTTTGAGCGCGTGTGGTTTAAAGAAAATCAGAATTCAAAGTTGTACTTTTGTTTTTTCAAAGCCTATTGAATGTGTGTAGTATGAAAATTTGACTCTGGACACAAAAATGTTACTTAGCTAAATCGTCTACCAGCACATGGATGATGGGTGTATGTAAACTTCTGACCAGGCAGCATAAGTGAATAACACTGTTGGGATCTGGAACAAATCAACACAAACCAACTAAAACGATACAAAAAGCCTCTGTAAACCTGATTAGAGCAAACCTGTGAGTTCCAGCTGATACTGAAATTTAGCAAAAACTCTCCAGACTTATCAATATAAACATATGAATTAGTGCCTGTATCCCAAGCTTCCTTACTTTTACAGCTACAGTAATAGCTGAAATGTTTCATCTTTTCAATGTATATTCAGTATATCAGACTGTAGATGAGATGCTAGTGGGCGACGCATTGTCAGTCTCACATCCCGAGCACCAAATGACTGTAATTACCAGTGTTACTATAACAACGGCTGGATGCTCTGCGACCTGCGCTGTCGTTTGCCCACACAAGTTCACCCGTATGCACCTGAGATGAGAACGGGCAGCAGCTCCTTGATGGTGTTCATGGAACTGACAAGCATCTGTCTGTGCTCTTGGTGAGTCAGCTCCTGCTGCCGCTCCTCAATCATCTTTGACATCTTCGTCATGCCTGGTAAAGAAACAGAGACGAAAAGCACGGCGAAATGATTTTCTACCTCTGGGTAGGTGGCAGAAAATGTTTCATGACTTTGAATTTGACCCAGCTGGTGCAGTGATTAACAGACGCATTCAAATGTCGTTCCTTCACGAACCACCGAGCTCGAACAATGTCTGAACCAGTGGTGTGTGAGGAAGCCGTGGCATCAGACGTCCCCCAGCATATTAAGTCACAGTATTTTGAAAATGTAATTAACCCGAAGCTCTGATGATAAATGGTCTGTTTATGATCCTCCTGCCAGTGGAAAGACTCGCTAAGAGTGTTTTGATGTCAGAGGAGTCAATGGTGAAGTCATTTTTTTCCCCCATCTTAATAGATGGATCTTTGACCCAAACAAAAAAATGAAGGTTAATTGTTTCATTTAGAAACCTCCTATAAACACATTCAACTCAGTGTTGTACCTTTAAGTAGGTAAGTCCTTAATGTGATTAGTAAATTACTAAGAATATTTTAAATGAAAGTTCACACACCTATTGATATGTCTTTATTAAAGTATCATGAGTGTTCATAAATTACAAACAATGGTTGATTTTATGTCTGTATTTTCTGACTTTAGGCCTAAAGTTGCAATATTTATGATTCCCTATTAGACCAAATTAAGATACAAGACAACTGTTTGCATTTTGCTCCAAAGAGTGAATAAATAAAATGCTTACAAGAGTACCATGCTTGCAAAAGTATTCAATTCTCTTGAATGATTATATTCTAAGGTTGTGATTTTATGTGACAGACCAAAGAAAAAAAATGTGGATAATTATGGATTGAATGTTAAAGATGAATGATTTTAATACATTTTAAACAAAAGGAAATCTACAGTGAGGCTTGTGTTTGTATTCAGCGCCCCCTGAGTAAATGATCTTTTTGAACAACGATAAGTCTCAATTAAAGTTGCAGGTGTTGGGAGTATATCTACAAGCTTTTCACATGTACCGCTTAAGTGGTTAACTTAAAACTTTTTATGACTTTATCTTTGCCACACTTCCAAAGATCCGATTTGTGGAGAGCACGACTAATAGTTGTGCCAACATATTCTCCCACCTGAGCTGTGGGTCTCTGTAGCTCCTCCAGAGTTGCTGTGAATTGCTTCTCTGGTTGCTGTGTGGGTCTGCTGCATAAATTTTAAATTAAACGCATTGAAGCTTGTGGTTTTTAAATAGATAACATGAAAAGTTTCAAGTCGCATGGACATGTTTGCAAGGCACTGTAAATATTGTTTTTTTGATTATGTTGCAATGGTCGGCTTTAGCAAGATCTTCTCCCAGTAGTCAAGCTGTTCAATAACTTGCTTTGTGTTTTACTGACCTGGTCCGAGATTTTTTGTGTAAGTGATGAGGTCTTCCATGGTCTCCACCACTTCAGCTACTGTCAGATACTCGAGGATACCTTTACACACACGGATTATCTTACGCACCTGCAAGCACAAAGTAATAACAGGTGAGATCTCATGGAGCAAAAGCGCTTCTTTTCATAACAAGAACAAATACATTCATTCTGAGAGCTTTTCTCGCCCCTCGTTGTTTCTGCGGCGTGTGTGTGTGCGTCGACGATCTTGTGATGTTCATCTTGTGACTGGTAAAAGCTGCTCTTTTGAAAATGAGGTTGGTGATTAGACATGGTGAGCTTAATCACGTGCCCAATGTGATTTCACTTATGGAGCAGCCATCAAACCGTCATGCAATCACACACACTCTCCCCCTAGTCTGCCCCCCACCCCCTCCACCCCCTCAACACACACCCATGCACGCGCAAACACACAGACATCCTGAATTATGACACAGGGAGGTCATTTGATCTCTGTGATTAGATCTAGCTGCATTTGAGCCTCCATTACGGCTCCAAGAGTTCCTCCTTCCTCTGTGCAGCTGCTAAATAAAGCTTTAATTCCCTGAACCAATGCATGCTCTGAAGGGATGGCGAGCATGAAGACACTAATGTATATTTCTGTTGGTGTAAGTAAGAAAACACACACCTCTGCTTCATCAAAGGTAAGGAGGAGGTCACTCGTTCCAGACAGAATCCCTCTGGATCCATCGATCAGGTAATCCCTCGCAGGAACGGAGTATGGATCTGCCTTAAGCATCTGAGCCGCCTGAACGAGCTTCGAGCACGAGTTCTCCACCCTAAAAACATGCAGCTGGCTTAGAACATCCTCTTCCAACAAAAGCATTGACAAGCACCTGCAATCCATCCCTAAGTAAAGTGATTTGTGATGGTAAATAATGAATATTTATTTTTGCATCACATTCTACATATTGTAGAGAAAAAAAATTGTAAATAAAAAAAAAAGCATGAAACAATAAAAATCACACTCTGGTTCTATGAAGTTGATAACATAATTTTAAAATACACTCTTTAGAAACTGAGTTAAGTTACTAACTCAAAACCGGGTAAGCACTTCCACATGTGAGCGCTGGCGTAACATTTAGTATTTATTGACCAGAATGAATTGTCGTCTTGGCAAACCACCCCACCCCAAAAAAAACCAGAAAAGGGATGAAGGAAAGTGTGGGTGAGGATTTCTCCTCACCCAACAAAGACAGTCTCATCCCACAGCGACAACAAATAGCTTGAACAGGGAGTCAACAGCCAGACCACCAACTTGGTGTTGTTAGTGACCACAAAGTTTGTCAATCCAGAAAATGCTTTCTTTTAAAAGATAATTAGCTGCAGAGTTTTTGAGGCAAAACAAGGACAGAGGTTTTGACTGCAAGTGCCTCCTGATTGTGTGGTATTTCAGGGCCAAATTATGTGTTTCTGTGAGAAAATGAATGATAGATGTGCTCATAGAATTTGACTGGTTAGGCAGACAATAGGTTTGACAGATATACTTCTATGCAAAAATAAAAGATATATTAAACACAAGTTGAATATGAGGACAAAAGTGAGACTAAAACAAGATTTTATAAATTCCCATTACAATACTTTTTTTAAATTGAGAACATACTTCAGAGTGTGACTGCTTTGTTTTGGGAGACGTACAATTTCAAATCAATTCAAGTGACAACATGATCAACTTTGTTATCTTCAGTTTGTAAAGCTTTTAGGAAAAAATGTGGGCTCGACTTCTAAACATAAATTTTAATCTTCAGTCAGTGATTGACCCATAGGGGATGCATTTTATGAGGATTCAAATAAAGCTAAATCCCCCCTCATTCTGACCCCATTGGTCAGGGTATCAATGCCCGATGGCTCGTCTATATTTAGGCAGGTTCACATTCCCACATGCTCCTACGCCCCACAAGCGAGAATTACGGTGTAGTAGCCCGTGCATTCGTGAGAGAAGACCAGCAGATTTGACCTGCTGGAGATGTGAATAATTTCTGTGAACCTACAAAATATTTTAAAATTCATACATGTTCATACAAAAGGACTAAAAAAAGAAAAGGAAAGGAAAATATCAAAACTATTCGTATCGTTTGATTCTGTAGGTTTGGTCCAAGGACGCTGCTTAATTTGTTTTTTTCTCAAAAGTCAAAATTTTCATGTTGAAATGTTAAAGTGAAAAGTTCTACTTGGACTCTGACCTCAAAATTTAACATTGCTCGGTATTTGAAGCATAGTGATGGCAACATGAAGAGAATTACTAGCTTGTATTGCTAATAGCAGTTAGCTTAGGTTAGTGGTTTTCTGACTTCAAACTGGGTATGTTTAACTTAATTTTGGTGTCCTTCACAAATCCATGTCCAGACTTTAGAGGCAAAAGTGGCCACACATACTGTTGTTCACTCCAGATCATACTTATCATATCATAAGTGAAGCATTACAGCTGTAATGCTGTCAAAGTCCACTGCATATGAAATGAATCCAAAGCAACAAAGTTTTATGAAGAAGAAAATTAAGGGAAGAAAAGAAAAGGAAGAAGTAGTAGTTTTTGTTTGATGCAAATTTCAGTGTCCTTGAACAACTCATTCTTCTGGCTATTGATTACTTTACCATGTAAAGTACCATGAAAGGCACTTGCACCACAGTTTGAGAACCACAGAGCTGGGGCATTAACATTTGCATAAATGCTCTCTGTGAGCACCCTAAGCTTTTCTGGCAGCTCTTTGGATGCGAGCTGGAAAACAGCTAACAGCCTCTCAGCGGTCTGGATGCTGGAGCCGGACAAGCACCCGGGCTCAGCCTCAGAAGTAGCTTTTTGTTGTAGCTGGGAACGGAGCCAGGTTTCCTGACATTAAAACGCCTGGAATCCTCTTTTCAACAAGTTCTCTGTGTGCTGAGATAAAGTCCATTATTTCCAGCATTTTGACCCTGTCAGACAGAGATACAGTGGCAGTCATTTATTTTTCCAGAACATGCGCTATGGTTCAGCGATAGGCTTACTTAATAAAAGCAGGAGGCATGTCTCTCTTCATCACCTGGTCCTCTGTGGTTTGAACGGTTTCCTTCCCCACCTGAAACACACACATATTTATTCTATTATCATTAGCTGCAGCAAGACAGGAAATGTTTTTTAAAGGGCACTATTAATAGACTGAAAGGGTGAATGAGTGTGTATCAATTCACGCCTATTCCAACCATGCATGCATGTCATTTCTCATGAGCTGGGAAAAACAGCTTGGGGTCCAGTTCATTTCTCCTGTCTGTTACTCTGCAAGGAAAACTGTGTTTAATATTAAATCAGATGAAAAACATATGAAGAATTTAGTTTAATTTAATGTTAAAACTTGTAACATTACTACAGCCGAAGAGAGTAACTTGCTGCATGATTTTTCTGAAGACTCTCAGTGCTACTAAACTACATCCTTCACACACAACCGTTTTCAGCCTCATATAGGCGAGCACACCTTTTTGTACTAAACTTTATAATCACAGCTTTAATTATTTTAAATTAACTTACAGCCCTCAAACAGTCAGATAAATGCATGTGGTCTGGTATTTCAGTCTCCACATAGATTCTGAATCCCAACAGATTCCTGGTTGAAAGCTTTCAAAACATAAAATAAACTCTCTCTCTCATACACACTCACACGCGCGTGCACACAAACACATATATGCCTGAGCATTCACACGTTTGAGATGCAATTACAGCAAAATGATGACATCAGTTTCTTCCTGCTGCTTCAGTGAAATTTTGTTAATAGACTTTTTGGCTCCAGAGATTCAGGAAACGGCAAATGGGCTGTGGTGTCTGAATGAGCTGGAGCGTTTTCTTATTTTGACCACAAAAATTATACTCAGAGTTATGGTTTATTGGTTAGTCTTAGCAATCTAACAAGAAATCATGTTCAGTGTTAGTTGGTTTTGCAAACAGAATAAAGCTCCATAATGTTCTCACAGTACCAATTGAACAATATTCATACTGTTGAACCTTTCTCATATTTTCCCACATTACAGCCACTAATTGGTTTAACTGGTATTTTATGCGATATGCCAAAAGTAGAAATGCATAATTGTAAAGTGGAAGGAAAATGATACTTGCTTTGATTTTTTTTTTTTTTTTTTTTTTTTTTTACAAATTAAGATCTGAATAGCTTGCATGTATTTTTGTTCAACCTGAAGTCAATACTCTGTACTCCAACCTTTAGCTGCTATTAGAGCTGCTAGCCTTTGTCTCCAGCAGCTTTGCATATTTACTAAAATGTTACCCAATTCCTCTTTGCAACAGTTCAGTCAGATGAGATAGAGAGAATACCTGAGAGACAGCCAGAGATTCTCAATTAGATTATGCGTTGACCTTGGCAGAGCCAACCAAATTACTGCATAATAGCTCTAGATGTCCTGCCACTGAAGAGTTACGTCCTTTGCAGCATCTAACAGTTTATCTTACTGAATTGCTCTGTATTTAGATCCATCTATCTTCCCATCCGCTCTGAGCAGCTCCCTGTCAAAGAAAAATATTCCCACAGAATGATGCTGCCATTACCATGTTTCTCCCTGGGGGTGGTATATTTAGCGTGGAGTGTTAGGTTTCCATCCACACAGAACATTTTGCATGTATGCCAGAAAGCTAAATTTTGTTCTAATCTGGCCAGAGCATTTTTTTCTCCATATTTTTCATGTGCCTCTCACATAATGTGGCCAGCTTTAAAATGTTTTATTTATATAAGCATTGCCGTCAATATCTGTATTTTAACATTTGTTCCTTTTATGCAATGCTCTTAAACATAATTGTTTTCTTTTTGTCTTTCTACTGACATCCTGTAAAGTGCTATGGATTGCCATGTGTGTGAATGGTGCAATAAAAGAAAACATGGATTTCTGTGTCACCTGAGCTGTGGATCTCTGCAGCTCCTCCAGAGTTACTAACAGGATCTTAGCTGCTCTTGCTTAGCTTGCTAATCATGTTCTAATCTGTGTTCGACTATCACATAAAATCCCAGAGGATAAATTGTTTCAATAAAGAAAATTTTAAAACCTTTTCGTCTAATTGGAGGAAAGAGTGAGCCTTTTAAATCAAATACTGCATGTAACATTTTGTAAGAAATTGTTATATTCAGTTGCATAATAGGCATTGGGAGAAGCATAAGAAGTTTCACAGAATGTCTGCCTGCATTTGAATTATTTACAACTAATTTTCCAGAAACCATGGATTGAATACAAAAATAACATGATGTAGGAACTGAACAAGAGTTTAATTTGCAGGATGCAAATTAATTTGGAGGAACTTTAAATTCATCTTATACTTTTGTGTGAACAAAACACACATAAAAATGAATAAAGTAATGGTGCATTTTATTATAAAACCCTACTATATATTTACAAAATGGTGAAACTGAAAATGCCAAAATGACCTGATGAAACTGACCTGTCTTGAAAACTTTCTTTGTTAAAAAAAAAATACTCCTAAGGAATGCAGTTCTACAAGTGTTGCGACCCGGAAGGGTCCAGAAACTCTGTTTCCTGTAAGCAGCAACACTTGCTATTGATTGTGCAATGCATTAATAATGCAGAGTAAAGTGGTTTGCAGAGGACATTGAAGCGGGCTGTATGAGGTTTGTACATCTTTAAAAGAAGTGATTGCTCCAGCAGAAAACTGACCGCTATTAATCACAGCTATCAAACTGCGCTTTGTCTCACCTAAGACTCACAACTTAAAACAGTTTCTTCAGATCTTGAATTACACAAAAATGCTTCTGTTAGTGACTGTAACAAAACTCATCCCGACACAAGATTTTGATGTTTGAAGTAAATAAGATTGTTCCTGTCCGCTACTCCGTCACTCAGGGAGTGGCCGAGTGGCGCATTCTCTTCCTCTTAAAGTCACTGATAACTTTAAACCTGAAACAGAGTATCCAAACTTCTGTTCAATAGAAGGAGAGTTTGTCCTACAACTCAAAGTTGTGGGTTTAATTCCAAATGTTCCAGCACCATACTACAATACCCCCATTGAGCAAGGCATCTCACCCCATTCTGCCAGATAATGTTCTAAATGCTCCAAAGTAGTGATAGTACACTTGGAACAGTGGAATTTAATTATTGAAAGTAAACTTAATGTCAGCTTGTTCTGAAATGATAAATTTGAAATATGATATCTTACTGCAACATTGATTTTGTCTTTAAATCATCTGCTTCAATCCACCAACTTGACATTGCTGGGTTTAGGGATACTGAAGATCTAGAATTAGCCTAATAATATATTTTGGTCTTAACTTATTTTAATGCCACCTTTCATAAAAAAAAATGTTGGCATTTCTTCCACTGTATCATCTTCAGCTCGTTATGCATCATATCATCACTGTATTTCAGTTGACAGGCCTACTTCTCACATATGTCCTCTCCCTCTCTGTTCAGTGAAGTGTGCACTTTTTTTACTCGGTGCTAAGTCTATTTATTCCTCCTTTCTCCTCCCCCCCAAAGATGCACTCCTGAAGGAGTCCTTGTTGGCTCCTTCAGGAGCAGACGCTTCTATCCCTGAGCCAGCTCTTCAATCAGCAGAACGTTACGAACGCTTACACTTCCAACCAGATGCACCAGAAGCAGCAGTATGTCCTACATCTTTAGCTGAATCTGCATCGGCCCACGCTCAAGCTCAGGGCGGATCAAGAGTGACACTGCCTTGAGCGATTTTAAGAGTCTTCGTGGTCCAAGATCTTAAGTGCATACAAACACCCCTCCCTTCTTCAGCCCACCCTGGATGGAGTTAGCTGTAACCGTATCATGTGCATTGGGACCCTTGTGGCGATGTTGGCCTCTTCCTGTATAGCGTACTGTGTTAACTCGGTCTGAAATGAGTCATCCATCTAAAATAAAGCCTGTGTGCTCCAAACAGCTTCACTTTTAGGTTTTGGGTGTTCTTTACATCCAGTTAACTTGATCTACCCAGCAACAGAGCGGTGGATATTTCACAAGCTGCGTTCTCAAGCAGCGTTGGTGCGCTCTTATCACCCACTTCTTTAGACTTGCAAATCTGTCAGCAAATGCATCTTTTTCCCTCTGCCTAGAGTAAGTAGTCTGAAAGCTTTTCTGTTCCTTTTCCTAAAAATATATCAGCGATTCTCACCGCTGAGACCTTTAAGTGGATCCTTCTTCGCCTCTATCGTGATAGCTTTCTCATCATTCTGCTTTTTACTGTAAATCTCCATCCTGAGAGCTTGTTCTGTGTTCAATAGCTTCCTGTGAAACTCCCTGATCCCTCCTCCCGGACTCTCATATCCATGATGTGATACCCAGCGACAAGCCTGAGGCGGCTTTTAGCCTCCTTCTGCTCGCTGTCTGAATGAAGCAGACCCACAAGAACAGAGAGAGAAAGAGAAAGTGTCTGATGGCCAGCGGACATCAAGGGCCCAATCAAGATGAATAGCATTGCATAGAGTGGATTGACTTTCTTATCTCTAATGCAGACTGCAAATTACCCATTCATCAAATTAGTACTTCAACTCCAATCCTAAATGGAGTTGATGCAACAATTTTCTGTTTCAGAATAAACTTGAAGAGCAAATTCTTTAAATTGCAAATGACAAACAAAAAATACATAAAGTCAGGGTCTGAATAATCGAATGTCACATCAAAACATTTCTATTGACTGCATTTTATCCTGTATTTTTTTTTTTTATGTAAGGATAGCATGTTTACTTCTGTCTGCTGTTGAATTCTCCTGAGTGACCGAGCGAGTGAGTGAAGATCGCATCAATAACGACCTAGATTAGCATAAATGATGTATCCTATACTGATTTTTTTTCTCCTTCCAGCCAGAGCACACACAGAAAGCATCAATCTGACTTGAAACTGGGCTCCTACTCAAAACAACCAACTCAGTTGTGTCACAGATGAAATAAAGGAGAAAGTGAAGACGAAAAAAAAAATAAAAAAATGAAACACAAGACAACAAGATGAGGGAAACCTTATTGCTGAGTTTCTTCAAGAAACCTCAAAGCTTCTGGTAGTTTGACTCAGTTTGTTGAAGCTAAAAAAAAAAGCAAAACATGTCTCCAAGTGACATTTCTCCTGTCACTGGTCTCCTGTGCAGAGGAGCATCCTCTGAATTCAATCGACCCTCATTTCTTCCACCCCACAAATCTCCTACGGCTTAGCTGCCATCAGGGTTGCCAAATCTCTCTCTACTGGAATACCATGAAATGTCATTTTTTGCAAGTCCAAGTCAAGGCTCAAGTCTATGTAGCCCAAGTTAACATAAGAACATTCAACACAACTGAGCACCAGAATACACATTTGTGTCAAGGCTGTGGTCACTGGATTACTCACGGTTAATTCAGCTCAGACGTAAAACACAGACAAACTTGAAAGACTTCTTTAACATTTTTTTAATAGGCAGAAGCTGTCAAAACAGCAAGATGGGAAACACAACACTGCACAATGTGACCACAGCAAATAGTAACTCTGAGGGGACAAGTAATTACTAATTAATTACTAAAAATATCTCCACTTACTGGCTCACTTACATGAAGATAAAGATTGATCATGACAAGTTTCATACCACAGGTTTTCAGAGGGCGAGTCTAAGGCCAGGTCTTTGTTTTTGTGACTCAGTTGTAGAGGATGCAAACTCAAGTGCTACTTACTGGTATCATAATGGCAATCCATATATATATATATATATATATATATATATATATATATATATATATATATATATATATATCATCAATCAGTATTAATCATCCAATGACGTAAAAAAAATAAAATAAAAAAAACAGTAAAAACGGACTGTACAATCCTGAACTTTACAGTTCAATACTGAACAGAGGACAGGGGGCAGAAGGAGGGGCTGGCCCAGGGGACCATTCATGACCGAACCGCCACTGGGCATCAGCACATCCCACTGTTTTAATTTTTTTTAATTTTTTTTTAATACTGACCGCACCCCCTCCAACTCCAAGCTCCACTGAAAAGTTGGCATGTCTCCCTTCCAGTCTGTGCAAAGTTTGACATTTCATGTTGCGCCCTCACAGAAACTCAAGAACTAAAGCAGGAGCCTGTCACACAAACAAACACATGCAAGCATGAACCTCAGCTGGTGCACGACAGCTTTATGTCTTTTTAATGGTGAGAGAGGAGCAAGTTGGGATTTCCAAGCCACATTTCTGGAAGCCACAGAAAATAATCAGCTGCAGCTCCAGGACAGTTTTATGGTCTCTTCTCCTCATGACTCGTGGAACTGAAAGAATGAACCATGAAGCCGGCGGCTGCATTGCACCCCCTCATCGATCTCGGCGGCTCCCAGAGCCGCTGGAAGTTTGGACAGAAACGTGAGGCTCGGGACTCACTCACCCGCACAAGGTTGCTCACAGCCGCCTGCACCGCGGCCACCGGCACCGACAGATCCGGGATGGCTTTCCATCCACCTCCCCCTCCTCATGCATGATGACCAGGTGGGAGATCTGCTGGGCCACCGGCTCCAGGATGCTCTCAATGGTCTTGGTGTGAAACACCGGCATCGTGAACGACTTTCAGCACAGCTCCGACGGAGGAAAAAAATAAAATAAAAGGCAGCTGGTAGCTCCAGCACTGGTGATCTTTTATCCCTCTCTCTCTCGCCCTCTCTGCTTCTCTCTCTCTCTCTGCTGCTCCTCTCCTCCTCGGACGCAGACACCGAGCTGACAGCCCAGCCCTTTCAGAGGAATCCTGCCTCCCCTCCTGATACCTCGGCGAAAGCTGGACCCGAGCGGACGGTGTCCTCCGGTGGGAGCGACCCAAATCGTGACAGAAGGAATCACCGCCCTCCGCCCAATCAGAGCCAAGGAATACAGCTGCCAGGCTGCTGGGTGCGCACTGACGCTCTCCCCGCTGTACACACACACTCTGCAAACGAGAGCTCTTCCTAAATTACGTCATGCGTGCCAGTGCACCCTAAAAGGAAAGTGTTGGGGTAAGTTGACGAGTCTGGTGGGAAGAGTTTGTGATTCTGAGATATATGGGGAGATCTGGTTGCAGGTCAAACATCTCCAAGCCATGAGGTTTGGCCCCCTCCAAAAGCTCAGCCTCTCATAGTGGGGAGCCAAATCAGTGCCTGTGCTCTTAATGTGTGAACCGAAACGGGGGAGTTTCGATCATTTTCATGAAGCTTTAAATCTCGATCTGACATTTGAGCCCTGTTCACTAAAAGGTAGGTCAGGAGTTCGTGTCTCCAGGCCTCAATGTCCAGGTCTAAATAAAGACCAAGGATTCAGCTTGCTGCAGCCCGGAGCTGAAAGGAGTCTCAAAGATCACCACATGGCCCCAGCGCGTTACCAACCTATTGCGTTAAAAACGAAGATAAAGCTCAATATTCAAGTATTGCAACAACCACCTGACAAGTCCAACGGGAAACTGTGAAACCCCTTGTTATAATGCCTCATGTCTTACTTTTGGCACACTGGCTTGGTCTTTGTGTGTGAGTGTGTGGTTGTTGGTGGGGTTCCTCTGTTTCTGAAATCTGATCCTGTGTTGGGGAAACTGGAGACCCCAACAGCAAAACGAGCTGTATTTATACCCCCGACACCCCATACTGACCAAAGGGCCTGGGGCCAAGTGACCCTTGCTGTGTTTATGTATGCAGTGTGTCCTGGTGAGAATCTGCTATCCAAACAGGACAGACTGGTCTTTTATCTGCCATCTCAGCTCCTCTCCGGAGGAATTGCCCTTAAACAGGAGTAAAGTGTTGCACTCGTCGCATCTCAAGACCATATATGGATTTAGCCCGAGTAAAAGAAGCAGTAATATAAACTAGCAGTAACTGATGAGGACGAGTAAGGCAGGCTGTGATTGGTCCCAGAAGTCCTACTGTTAGCAATCTGTGTATGTGCGCTTGTCTAAACACAGTTTGATAGAAAGCAAACTGGTCTCTTTAGGTCTCTTGTGAAGGTTTTCAAGTATGCTTTCAGCAGCAACCAGCTGGAATGTGATTGCTCACAACAAAATGTGCTGCGATGCTTGGAAGCCCACTAATGATTTGTTTTCATTGCTGCAGAAGTGATGTAGCTTTCCTGTGAAGTGTTCCTTTTACAGAGTCGCAGGTATGGGGTCTCAGACGGAGAGGTGTGAGTCATAGGCAGTGTGACAAAATGTGACGCTACACCTGCTCTACTGAGCTGATCTGCTTTGTCTGCAGAATGCTGCACAATGAATAGCGTTGTGACTTATGTGTTCCTTTTCTCTAAACATACACTTGTTATAAACAGATGTAAAACCCACCCTTCTGTTTTAATAACGTCTTTATTGGTCTGTTGTAATATTCTCGTGTCAAATATTGTGTTTTCATTAGCAATTTATCTATGCTATGGCTTTTATTCAGTTATCTGAGTTACTGGAAAAAAAAACAGACTTGACAATAGTGTTGTAATTTCTTAAATATCAAAATATTCGCTAAAAACAAAGTGCATTTTTTAAGTCTCCATTGGCTACCTGCAAATTTTAGAGGATATTTTTAGGTGTTTATGTTGTAATTTTAACTCTTAGTGGTCCTAGCCCACACCCCTTCCCAGAAACCATCAGGCCCTTCAGTAAGGGTCTTCTGCTGGTACTTAGAGTGGGAACTAAAACACGCAGGGAAGCATTTTTCCCCTTTTATGGCTCTGAGCTGTGAAACCGCGTTGTTGAAAGGCTGGATGTTTTTGAAAGCAAAATAAGAATGTCTCTTTCCCGTCTCTCATCCAATCCAAGCTGATAGCTGTTTTATTTCAGCTTTGGTAATCAAAAAATATACATATTAAAGTTTTCTCTACTAATCTAGATGTGCTTGCACTGCCCTATCCCCTACAACTGATTAATTTATCACTGTTTTAAATTTGCAGTCTGTCATTTAGCCTTAGCTTTATAATCTCCTTAAAGGATCTTTTGTCTCATGATTGATTGATTGACTAATTGATTAAGTATAGTCAAATTAGAATAGATAAAATAAGGGGATTGTGTATTATATACAATCGTAAAAAATAGCAGACCACCGTGTATACATATTAAGCAGACCACTGTGTATACATATTAATGTCTTCCCTTAGGGTGAAGGGAAAGCGAAGTGGTTAAAAGGAACATATGATTATGAAACGGAAAATCAAGTGGTGAAGACAGAAGGGAAGGGGTGTAAATCCCAGCAGAGTGAGTGTGGCTGTGCCTCCCAGAGGGTGGACAGAGATCTGAAAGACAAGCAGCAACAAGGGCTTAATGACTGCAGGACAGCAACTTCATTCATGTTTAAATTCAGGAACTCTCTTGGTGGTATGAGGCAAGTGATCATAATTCCTGAAAGAGTCAAGCAAGTGAGATTAAAAAAAAAAAAAGAAAAAAGAAAGCAAACTATATCTGTGTTTATCAGTGATGGGCAAGATAAGTCTTAATTTCACTGCATACTGAAAGTATGCAGTGAAATACACAATTGCAGTGGCAATTGTGTGTCAGTTGTTTAGTCAGTACCACAGTTATGAATAGAATAGAAATATTTTTGGAAATAAATAAAAAAGACAATTATGTGTGATTACATATTCCGATATTAGTTCCCCGCACATACTGTAAAAAAATGTTAGCAAATGTGAATTGAAGTCCTGATTCTTGAGCTTCTCCAGGAATCTAGAAGCACTGCAGAAAATAAAAAACTGTTCTCCTACCTGATTTTAATTCTTTTATCATTATCTTTCTAAATGGATGTTTATTAGGGCCTGTCTAAAACATGTGCACTTATTCGTTCTCTTCTCCATAACACTAAATAAATGTTAGCACCTATCTGCTTCGTTCTCCTTTTGGGTCAGAGATAACTCTGAGAGGAGTGGAAAGAAAAAGTCTGGCTTTGACTCACTATAAGAGCAGGTAATGGTCAAGTGATCTTGCATTAATTAATAGGTAATTAATTAACAATTAGGTTACTAATTAACAATTGTTAAAGATTTTACTATGACTCTTGAGCGCCCAGAGAAATTTTATTTTTCTTAAATCTCACTTTTTATAACGATTTCAATATACAGTTCATGCCATTTGCAGTTTGAAGCTTTTGCATTTTGAACTCATTCAGTTTCAATATTGTGTCCATCTACTATTAAGTGTCAGCATTTCACCTCAGCACAACAGCGCCCTCTGGTGTTTTTGGAAGACGAAACCACACCAGACATCGAAATGACCGAAACATATCCTCTCCCTCTGTTTCGGATTTGTGTTTTCAAGGTATCGCTGTTCATGTTAAAACACTAATTTCAACCATTTTAAATTAGGGTTTCAAATGGTTCTGCTCTATCAGAACCAAATATTCTGATAGAGCAGATATTGTGCTTTCTGAGCAAAATCTTTCAGATGATAAAGTAGATATTAAGTACCAAAAAGAAATATGTACATTAAACTACTTTAATGTACTGTCTTCACAGAATTTTAAAAGGCTAATAATAATAATAATAGTTATAATATTATCATTAATAACAGCTATTATTACTATATTATATATTGCAATACAAATAATATATATTATGACAATAATTATATTAATAATTAATATAATTATATTATTAGAATATATAATATGATTACTACATCATTATATTATAATAATTATAACACAACAACAATAATAATAATATTATGTTACTATATGGTAACAATGCATAGTAATATATTATTACTATATTAATGTTATTATTATTATTATAGAAAAAATATAAATAAGAGAAAGATTTAGAGACCTCACAAAATGATTCAAAATGTTTATTTCATATTTTATATAACAACAAGAGCAAAAAGAACTAGCAGGACCAGCCTGCAGAATCAGCAAATGTTTTGTTCAAGTTAAATAAGTAAAATGCTGAAAACAATACATATTATTTTTATGCATAGTTCTTACATATATAAGAAACCCATCACTGTATATTTCCTAAACAAATTATATAAAACTCTATTTAAAAAATTAAGCAATTATGCAAAGATAATTTTAAATACACATCAAAGCTTATAAGCTGCCGTCAAAATAAGGGTGATATAAATAATTATTTATTTGTCAATGTTTTCAGCTTTCGCTGGTTTTAGCTCAGTCGGTGGTGGTATTAACCATCAGGTGACAACTGTAATCACACGGTCAAATTATGAGGTTTTCATAGTTGTAATGTGTCAATGGGGGAAAATGTTATAAGACAAATTAATGTTGGAAATGTAGTTTGACTGCAGAAAACCTTACAGCAAACATTGTCCTACTTTCCCAGTCAAGTAAAACAACCAAGAAGCAATCTTGGCTAAGCTCAAGTCAATTCGAACTTTCTGCCAATGTTCCTTTTAGGCTGACACGTTATTGTGCAGCCAAACCTGCTGCATCAGCACACGCCATCTTAAAATGGATGCCAGATTTTGCTTTTATAAACATGCACTAGCCAGAAGACTACTTAACATGTGCTGGAGTTTCATTTTTGAGGATACATCAATCCTTTTGTGTATTCAGAAAGCCGGTTTTGTCTGCGATCCAGTTGTTGTAGTGGGTCACCTTTGCGTAAACACCTGGCTTGTTCTCACTAGCACATCCGTCACCCCAGCTCACCACCCCAAAGAGAAACATACGTCCTGACACTTCACACACCATTGGACCCCCAGAGTCTCCCTGTGAAAAGAAGGTTGGCGAATCAATGACAATTTATCATTAATAAATAAAAATGTGTCATTTAAAGAATATTTCTATGTTTGGATAAATCAAATATAGAGAAAAATAATTATTTATTTATTAAAAGTTACAGTCTGGAAAGAACTATATACATGATTTCTCTAGATATCCAGACATATTTATACACTTCATCACATGCTTACTTTGCAGGAGTCGGTGCTCCAATCAGGGGTCGCAGCGCAAATCATGTTGTCAGTGAGGAAAGTTTTATAGGCCTCTTCGACTTTGCAGTTGGTGGAGGAGAGCAGCCTCACATTAGCCTGTTTCAGCCGATTGGCATAAGACAACGAATCTGCAGACGACACAGCGTGAGGTGTAAGCGACGCTGAAATGGAGGATTCACTAATGACGCTCAGGATATTCATTTTACTGTACTTACTTTGGGCTTCCTGCCCAAATCCTGCAATGCTGCATGTGAATCCAACAGGTAGGTAAGTGTTGAGCGGAGGAAGGCAAACTGTCCGAACAGAAGCTGTCTTCGATGCATCGTGTCCTTTTGTGTTTGAGATCTTTAGTAGAGCTGTAATGTAAATTTTATTTAAGTTCTGCACATAGAGAGTTTTCTTATTATGTCATATCTGCAGTGTCTTGCAACATCTTTATGGATTTTTTACACAATTTATTTTTCACATTTTGCCACCTATTAAAGTACAAACACTCAGGTGTATTATTGGAATTGTACGTACTTTGCCGATATAAACTTGTGAATAACTGTCAAGTGGAAAAAGAAGTATATTTTTTACAAATAAAAATGAGAAACAAATGGCACAATTCAGCCAAATCAAATTCTGTGCAGAAATAACATAATTAGTGTCTAGAATCTCTGTGTGTAATTTGATCTCGGTACAGAAAGAATCACATCTCAAACTTTGAACGTCTTACAACACACACTAAATGATCTGAAAATATAAAGATAACTTATATTTTCTGAGATATTGCTCTCCACATGAACTGCAAGGATATATATTTTTTGCAAATCACATGCAGTTGTAAATGCACTGAAACAAAGAGTGTTGAGTCAGGCAGGCTGACTACAAATGCATACCACAGTTTTCTGAAAACTGTTTCTAAAAAACCTGAAAGCCACAGAGCCTTCCTTCCACTACAGAATGAAGTGGATATTCTGTTGGTCTGTCACATAAAATCCCAATGAAACACACTGAAGTTTTAGTTATAATATATAATAAAGTTCAAAAGGTATGTATGAATACTATTGTAAGCAAAACATGCTCATACACACCGATGTCATTATCATAGGTGAACGGGTTGTATTTCTGGTGGATGATGAGTTTCTCCACAGAGAAAAGCTGCTCCCTATCAGGATCTTGGTTCTTGATGTCAGACTTTCCCAGATACACCTTCAGACGATGGAGAAGGGTTTGGTTTCTAAATGGACACACGTATAAAATGGCTCAAACACTCACGAAACATCTCATGTGAACATTGTTCTCATGCTATAATTAGCACGGGAAGTGGTAGGAGTTGCGCTTTCTCACCCATCAGCGAAGCAGTGTGCAGCTGTGAGAACCCAGCCGGGCGCGATGAGAGAGCCACCGCAGAGGAAGCTCCTTTGAAAGATAGCAGCGATCCACGGTTGTGACTCCACAGGTACGAAAGAACCGCCCACGATCTTATTTCCTCTGCTCAGAACGCTCGCCACACGTTCTCTCTGGAGGGATGAAAGTGTATGAATACCTGATGCATGAACTCACCTGATGCCACTGAGACATCAGAGGATTTTAGAAACAAACCAACCTGTATCCACAGCTCTGGGAGGTGTTCTTGTTGGTTTTACAGTCACCGTAGGACCTGTGTTAGGGCAAAAAACAGACACGATTAGAGAAATTTAAATCAAATGCAGAGAAATGTGGCTTAGAGGAGTTACTAATCTTACATTTGGGAATATCACAGTACTCCCTCTTGACCTGCTTTCTTTTTTGAACATAGCACCACGGCCTCGACCAGTTGTTGGGATTCCTAGAGTTGAAGGCCAAATATGTTAAAAGTCTGTAGTTTCTTCAAACGTGTGGTGTGAAGTAAAAATTGTGTTATTATTTCTTTTAAGAATTTTATTAATTCTTCAGTCATTTAACACCAGTATTGTTTAGTCTGTTAAACCATGTAGGTCAAGGAGTCTTTAAAGAATCAGTTAGATAGGTTTCCTTTTGACCTCTCCTTGGAAAAGTTTCAGTAGGTTGTCAGTAACTAAAATCAGGCGCCAGTGTTTCTTAACAGATAACAATAAACAGGTTAGGTAATTGTAGTGAGATGGAATAAACCCTAAGGCTTAACAAATTCCTCCATTAAAATGTCACAAGCTAAGGCTACGTGCTGAGTGCACGTACAAAGTTTGATAATGTTCTTGTTATGCAAAATTGTTCCATTAGTAAACCTGATTTTTGGAAATGCACTTATTTTTGAACAAAGATGTTTATCATCTGAACAATTAACTTATGGATGTTGCATTCTCTCTATACCCTGTTAAAAGTGACGGTGCATTAACCTGTTCGACTGGCTCTGGGCCAGTGAGTGACCACATTGTATAGAGAGTCCTATATATTGTGAGAGCTTGCAGCTCCAAATCAGAACTCATCGTAGGTACAGCTGTTGTGCTGTGGTTACTGTGTGTTCTCCGTTTGCAAACGACTGAAATAAAGATTTTGCTCTTTGCCATTTGCCAGAGTCTCAAGCCTGATCTGTTACTACAGATTAGATATTGTTTTTTTCCACAGTGGAAACATTACATGTAAAACATGGAGTACCTGCAGTAATTATGGTCACCAACTCCATTTGAATCACCCCAAAAGTGTCGAGTCTTGCTCCAATTGAGACAATTGCGACCTCTTGATGATACAGAGACCGTTCCCCTGTAGCTTGTCCCTTTCTCAAACCGACACTCTGCTGATGCTAAAACCAAAGCACACAAGAAAAAGATTTGATACATGTAGTGAAATAAAGCATTAGGCTGAATCCCATTTCCAGGGGTTATCCCCTGGAAAATAAGGAGCAGAAAGTAAAATGGTTTTCAGACAGAGATGGAAAAGAAAATCATTTGTAACTTACCCTGTCTGTTTGTAAAATAGCGTTGAGATAACGCCTAAAAGAAGAGATGTGGTGCAATAGATTAAAAAATGGTTCTGTTTTCCTATAAAGTTAAAGTTTGTTTTTTTTCTCACTTGCTTCTCACCATGTTGATGTTGAGCGCTGCAAGGATGGAGAAGATGACTAACAGGTTCATCATGAATTCTGGTTTTACTTCTGCTTATTGGGGATATTTTTGTCTGTGAAGAGAAAAAATACAGAAATGAAATATTGTAACAAGCTGAATTGGTCTAAAGTAAACTTCCTGTGGTCCTAATAAGGAGATTATCATAAAACACATGACGACACAAGTGGTATTTTGAACTAACAACTCTTAAAGACAGATTCTCAATATGACCTTTCTCATTTCTTGGTTTCAAACTTCCAAATAAAACTCAGACCACTGAGCCACTGTCTCATTCTGCACTAGACAGTAAAATATTATTATCAAGTTAAATTATGCAAGTATTGCAAGTTATCTATAGCAAACACATTTATTTGTTTCAAACTTATTTACTAAACTTAGTGCAAACATCTCTCAGAGGATGGTTACGGCATCTGTTGTAAACGAGTTTCTATCAGTACAATGAATTCATATCAATTTAGGTTAGTAGATTATGACAGCTGGCACACTTTACAACAAATTAGTTCAGGAATATCAAACATTTTTCTCCTTGATCTACCAGAAAACATTATTGACATGATAAAAACATATATATTTTTACGCAGTGAAAAATGTACTTGCTGGAAAATCTTGCATTATTTGCATTATCATGCAAATTTTAAAGCATGCTGCTGGTTTTCTGCTCACCTTTTTGACGCCTCTGTTTGACTTCTTTCTGCTTTTGCTGATGTGATAGAGAGTTGTGGCTAAACTAAACACACACTTGTTTTCGTGGTGTTGCTGCAGTGCTGATTCTCCCTCTGCTTCTTCCTTTTTAAAGATTTTGAAGGAGGAGGTGCTAAGAAGACTTAAAACATTACATACATGCAGAAACTGAGGAAATTATATTATTTGTCATGTCCTGTGATGCATACAGAAACACCCCCTTCCACTTAAAGAGCAGCACTTCAAAAAACATATCCAAAATAGGCAATGTGATCAAAGAAAGCATCTGACAGAGTGACATGCAGGATTACTGATGGAAATATCTGACAAGAAGTGACATTTAGGCATTCATAGCTAGGCTTCTTCCAAAGTGCTGAATTGTACAGTTTACATTGGAATATTCCTCTAGAATGGAGGCATTCATCATTGTGGAAGAACTCCTCTGGATTCAGATTTATTTCAGAATAAATAAACAAAGTTTAAATTTGATGTTTGGGATCAGGAATGAGATGAATTTTTGGGTTGCCAAATTCAAGATTTCAAAATAGAAATCTACACCAATTATCAGGCATCACTGACATATTGCACAAAGTAGAGGGAACCATAAAAAAGTAAATCCTGTTTTGTTGAACTGCAAAACAGGGCAACAGTGGCGGCTGCAAACTTTACTCTTATTGAAAATGTGAGGAGTCCATGGGAGATAATCAACCAAAACACATGACTGTACCATTTGAGACAATAAACTGAAATTGTCTGTTTATTGTCTGGATATTGCATAATTCTGGCAATATCCTGCCAGAATTATGCAAGAAGCTCGTTGATGGCTACAAAAAGTGGAAGATTTCTCTACAAGTCATAATGGCTATATATTCAAATATAAATAGGAGTGTGAACTTGTTTGAGCATGCATGTTTATATTTTTAACTTGATTGAAACTTGTGAACGTGTGTTATTTGTTTCACAGTCAGCCAATACCTACCCAAAGTCTAAAATAACTGTAAAATTCCTGTGTAAGAGGGGTCCAGATTTATAATGTTTATTCAAATGTTCTTACAAATAAAACCACATCAATAATCATGATTCTTTGAAATTGGCATGACAATGTTGGCTGTAGTGCTTTACCTCGGAGCAAAAAGGTCCGGGGTATTTCGATGTTGCAATCAGCAACATATTTCTATACATAAATGTGCCTTTACATAAATGTTTTTTTTCCAGGCACTTCAGCTTCCTCTTCACAGGAGTAAGCTCATTACGTTTGGCTACATAATAACTCAGCTAAATTTGGGTATGCATGTTTGGGTCTCCTACTTTCTATGCTTGTGGTGCTAAATGGAAGATACTGATGATCCATTTGTTTTAGAATTAATCTCACGTTCAAAAATTTAGTACGGACAGAAATGTTGGAATGCTTTTTGATGAAATGGCTCAGAAACAAATCAACGTAGCTTCAGACAAGCTGGTCCTGGAGTTTTACATGCGTGCTATCTGTATTGGTCCTCTGGTAGACCTAAATCTTAGTTTGCCAATTCTTTCCAATGCAATGCAGAACAACTTCCTCTAAAACAATGGGCATTGTCTTACATTTTGTAGGGGAATTTTTGAGTAGAAATCTCCCTCGCCTGACTTCATTAATGACTGCTGCCTGTGTTACTCACGTTTCCTCCACTTTGATTCTGATAATATCTTTGTGCAAGGATGTTGTTAACATTATTGCTCTGAAAAAACAAGCTTTGAATATCATTGAATTTTTATCCTTGTAAAATAAAGGTTAAATAAAAACAAACAAACCAACAAACAAAAAACAAATGAGTTACCTCGAGAACCATAAAAAAGTTTAATAATATACCCTATGTTAATTATTTCAGACAGTAAAATCTGTCCCTTATGCGTGTTTTGTGAAAAAAGGAACTAAATGGTAAAGTTGCTTCATCCAGGAAAACCCAGGATATTTTAGGTCAACACAGCTGCAGCCAAGCTTGTTTGATAAATCATTTTTGAAAAAAAAAAACTCCACACACCTGCAGACATGCTACACTTGAAATTAAAGCTCCAGACTGCCTGAGTCACTGATATATTACCCCAGATTTTCAACATTTCAACCTTTATTGCAGCTGTGAAAGTGGTGTAACTCAGCCCTTCTAGATTTTTTCAGGATGCATACTCATGCATTGATAGATAACGAAAAAGGAAAAAAGCGTCTAATGACTCTGAGGGGAAAAAAATGTACAGAATTAGAATAGTGACAGAAAACTGCAAAATATTCTGGGTAAAAGTATGAATCCAACTTCTATAGTTAACCCTTCCTACGCAAAAGAGAGAGAGAGAGAAAAAAAATCCTATTTATAAATAGTTATCTCTTATCATCTGCAAACATCATTTTCACACTTTTTAAAAGGTGATGATGACTACAGCCATCGCTTTAGAAACTGTTAGTAGAGCAGGTCAGTGAACTACTTTTAACAAGTAATTTTATTCCGTGTCACATTATGAATAAGCTCACATAATTCAGCTGCTCTGTTTGCTCGTGAGAGAGATCTAGCTGCTTCTCCTTTTCAGGAAAATGAAATAGTGAGAAAACTGGGTGCTTTGTGGATCAGTGGTTGGCTGCAGTTCTCAACCCAGTGGTCCCAGGTTGAATTCCCAGCTCTGTCACTTTCTGCATGTCTTCCTCTTCTCTCTGTGCTCTACCTACTGTCAGCTATTATTGAAAAAGGCAATTAATGCCACCAAAATATTAAAAATGGCTTGAAGGCATCCTGCAAACCTAGAGTCACACCATTCCTGGCAAGAGGAATGGACGAAAACTGCCATAGCTCCCGTCAGATTAATTTTTTTTATGCGATAAAATATTTTACCAAATCTGATTTTGATTATATTTTATCTAAACGCAAAAATGATCCCTAGTGAACATTCTATTGTGAATATAGCTAACAGCAATAGTTAACAACATAAAAACAAAGTGAACAACCCATGACCTCATTTTACATCCTGTAAACAAGTAGGTGAAAGAACTGGACTATACAGGCAGAAAGGCCAGTTCGTCAAACATAGTTCGTCTAATTGAGGTTCACGAAAGAATCTTCATAAAAAGCTATGAAAAACACTTTTTGCCTACGTTGCATCACTCTAGTCAGCGAGGAGAACAAGGAGGTAGAGATCCAGCAGGTTACCAGCATTTGCAAAGCAAGTAACCAGACAAATGTTACATTACGTCTCAGATTTTCTTATATTATACAGCATTACAAAGATGCATTTTCAGACTTCTATAAGTTGATCAGTGTCTTTGATGTTTCGGTTTATCAGTGAGCTGTGAATAGTTTCTCTTTTTGTCTTGCTGGAAAAAAGCTTTATGAGAAACGGTGCAGCACCCACTCAAGACAAAATTTTGACCACAACAACAACCACATTTTCCAGTTGTGAACACTGTCGGTTACTAAAGGTATGTTGAATGTGTCGTAGAGAAACAGCTATCAACAGCAAGCTCTCTCACCTCCCTCATCTGCAGAAAAAGGCAATGTGGTTTGAAAATATATTCCACCTAATACCACAAAAATGTAAGTAAACAAATATAAAGAAAGCAATATAAGATAAAATAACAAAATCTATTGTTGTTCTTGCATTTAGCAAATATCAATAATTTTGGGTTTACTAACTGTTTTGACACAATAAAAGGTTAGTCTGATTTAATGCCAGATGGTGATTATAAAAGGTTGTTTCTTTTTAACAGGAAATGTCAATTTCTTGTTCCCACACATGCAAAAGCACTCGTATTTCACCTTTTTACTGCTGAATGCTGCAAATCTGTCTTTTTTAAAAATAAAAAAAACCTATTATGTTCTGAACTTCCTTAAGCAGTGCTGGAACAAAACATCTAGAAGCTGGAAACAGAAGGGTTTTTTTGTCCATCGCCATCACACACACAACCTCCATGCTCTTGTTTAATCTTCAATATATGATGTAGCATATTAAATATGAATTATTTTGTAGGATTTTTTTTAGTTTAAGTTATTACACACAAATAAACTGCACTGACTTATTATTTGTAATATTTGTGGCCATAAAATAATTAAACATGAAGTTAGTTTGATAAGTTTGGAAAACAATTGCACAATTTCATCATATTCAAAGTTGTAATGAAACCTCAGATCACTTTTTTTTAAGTAAATACTAATTGCATCAACATCACAGATGCTTTGCATAACATTTGTATTCATCATAACGAAGAAAGCAGCTGGAGTTTGTTGCACCAGCTGCTAGAACAGAACCATAGTCGAGTCATCACAGTTCGTGAATGACTGCATATTCTTGAAAAGTGCAAAGAGCTTATAGTTTAGTTTATCATTGTGAAATTTGAAGTTCCTGTGGCAGCTATAAATGTAACACATCCATTGCACATAAACTTGAAGTCTGGCTTACACAACAAAATGACGTTATTTCAGTTTAGTATTACCATTAACTTCTGCTCCTTTTTATGTTAATGGCATCGCATTTCTTTATGGACTTTTGGGAAGTAAAGTTTAATTTAATTTAATCCAACGTCCAGACATAGTCAGGTGTGTACTTTATTGTAGTTTTTTCCCCTTGTTTTTAATTACCAAGTTCGTATCAAGTTAGTTTCATATTTTTTCTTCAATTTTTTTTTCTCCATTTTTTTCTCCGAAGAGTTTTTAGCGGCACTCGTGGCTCGCATTTTTTGACAGTAGACTGACAGGAAAGAGGGCAAGGAGAGGGGGGAAGACATGCGGCAAAGGTCGCCGGGCCCGGGAGTTGAACCCGAGACGTCCGCGTCAAGGACTGAGGCCTCCAAACGTGGGGCGTCTTATAAGACTTACTAGAAGTTTATTTATGCAGCTATTTCTTCTCCAGTGTTGGAAACTACTTTGCTATCAATCTTAAAGCATTAAGCTGATGATCCAGGCAATCTTTAGGGGTGTTGAAGATACCTATACATTTCAGTATTTTTTTTTTTTTTTTGCGCCACCACAGCACACCCCATTTTCTTCTATTTTTGATGTTCTTTTTGCCGTTTAATTATAACACATGTATAAAGTATGTATTTATCTGTGAAGACCTACTAAGCTCCCAAATTGTTATTTGTTTGAGGTGCTGTCAGGCTGATGCTACAAACACTCACAAACTGAACCTTTTTTCCTCCGAGATTGAATTAGAATTAGACTCAAATTCATACTGTTCAATAAAATATTTACCTGAGTACTTGCAGCCATGAATGCATGTGGCCAAAAGCACTTGTCTCTGATTCACCCACATTTGCCTTTTGAGAAATTTCCAATGAAGTAAAGCTGATTGTAGGTATGTTACTGTCAGTAAATGAACTGTTTCTATTTCGTTTTCAGTTTCTGGACCTGTTATTGCGTTACCCACCAAAGCCACGTTTATTTCCTATTGTGGTTTGTTGTCTTGAGAATTTTCCTGTCAGTGACATGGCTGGGGCTTATTTGAAACGTCAGACAAAACTGTTTTTAAATTTACCGTTATATGAGTAACCTAATAAAATCCACTTTATACTCTGTTAGTTGATATTTGAATTGCCTTTACAGTTAAAACTGGACATTTACATATACTGAAAATGAACACCTCTTTTTCTCACTGAAGTTAAATCAGTTAAATGTTTCATGCCAATATGTCATAAAACTTGGAATGTTTTTTTTTTCCGTTTTTTACAGGCAACTTTTTAAAAATTATCCTAACAATATTAATCTTTTCTGCTCAGGTATTTATTAAATCATTCAGACCACGATTTCTCATGACTACCACCAGAAGTCAATGAACCACTAGTCGACTATAGCTATATTTATTGTTACATTTACTTGAGTAACTTTTTAGGGGGGAAATAAATTAGTAGTTTTACTGCACCATAATTTTGACTTTTGATTGAGTAATAATATTAAGTATCAACACTCATACTTTTAAATGTCTGCCCACTTTACTGAATGAAAAGCCAAAAATGCACCAAACAAACAAACTCACCTACAGTTTGTGTTGAAGTGAAACTATTTCTTTACACAAACTTCTATGTTGCAATGTCATTGTCTGTTAACCATTTTAAAGTCAAGTGGACATACATTAAAGATTATATGTTGTCACTGAAAGTACTTTAATCTGTAAGTATTGGTTTGATAAGTTAAGAAAATAAAGTTCTATATTTACTTAAATTTATTCTGAAACTATGTGATTTGTATTTTTTTAGGTCTTCAAAGTTCCTAAATCTTTACATAGTTTCACAGTTTTGTCTTTCTGATCACATAATTTTCATATGAAATATTAAAATACAAATTTTAATATCTGACTAAACGTTAATGGTCAGAACTCAAGTAATTGCCTTTTTACCAAATACTTTTATACTGTTACTTGATTAATTTCTCGGATGGCCACTTTTTGCTTTTAAGTGACTAAAACTTTGAGTACAAATTTGGGGTTTGTAATGACACAAAACGCGTAATTTGGCGCCATCTAGTGGCGGTGCCAGACTTCTTCGTCTTTGTAATTGCTGGGGAATTTCCTAACTTTTGGTGGTAACAAAAAAGTTTGTTCAAAAGTAGCAACAAAAAGTTACTTCTTTTGTAGTTTATGTACACTTTTTTATGCGGTTCTAACTTGAATGTGAGACAAAAGAGAATAAGAAACCTCAACAATTAACACAAAAATCACGCGTGTCAAATGAAGCGCCATGAAAATGTCACGTTTTTTCAGCGGTGTGAAACACGCATGCGCAGAGCTCCACTCCTTACTTTCACTTTATCGCTGACGTTGGAGTCAGTGAAGTCACTCTCTGTGAATTCCCACCACCAACAACAACAAACTATATACGCAAACCTCACCTTAGAGTCATGCTAATCTGGTGAAGTTGTCATTGGGCCGGGCCACCGTCTTCTTACACAGACACTGAAATGAGCAGGACCGTAAACAACATGGTTAGCTAACTGACGAGACAATGTTCTGACAGAAACAACAAACTGTTTTTGGCGACTGGCGACTCTGACCGCAAGGAAAGGTGAGTTTACAAGGTTTGTGGCGCCACGGTTACCTTTAAAAGGCCTATTGTTTGATATAATTAAGGTTTTTAAACTTTATGGAGATGGAGTGCTACAATAACAGCTGACCAAAATAGCTTTTAGCCCCAGAAACACCAAGTCTGAGGTGGCATCCTTTTATAAGGCGTAATATCTTTATTATGTTGTTATTTTCATGTGGAATATGGTGGAGCGGTCTTTGTACAAATGTTTTTTTTTCTTAGTTTTGACAAGTAATATATGCTGTACAAGACAACCTATTGAATATTGTACGACTTAAACCATAAATTTGTTTCACACCTCAATAAATTAAACGTCATTGAAAAGTGAATTAATTTCAATAGTTTGACAAGATGAAGAAAACTCAGATTTCTTAGTTTATTTACACACAGACTGTTGGTTTAAATTGTTATGGCTCACAGCTGTTTCTCAAAAAATTAGAATATTTTTTAAACTAAAATGCTGGCTTTTGTATGTCCACATATAGTAAATACACCACGTGTTTGGTGTTCCTTTTGCATAAAACACTTAAACTAAGGGGCGTGGCATGAAGAAGACACACCTCCTAGGTTACTTAAATAAAATAAAATGAAGTTAGTTTTAGACATAATGTGAAGAGGCAAGTTGTTACAGCATTTAGACGCAGCTGCAACAAATCTGATCACCAAATCGCCATGAACATTTGGGAGTGTATAGCGTTATGGATGATTTAGCTTACTAAAACACTGAAACAGCTTCACACTATAGTAGTCCCACAGTGTCGGGGCTTGCAATACCTTATCTGGTTTTTAATGTTTACAGTTGAATTGTTTGCACACCATGGAGCGTCCTACCCTGAAAAAGAGCCCAACATGCATCAATTGGACAAATAAAGAAAGACTCGGGGTGGGAGGCTTTGGGCATGTCTACCTGTACCAACACAATGTAAGTTTTAAACAAGCCATCTGTTGTCCCGAAGAAAATAAAGTCCAGACTGATCAAACTTTACTCTCATATTCTCGGAGCAGGAGTCGGGAGAGAAGATTGCTGTGAAACTTTGCCGCCTGGACCTGAGTGTGAAGAATAAAGAACGGTGGAGCAGGGAGATTCAAATCATGAGGAAGTAAGAGTTTTATTGGATGATTGCATTGATCATATAGTCTTTTAACAATTTACACCCCACATCGCAAACTTGCCAAAAATAAAAAAAACAACATATTTGTTGCAATTTTTGTTTTACAGGCTGAACCATGTGAATATTGTTCAGGCCAGAGAAGTACCAGAAGATGTGACCTCCATCGCTCTCAACGACCTACCTCTGCTCGCCATGGAGTACTGTGCTAAAGGAGATCTACGCAAGGTACCAAAGGCTTGTTTCAAAAAGAATCTGAATAAGTATTTTTGAACTTTGGAGCTTAACAGATCAAGTGATTTTATTTAGGTGTTGAATAAACCAGAAAATTGTTGTGGACTGAAGGAGAGTGAAGTCCTGTCTCTTCTCAGTGACATTGGTAAAGTTTTCATCTGCCTTCACTTTGATTAAAAGTTCACTTAAATTACATATGTATGTAAACTGACTTTATTTTGTGAAAACAGGCTCTGGTATCCAGTATCTCCATGAAAATAAGATTATTCACAGAGACCTAAAACCAGAGAACATTGTTCTGCAAGAGATTGATGGAAAGGTCTGTAATTTCTATTTTCTTACATGTATTTTGCCAGTGTAGTGTAATGTTACTCCTTTGTTCAATGTTTAACTGTATAAATGTGGCTTTCTGCTCTGAAGCTTGTCCATAAAATCATAGACCTAGGATATGCAAAAGATCTGGATCAAGGAAGTCTTTGTACATCCTTTGTTGGGACTCTTCAATACCTGGTAAGTAAGTGTTGCATCAGTGACTGATGTCTTCTCAGATAATAGTCAGAAATCTTAAGCTTAACCTCTTGTGTATGTGTGGCAGGCTCCAGAGTTGTTTGAGAGTAAGCCATACACTGTGACGGTGGATTACTGGAGTTTTGGGACGGTTATTTTTGAATGCATTTGCGGTTTTCGACCCTTTCTGCACAACATGCAGCCAGTACAGTGGTAAGTCAATGATACATAATCGTTATATACTAGGAATTTTAAGAGTCTCCCAGGTTAGGTAGAATTGTTGATTTCCAGCAACTCATCAATTTTGGTAAAAATGTAATGATGTCCACCGTATTATCCTGTGTAACCAACCAAAGGTCAAAGTTGGCTGTTCAAATGATTGGGAAGTTGAGTGGAATATTCTCCAAGCTGCTTAGACTCTGCTGAGAAACACGACAAACCTTCAGGTTGTTACATATCATCTGTAACAATTTTGAACTACCTGTATGACCTGTTTATGGTCTCCTCCTGCTGCCAGAAGTGACACTGTCTCCAACCAAATGCATGTTTCACAATGATGTTTTTGTTGGAGAACCGAAAGGTTTGTGGCATCAAATAAAATGCAAATAAGAGGTTAAAAAATTTACAAATGATGAGTTTTGAGGTCTTTTTTGACATGAGTGAAACAGATCTGATAATTATTCAGCAGGAACATTGCAAGAATTGATTAACTAAGAAACCCAAATAGTAGTAGTTAGTAGTAGTTAGTTAGTAATGGTGACAGCTGTGTGTAATGGTGGCAGCTGTGCCGACTTTTAGAGCTTGTGACAAATTGAAGCTTTCAGAAAGACGATAAAGTGATTGAAGATAAGGGAGACAGCACTGCATATGAATCATAGAAAGGCTCCTTTTGAACATTTTGAGGAATTTAGGATCTTTTTTTGATTTGCATATTTTCTTTTTTTTTTTTTTTTAGGATAAACAAAGTCAAGAACAAAGGTCCTAAAGACATTATGGCGGTAGAGGACATGAATGGAGAAATTCGGTTCTCAGCACATCTGTCATATCCCAACAACCTCAGCAAGTAAAGACAGAAATTTACTTTTTTCCGATCGACCAGTGAAGATTGCCTCATTGTGAGAAACTAGTCTCCAAAATATGTGTATATGTGTTTTGTCTGTGTACCAGGCCGCTACTGGAGCCAATTGAGTGTCTCCTGCAGATGCTCCTACTCTGGGATCCTGCTTTCCGTGGTGGAGGTCCGGATCCAAAAACAAACAAGCCACGATGTTTCACCTTACTGGACAATATTCTCAACATGAAGGTTGAAAACATTCATTGTATTTTTGCCTGAAAGCTTTTTCTAAACTACAGCCAAGCAAATCTCTAGCTAGTAACATTCTGCCTGTGCTGTTTCAGATTATGCATGTCTTGGACATGACATCAGCCCAGCTGCACTCGATGGTTTTGGGTGTGGAGGAGAGTTTTCTCTGCCTGCAGCGTCGTCTAGAGGCTCAGACTCAGGCACACATCTCTCCTGAGAGTCAGGAGTTGCTGCTGGAGACAGGAAACACCCTTGACCCACGGTGGGCGCCCATGCAGTGTCTGCCAGACGGTTTGGTATGTGACACAAATAAGTCATACAGTAGTTGCTTATGCTGCGTGGCAAACAGTGTCTACTCTCTTTAGGCACATGTTTGTTGTTAAAATTGTCCTGTTCTTTGTCTTTGATTTGAAGCAGTGAATTTATATTTGTTTATGTGGAACTTTGTGTTTCTGAAAAGGAACAAAGTGTGTGATTAGTTTGCAACAACAAACAAAGCAGTGTATATGAAGTAAGCATGGAAATCATGGTGTAATGGTACCCACATGTACCAAATAAATGCAGTGTTGTTTTATACCTGAACATATGCAGATTGTTTCTACTAACTTTAAAAAGTGACATCGAAACATACCAGACAGGACAGTTCCGAAACTCTATTGTTGGGAACATTAAGGTTTCCATTCATTCATGAAAAAAATCTTTATAACTGTTAAAACATAGTTGTACACATCTGAAGGAGACACTCAATTGGCTCCAGCAGCTTGTTCTGCACTTAACTGAATGGCTCACTTCCAGGAATGTCATCCTGAATGTTAGCATTCCTGGTATCAGCTGGAGTCCAAATCCAGCTGACTGCAGCATTGAACCAGTCCAAAATGCTACACAGCACATCAGATTCAATCATGACCACTCTCTCTGACCAGAGGAGAATCCCCAACTGCTGCCCTTTTATGGAGCATTCAAGTATAGCTCGTGCACTAAATTGTCTCTATATCAAAACAACTCCAAGGTGATTTTATTCTCAAATGTCCGCATTGTCTTTACTTCAAAATTCCATCCATTTGCCCCTCCTTCTGTTTAATTCTACAATCGCCACTTTTTATTTGTCTATCTTGGTTGAATCAAACTAAAGTAAATACCAAACTGATTTTGTTGTTGTTCATTTAGTTTTTTTTTTTTTTTTTTTTTTTTTTTTGTGGAATTTTACAACCCTAATGGAAACTATAGACTACAATTTGTTTTCTTTCAGACTATCTGGCCAGTGTAATTTTTTGAAAAATAAATGACCTCTGCATTATGTGGGCAATGTACTTTTAAATTCTATTACTTTCTCAAAAACTAGGAATAGACTTGCACCTAATGTCAGTGTCTTTATTTTGTTTTTTTTTTTAAAAAAAAAAAATTATTTGTTGGTACTTTTAGCGCGGCTGGGACGCCTCCATAGTGTTCCTGTTTGATAAGAGCCTTACCAAGTACTCAGGACCCCTGACTGCCAGACCCCTGCCAGACAGTGTTAACTTTATCGGTAAGACATTTTACTCTACTCGACGGAATTTCTTTTTCTTGTTTTTTTTAACTTTTGGAAAATTTTGACATTTAAATTTTAGAAATTGTTTATATTTTATTGCGTAAATCTGCAAGATTTTGACCTTTTATAAGGCGCTCTTCAGACATGGCATGAACACATGTTTTGACTGATTTAGATGATGGTAGTCAAGCCTCCCTTGTCACACACGTTATTATAATCTGACCTGAATGATCAGATCCATTTTCCTGCTTTACTTGCAAATAAACCCACAGTCACTCCATACAGGGAGCAGTAACAACAACATTGCATTTGCATTTCAGGTTTTCCAGAACAGTGAAACATCAGACTCCTGCAAGCTGCTCTAGACATTTATTATTCACTGGTTAAAATACAAGAAAGTTGAATGGAAATGAAAGCCTTGATGACATATAACTTTGGATTATTGAGCTCTTAAAGAAACTGAAATCATTCAAAGAATTGTATATCTTGTATCACTTTTCTATTTATCTGTTGATCTACTTCTTTCTTCACTTCTGGGTAGTTACCTTTGACCAATGGCGTAGTGACATTTTTATAACGATGTTTTTTTATGTCTACTATAATCTAGAGTTATAGTTTTATTTCTCTGATATGGCCAAAAAAACACAAGCAATGCCTGGACCTTATATAGTTTTGTTGGCAAGCAGCCCACCACCTGCCCTTCTAATTCTTCTCCAACAAGTCATGCTGTGATTTTGAGTTTTTTTCAATGACAAAATTCAAAGAATAAGACAAGCAATGTGTGATTCAGAAAATGCAAATATTTCTTGCATTTTTGCAAGAAATATGAAAGAAATATGTGCAAGTCAGAAGTGGGAAGCATTTTATCTGATTTGATGTCTCAGTCAGATAAAATGTTTGGAGTGCTTTCACACTTTGGTTTAGTTCTTGATGGATTCAATTGGATTACCCAGGATGGTAGTACCATGTTTGAATCGGATCTGTGAATACTGACTGCTCTGGTTCCTTTTATTTATTTATAATACATTCTTTAAATGCCACCTTCATAATAATTAGGTGTCATTTATGTTTTTATGCCTTCTGTTTTATGCTCAGTCAGGGAAACAAAGACACAGCTGCCCCTGTCTCCTCTTAGAAAGGTGTGGGGAGAAGCCCTCAGCTACATATGTGGTCTTAAGGAGGACTACCTGCGGCTGTACCAGGGGCAGAGAGCTGCAATGTAAGTGCCTCAAAATGCCGTAGACACACTAACTCATTCAAACTTACCTCCTGTATTATTTCTATGTCTGCAGGCTAAGTCTGCTGCGTTACAACTCCACCTTGACGCAGTACAAGCACCGCCTCTTCTCCTACTCACAACAGCTCCACGCTAAGCTAGCTATCTTTAAGACCAGCATCCAGCAGGATCTCGAACAATACACCAAGCAGAGCAACAGCGGCATCTGTCAGTAGTGATTCATTTCTTCCTGTGATACGCAAAGTTGTTTTTCTGAAAACTCAAGTGAACTTCCTGCTTCTGTGTGTTTATTATGTTCAGCTTCAGAGAAGATGCAGCGGGCATGGCAAGAAAATGAACAGAAGGCTGATGGGTTTACACAGGTATGGAATCTGTAAACACAACACAGTGCTTTGAAGAAAATAAAAAAATCTGTGCTAAGGGATATTTTGTGCTGTAGGTTGCAAATGTGTCGGGTCTTGACGAAGAGATATTGGCGCTACATTCTGAAATTGTGGAGTTGCAGCGGAGTCCGTTTGCCAGGAGACAAGGAGATGTGATGGAGAAGTTGTCAGTAGCTTTCTTTTAAGTTATTTTTTACAAGTGTCCATGTGTTTCTGAAATAGTGTCTATCTTCTCTGTCAATTGACTTTAATTGCTTAATACAGTAATTATGCCAAATAAAAACTTTGAAAGCTATAAAAATGTTAGACAAATGTCAACCCTAACACAAAAATTATAAAGGTGGTGCTCACTTGTTTATTGTTTGTCTCTTTTCCAGTGAAGAAAAGGCTGTTGAACTCTACAAGCAACTGAAAACTAAATGCAAAAGTTAGTACAAAAATTACAGATTCAAAACATAAAATTTCAGCTACCTGGAATTGAAAATAATAGAATAGAATTTAATGAAATAATGCTTCATCATGATCTATTTATTAGACATAAATCGACATAGTAGTTATTTCACTTTATTTTTAACATTATGTTTTATGGATTACTAAAAACCAAAATTACATTAAGACTACAGAAAAAAGAATTTTTAAATCAAAACTGTCAACTTACTTAAAGTGTCCATGTATACAAAATATCTATTCTATACTTGATAAAAGCTCTTTTTAATTCAGCTTCAGTGGTTAAAGAATATCCACTGAAGTGTTATCCTAACTTTTTCTGCCACAGTTTTTCCTTCCACTCAACTTTCTATTAATGTCTAAATTTTCTTGTGGATGGTGTCCATTACTTGCTGATGGATAGCTGTTTTCCCTATGATTGTGTAAGCAATAACATGACAATGACATAAGAGTTTTTAATCTTTTTCCCATTGGTTTTATGTAATTTTGGTTTTTAATTATATTTAAGTGATTAACCTCAAATTTACACTTTAAATTTATACTCTGCAACTGTGAGTAATTCCTTTTTATAATGTATCTGACTTTTTGAACTGAATTACTGAAATAACTAACATGTTTCCTGCAGGTAACGACCCTCCACATGGCTACAGTGATAGCTCAGACATGGTGCGGACAATACTTCAAACGGTTCAGAATCAGGACAGAGTTTTAAAAGACCTCTACACTCATCTAAGGTGATTTACTCATTAGGTACACATACAAACTAGTAAATCTCAGTGCAGCTGGATATGCATTTTATTGCGTTTCTGTCTGTGTGGGGCCACTTGATTTTGTAGTGCGATCCTGATGTGTAAGCAGCGCATCGTGGATTTGTTCCCTAAACTAGAAAAGGCTGTTGTGAACATCAAAGCTGCAGAAACTGAAGTGATGCAAATGCAAACAAAGAGACAGAAAGAGTTCTGGTTCCTTCTCAAGATTGCCTGTGTAAGTATGTCAGAAATGCTCAATAAATATTGCTAAAGCTCTGTGATATGAAATCTAGTCATCATACAATCATGGAGCTTTGTACCTTACAAAGTGTGTGATTTTGTCTGCAGGCTCAGAGCAACTCTCAGCTGTCGTCACTAAAACAAAACAGCCGAGTGACGGGTAAGATTTGTGTGAATTTACATGCTTCCCTTTGTCTTTCACTTTGCTATTGGTGCATCTGAATTTCCACAATGAGGAACAATAAAGGATATTTCTATTTCTATACTGTGCAAAGACAAATGGCCAGAGGTCCCTCCCTCTGTTCATTCAACCTTGTGAAAATGTTACAGGAAGAGAATAAGTGCTGCTCTTGTAGCTAAAGTCTTTGCACAATTTTCCCTTTTGAATAAATGTATTTGTTTGATTTTTAGAAAGTATTAGTAATAATATGATACTATAGCAAATGATTTGTTTAATAAGTGTGGAATATTGCATCCTGTGAAAAAACTAAATCTTTGATGTGCTGTTGTGTTTTTCTTTCTTTTTCTTTGTCTTGCTTTTCTTCTTTCACTAATATCAGTATAACCACATACACAGCAGGGGATCTGGTCTTATAATTGTTACGTTGTTGGAAAAAGAGTGCCCTGCAAATTTAGTCTCATGTCTTTTTCAGTGAAACGGTTCAACAACTTCTGGATGAAAATCAGCGCTACCTGAATCATTTTACATCCCTGATGCAAGATGCCACCCAAGAATTGAAGCAAAGTGTTATGGTCAGTACGAAGTGGCTAATCGTTATGCTAACTGATGTGTAAAAGTAGTGCAGGTAGGGAAGTGAGCCGATTAAGTAAGTTAGGCACACAACTCCTGATTTCTGTCTGAGTAAATTTTTTACAAAAAAAAGGGTGTCTGAGCTTAGATTTATTTATTTTTTAATTGCTGTAGGGGATTGAACAGATTTCTTTGTTTTTCTACACTTTTACTTCTCAATGCAAAAAGACACCTTTCTCATTTAATGCAGTAAAAATTATCAACCTTTTATACGTATATTTTGGTAAAACTTAAATTTGAAGTAATGAAAATGTAGACGTCTGACTCTGGAAACCAGTGTTAACATAAGTGAAAGGTTTTGGTAAGTGCTGTATGAATAGTGTTTTTTTTCTCTTTCTCCACAGGATCAGGACTGGAGCTGGGTTGAGCTTGGAGCAAACAAAGTGGATTCTCAGTAGCTCTAAGAGCTTTCAGAAAATGCATACTTTGATATGCCTTTCCTGGGGCTAAACTATCTGACATCTTTCTGTTTTGAGTTGTGTAATTACCGTAAATAATAATATAATAACAATAATATATGCAACATCATGACAAAGTAAGCTATGCATGTTTTAGGTTCATATATTACAGAATGTTAACAAATGTTTTCAGCTAGAACGTTTATTTTTTTCGAAATTAATTGGAGTTAGGCACTGTTTTGATAAAACTGCACGGTGAAATGTGAAGAAAGTTTTATAAATGTTAAAAACATGCAATAATTCACCTTATTTTCTTTATTGCTTATCTCTCTTTTTAACTGTATATGCAAACCAATTAAAAGCTGCTGACAATATTTTCAGAAAGTTATTCATATACTAAAAGGAGATGAAAGAACAGAGCTAGAAAATTCAAGATCCTATATTAAAAGAATGAGTATAATATGAGACATAACCATCTCATGAGAAATCATGTGAAATACCTTTCTGAGCTGCAAAGGGTTGAGATTGCGGAACGAGTGTGAGGGGCAGCAAACAGTTATAGACTACAATAGAATGGAAATATTCTTTATCGTCCCACAGTGGGCAAATTCAAGTGTACAAGCAGCAGACTAAGGTAAATGGGAGCATTCATATTCACAAAGACAAACAATATAAAATCAAGCGTAAACGACTGTACAGTGTGGACAAATTTACAATATAAAAAAATATTACTGTGCAATTATTAAAAACAAAATAGTCTGATTAAAAGAAATGTGCAAATGAGTTGAATAATTTAAAGAATGAACTATGTAGAAAAAATTAAAATGGGGCACCCAGCTGATTATTATGCATGAAAAAAAAAGTTCCACATATTACTTAAATTAGTAGTTTTGAATCAGGCAGAAAATAAAAACAAGAAAAGATTAAAGTCGTTAGTCCTTTAAATAGTCACTAACGATTTGAACTTTTTGACTTGCTGTTTAGCACTCAAATCCAAGCGAAAGAAAATTGGCTGGTCCTCATAACCATACATCTTCAAAGCATCATCAACGATTACTCTTATCTCCACTGAAAAACAAAAAGAAAAACATTTCCGAGGATGAAAAAAATAACACTCTTTCTGGAGCTAAAAGGTTAACTGTTGACGTTTAGTTTTACCCAATACAAGAATATCCAGTTCGAAGCCAAAGGACCCGGTTCTTTAAGGTGATTTGGGCCCAGATATCCGGATCTCAGAAGGGATTCGGAATTCCCAGCCCAGCCCAAGAGCGCTGACAGAAAGCTGCGGGAGGAGGAGGCGGTGTGAGGGGGGGATGGGTCGCTGAAAGATAAAACCAGAGGTGTGGACGGTTCGATATTGTGGTAAATTTATGTCAATAGCCAGCCGTTTACTTTGTCGCTTACATGATTATGTTTATGTTCCAGCAGTGTAGAAGCTGAGGTAGTTTATTAGCTTTCTGCTAAAGTTAGCGTTACGCTCTATATGCTGACAGTTGCTGTCTTCCGAAGAGATAACGAGAGCTAGCTAGCTGAGTCTGCCTTTCAGGCTAGCCTGGTCAAACTAATGCTCAGTCAGCGTCTCTTATCGGCTGTGGTGACTACTCTGACTGATGCATAGGTGTAGTAAAAATGTGCTCTCCTGTTATTTCAAATTATATTTAACTATTTCACTGTTCTACTCATTCTGCAAGCTAATAATTTCTTGTTAGCGTTAGCCTAGCCTTACCTAAACTCACCTGATGTGACAATAGGACGCATTATACTTGCTGGGTGAACTATTGTGCAGTGTCGGATCTCAAAATTGCAAATGAGGGACATTATAGGCCCGTTTTTACGTCTTTTTAAATTAAACTGTGGGCTTCATCTACAAATAACATCTATGTTTTACCGTTTTCTTTATCATCCAGGTCTCATGGCTCAAATATTTCTTCTGCAGCTTTTTGTTGCCTTGTGTATTAAAGAGAATGTGTTGCTTACAGGTCATAAACTGCATCAAAACCTTTTTAAAATCAAGACTTTCAGTATTACTTTCAGCAATAGTTGACCAAGAAATGGGAAGTGGCTGGAAGCTTGTCTGCAGACAGTTTCTGTGTATCTGAACGCATCTTTTATTTTTGGTTTGATGTTGAGTGATACACAAACAGTTAACTGTTTATGCTTCTTTCTTTTCCTGAAGGTGACAGCAAGTGAGGATGACGATGCCGCATGTAGGGGCAGTATTTGCAACAATGGCCGGGATGATGGCCATCCTTTTGCACTCCTCTATTCACAAGATAGAGGAAGGACACCTTGCTGTTTACTACAGGTATTGTTGTATGTAATAATATGGCTTTATTTGACACTTTAAAATGTTAAAGTAGATAGTATCACAAGACTTTGCATTCTAGTGCTACAAGATTATTTAGAATAAATAAGTTGTCATATTTAAGAGGGAAAAAAGCACTGATTTGCTGTTGGATTATTAAATCAGTAATTCTAAAAGATACAACTTTTTCAATCATTTATGATAATTTGTTTTGGGAGGCTGTGTGTGTGTGTGTGTGTGTGGGGAGGAGAACACTTTGTATACAACTCTTGATCAGGATTTAACTGTTATTTCAGAACTGATTAATTAGTGATTACATCTTCTGCTGGTGATTGGTGCAATTCAACAATATCTGTGTCTGTTCCCTGTTTATCTTTACTGTAATTAAGAGATTTCTGATGATTGCAAGCAGGAATGATCGAGGGTTTAAAAGGGTTGAACATCTTACCCTGCAAATAAAAACCATAGTGTCTTTCTGGTACTAAGAAAAAGCGTTAACTTTTAGACTTCATTCTGTGACGACAGTCACATAGTGTCTCCCTGGTAGTTTAGACCAAACTGCCTCCAAAATTTAAGTCAAAACTCTAGTTACACACACTCTGTATCTGTGTGTTTGTGTGAATGTCGTTCTTCATCTATTCTGACCAAAGCATTTGTTTATATTTGTTTCAGGGGTGGCGCATTGCTGACCTCTCCCAATGGCCCAGGATATCACATTATGCTGCCTTTCATCACCACATATAGAGCAGTGCAGGTAATTTCTGCATTTATTTTTTATTTTTCATTTAAATGGAGGGGTTGAAAAGGTCTTGCGTCCTTCAGCGATGATTATGATTTATGTTGTCATCACAGAGCCACAAGATAAAATATTATATTTCTGACAAATCATAATTCCAAGGACATGAATGAACTCATGCCTTTTACATATTTAACAACATTACATTGTTGTTTTAGTTAACATGTTTCAACACTAGTGTCACTTTGCAATAATTTGGGCTTTTATTAAGCTATTATAAAAATGTGTATTATTGGGTCTCTGTTTCAGACCACGCTTCAGACCGATGAGATCAAGAATGTGCCTTGTGGAACAAGGTATGCCCACACCTACTGATGCAATATCTTTTTTGGACACAGACCCACATCCAGAAAATTATTTTATCAAAAATGTATATATTTTTTGTTCTGTCCTCTTTCTCTAAACAGTGGAGGCGTGATGATTTATTTTGACAGGATAGAAGTGGTTAACATGTTGGTCCCTTCAGCAGGTAAAACATGTTCAAATTTCTTCTAACATGAACATTCACTTGACTATCCTTAGTCTGCATAGTTTTTGCTATAATGGTCCGAATCTGTGTTTTCAGTGGTGGATATTGTTAGGAACTACACAGCTGATTATGACAAAACTCTAATTTTCAACAAGATCCATCATGAACTGAACCAGTTCTGCAGCGTGCACACTCTGCAGGAGGTCTACATTGAGTTGTTTGGTGAGAAATTTGACTTTGCTTTGATGTAGTTTTTAGTTGTTATTGTATTTTTTCTCCCTAAACCCTTCAAGTGATATTGATTGCATGTTGACACAATTTGCCTTTTTGTGTCTCGCAGATATTATAGATGAGAATCTGAAGACTGCATTACAGAAGGATCTTAATGCGATGGCACCTGGACTAACAATTCAGGTATTTCAAACGAAAATCTTGAACTGTGATTTCTTCATTTCTCTACTTCATGTCACAAAGTTGGTAAATGATTAATCATTGAACTTTGACTATACTATAAAATTAATAAATTTTGTATCAAAGCATATTGTTTTTCATTCCTCTTTACGTTCACTTGTTGGTTCAAGGCAGTTCGTGTTACCAAGCCAAAGATTCCAGAATCTATCAGGAGGAACTTTGAACTCATGTGAGTTTATAATCCTTTAGTGCACATTTTTTTAAAATATATTTTTAATCCATCCTCTCGGTTGAAAGATGGCAAAACACTTTCCAAAACTTTTTTTTCTTTTGTTTTGTGTGTATGTACAGGGAGGCTGAAAAGACCCGCCTTTTAATAACAGTGCAGACTCAGAAAGTGGTAGAAAAAGAAGCAGAGACTGAAAGGAAGAAAGCCATTATTGGTAAATCTGTTGTTTTAGTGTCTGTGAATCTGCTAATGTCTTGGAGCACAGTTAACTGTTTCCTTCCCTGTTTTACCCAACAGAGGCTCAAAAGGTTGCTCAAGTAGCAGAGATCCAGTACAAGCAGAAAGTCATGGAGAAAGAGACGGAGAAGAAGATTTCTGAAATAGAAGGTTAGCATCGCGTGTTGAGATTCTCAGACGTTTCTGTGACATCCTCGATGGTTTTGAAACTGTTTCTGTTTTAGACGCTGCTTTCCTGGCAAGGGAGAAGGCGAAGGCTGATGCAGAATACTACACTGCTGCCAAATCTGCAGAATCTAACAGGGTAAGAAGATGAATAAATCACTTCTACAGTGGGATCCCAATGGAGTACAATATCATTGAATAGCTCATTTTGTCACTAATAAAACAAAAAAAAAGAAAAACTATGGATAATGTAGGTTCAGTGAAATATCTCTGTTATTTCTTGCCTCCCTAAAACTCGTAGGTTCAATCCAGTTCATTTTCTTGTAAATAAACTTTACAAAAACTGATTCGGTCATATATTCCAATTGATGGGCTTTTGCTTCTCAATCATCTTCAGACTGATTATCCCTGATGCTTCTCCACCTTTTTCTACTTTTCCTTCCACTCAACTCTCCAGTCACATGCCTGCATACAGTCAGGGTTAGGCTTTTGCATTCCTGTTCAAAAGATAATACATTTTTATTGATCTCAAGTATTATTCTCCTGAGATTGAATTTTGGATTTTTACTAGTCATGAGCCATAATCATAAAAAAAGAACATATGCTCTAAATATATCATGATGTGTAAAGAAAATGTATATTTTCTATTTCTTTTTTTCAAATTAAGTTAAATGTTTAATTCATTTAATTAATGAAAGACTTATTTGATTTGTCAATAAGCACAAAGCTGCAGGCAGGATTCAGTTTAGTCTCTCTGACTGTCAGAATATTTAAAGTCTGCATATTATATTTGATAAATGAGGCCAGATGGCAATTTATGCTTCATATACTCCTCCTACCTTTGGCTTTTTTTATCCTCTAGAAATGTAACGTTTTGATTACCCATAAAAATATCCTCCTCAGCTTGAGTCAGATCCTGGACATGTTATTAACTCCTCCCACCCTCTCAAGTTGTTCCAACACCTGGATTGGGTTTATTTTCAGCCTGGATTGTCGTGCTAAGAGACACGCTAGTATTTTCATGAGTGATTTGCATTAATAATGAGCTGTTTTTCTTCTAAATCTTTGCAGCTGAAATTGACACCGGAATACCTGGAGCTCATGAAGTACCAGGCCATAGCGGGTAACAGTAAGATCTACTTTGGCCAGGACATTCCTAACATGTTTGTGGAGGGGACGAACGGCGCTGCTAGACCCGTGCCCTCGCCTTCTTTACCCATCGCTGAACCGGAACTGAGTAAAGCGAAGTAAAAGTCACAGTGAGTCCACAGCTGAGCCTCTGCACAGGGCAGGACGACCTGATGCAAAGCGGTCTTGTCACTGAACATGTGTTGCTTTGCTGCTAGTTTGGTGAACAGCACACTTCAGTCTTAAATCTACATGGTAGAGAGAGAGAAAGTGAAAAGTCAGAGTTTGGGACACACAGTGTGAGTCTTACCAGGAAACGGAACGATGCCGACTTTACGTCTGGGAAGGTGACAGAAAGTACTTACACCTGCTTTTTTTCCTTTTTTTTTTAATTAAATCATTGCAGCGTTTAACTTTGCTTTTGGAGCCGTTTTCATTCCTTATGTGCAGCAGCTATGATTTGTGATCGCCATGAGTTACTGTTTTTCTAACCTCTGGTTTAACTACATTGAAACTTGACTGGTGACACTAATTAAGTTGGATGGAGACGTTTCTAAGTAATTAAAGTCATCTGTGCCATTTGTTTTTCTTTTAACAAGTTAGTGGTTGGCTGTCCTCTCTTAGTCCACGCCTGAGAACAATTGATTAACACCTCATGCTGCTCCTGGTGACGTTTTGGCACTTAGGCTGGTTGAATGCAAATGTTTCAACATTAAAGACACAATGAAAATAATCCCAGCTGTTAATCTTCCTTTCACTCAGAGATCTGGAAGTTTTGTGGAGCAGAGTGGATAAATAAGATTGTTGGCTGTTTGCTTTATTTTTATGGATGATTTTAATTTGTAATCTGTTGGTTTGCTGACTTTCTGTGACACTTACTGTGAAGGAAAAGGGACATAACTCATATTTTTTGTCTCATAAAACTAAATTAAGATGCTTGACATGGAGTAAATCAGTAAAGGTGGGGGAATTTCTTTTGTCAGGCTGTCGGCATGTTGGTATGGTTTTGATTAACAGGGCTATGCATGTTTTTTTTGTTTTGTTTTTTAATTCAGATAAATAAAACCCATGATTGTCTCCTTACACAGCTTGTTCAGATATGATTAAATGTAAATTCTCAGGACGTTTTAGTTTATTCTAATTATTGTTTGACTTATTATTGAGCAATGCTTTGCTTTTACGTCAAAAATAAAAAAGAAAGTAAACAAAAAATTGTTTTCAAGCCTAAACTGAACGAATGATGATGGTTTGATTGCACCGAACACCTTTTTGTATGCAGTCAACTCACAGTAGCTGTCTATATTGTGAGGATAAGCTTTTGTTGAGGTTGAAGTAAATCTTCCAATTTTGTCATTGTTTACTTTTTCTACTCTTAAAATTTGACTGGAAACTTCTGATAATTTGCTAATGACTGTAATGTTGATGGGTTTTCAGGGTTTAATGGCAACACGCATCTGATTAGTAATAAGCGGTTAAACATACAGTTGTGCTCAAAATATCAGCAGTGGGTTTAAAACGGAAAGTTTTTAACCTTTGCTTTCTATATATCTGAATTATTATTTTTGATGTCAATTATTGAGGACAAAAATAATCAAACTTGCTATGTCTACAGAAATTGAGGATAAGGGAATATTAGGATATTCAAACTCAAACATGTGATGCATAAACTGAAGAAAATTCTTGAGCTTTCAGCTCTTTGACTCGCTGGAATAATATTTAGTTGTTTATCATGTTCCTAAGTGCTTCACATCTGTAGCATGGAGTCTACTTCTGGTTCCTGTGATCACGTTTTCCAGCCTCCATCTTAGATCAGTGTTTGGTGGTTAACTGCTTTGTCTCTTTGTCCACATCTTTTTGGTTTTGGGTTCAATTATAAAGCATTTAAGATCATTTCAGCAAAGCAGCCACCATTTAACACGGTTTCCTTTTTTCCAAGTCAACTTTTTAATCAAAATACCATGAAAATATTTCTGTTGTACTCAGGTTCCATTGACCAATACATCATACCTACAAATTGAAAGCTCGCTAGGGCCTCTCTCTTAATTAATGACTCAGTAACATGAACATTCATGGCTGTTGTCACTGTTGGTTTTCTATTATTCCACTACACCTGCCAGCAAATTATTGGCTTTCACCTAGAACAGTGATTGATCTTTTAGCACTGCTATTATTTTCAACACAACTGTGTTTGTTCAGTTTTATTGTAATTTAATTTCAAACTAATCCCAGGAATAAGTATTTCAAGATAAAGGCTGATATTGCAAGTTGGTGCTAGAATTTAATGGGTTTTTGGGTTTTTTAATGCTTTTCTTTCATTTTAGGCTTCTTTAACTTTAATCATCTTTTGCGATACAGAATTCAAGCCTTAATTATTAAAGGGGGTCACTCCCAGAGATGCACTCACAGACTGAAACATTTAGTAGTCCCATAAACTAAAAAGAGGCACAACCTGGATTCTAGTAGACAAACGCAGCATGCAGTGGACACTACTAATGCTCGTTTGCCTGACCTCTACGCTCTGCATTGCTTTGGTGATGGGTTCAAATGTTGATGCAAAAGGAGGGGTATGAATCACTTATGAAATTTATTTTTTGTTAATATTTTGTACAATCCATGAAATCGAAACATTGTCTTCTTGTTTTAAAAGGTTTTTATGCAAACATGTTTTCCAGTTTTGACAATGTTCTTATGTAAAAAAACAAAAAAAAAGATAATAAAACCTATTTTGGTACCTCTCCTGTGTGGTGTAATGTGTGAGTGTGTGGGTTGGTTGATGGGTGGGTGGTCAGTGTGTAGTACTCCTCAGTGCCAGCAGATGGTGAGTTTACAGTGTGCTGAACAAAGGCAGCCAGCCGTATACATGTTGCTTATAAAGGAAAGCTTTAGCAAGTAGAGGAAGTTGGTGAGAAACAGTCCAACTTTGGGGTTACTGTGTATAAAAATATGCAATATTTGAAAGGATGCAGAAGTTGAATATATTTGAGAAATAAACACTGAAACTTCATATCCTCTTTTATAATCAGAATTACATAAACAAAACCATGATTTATTCTAGAATCTTTTTTTGTCCAATTTCTCAGTGCTGCATGTTGTCTGACTGAACTTTATGGTAAAATAAGTCACCAAGCCTGTTATATTAGCTAGCTTCAGTTTATGTCATTGGCCAGTAAGTCCCTATATTTATAATAGGGCAAATAACTATTGCATATATCTGTTGACTGATATATTTTCAAAAAAAAAAAGAAAAATCAGAATTTAGAGCCAAATATGTTTATAATATAGAATTAAAGAAAGGATGGACATGCAGTTGTTCTTCAATAATTACATCATTAAAACAAATACGGATGTGGCAAAAGAAACAGGCTTTTATTTGCTAAGCCGGTGGCTACTTATGGGCTAGCGAGCCGTAGTTTAGTTTTGTACATCCCTGAAAGACATGTCAGATGTTCAATGCGCTTGTCCTTCAATTGAATCAGCTCCTCCAACTTGCTCACTTTCACCTGAAGGTTCTAAGTACGAGAAAACAGAGAATGTCAGACTGGAGGTAGTTTCCCTAAGGAGACATGAACTTGAAAGGGAAGTTGGAAATGTAGGACAGCTTTATGGTTTTTTTCCCCCTTTTTTAAACAGATGAGGCAAAAGAAGAAAAAAAAATATCGCCACTGAGCCGGTGGTGACTCATGGACTGCTGCTGACCCAGGCTATGACAGGCTCACACACACATCCACGCACTTGTGCTGCAACACGAGCAAGCTTCCCCTCACACAGAGCATTGTAAAGGAAGATGGATGTTTGTGCATGAGTGTACCTTCAGAATATCCTGAAGTTCCTGGACCTGAAGTTCTTTTTCCAGTATGATTTGCCGGGTTACTGAAAGGCTCATGTCTGTGAAAAATGTCACTTGTTGCGGATTCCTTTGTGAATTAAAAATGAACAAGTCAAATGTTGGTTCATTCTAATCGTCATTACAAGTAGAGCAACTGATTTTTGAAACTTTTAGTTTCAATTCAAAGTAACAGTTTTCCCATACACTGTTGGCTCTGCAATCTTCATCTCTGCCAGTTCAGCCACAAGTTTTGCTTCAGCCTCTTGAATTTCTACATCTAACAAAACAAACAACAAAAGAGGAGACATTTTCAGAGATTGAATCTAACAAATCTGGTGAGCTTAATAACTGAAAGTAAAGAAGTTAGCAAATAAGCGAGGAATACAAAATGAGACAGACAATGTCAGAAAAGAGGACAGAAAGAGAAAATCTGTTTTTCAGTCAACAGTGCTGAGCTCTCACTGCTGGATAAGGACCATCTGAAAGTTGGGAGCTGATAAGGAGACCTGAGCCCCCCTTGCTGATAGAGGATGGGTGCAGATGAAAGACTAAAGCAAGAGAGTACAAAAGACTAGTGAGGAGCTGTTTGTTTTATCAGAATATTAAGTTAAGTGGTTGGATTTGAATTGTCATGGGAAAAAAAATACTAAAAATCCAGTGTGTTTATTTTCTATAATTTTCTATTTCCTTTTTATGACCCTATGGGTCAAAATATGGTCTTTATTACATATTTTATTTCCGCTTGAGTTTATAAAATAAAATTCTAACAATTTTAGCAATTTATTCTGACAATGTCCAAACAAATATTGAGCAGTAACCTCCTAAGTCAAAGTAAGAGCAAAAATGTTTTATTTTGTTCGGGTCCAGCTGCTTTCTCTCTCAGGTACCTTTTATCATTTCCTCTTCTCAGATGTAAAATCTCTGAGCATGACTTTTGATAGGGGTTTTAAATCTGATAAGTAGGTGGCCTCTGTCATGATGTCAAGCTTTTACCAACTCAGACTCAGGATATCTCTCTCTGTCAGTGATCTGGAGAGAGTATGCCACGCTTTTACATCTTTAGAGCCTGAATACATAGAGTGTAGAAGATTTAACATAGTACCTGAAAATGACAGTTTCTTCTCTAACTTCTCCTTGAGGAAAAACATCACTGGCAGTATCGCCCCAGGAGTGCTTGAAACAATCTTCTCCACCGCTTCCTCTGAGACATAAAACTCCAGCTTGGAAAACACCCTCCTGACCATACGGAGAAACATAAGTTTCTACTACAAAAAAAATAAGTAAAAAGCAAACGACATGCAATTTACTAATGAGCCCACAGGGACAACTATGTTTACAGTCGGGTCTCATAAATTTGTACTTGGCTGTGTGTAACTCCAGTTGCCAGGATGTGGGTTAGTGAGTGCATGTCGGTGTTTTCTGATGACTTGATAAAAAGACCCAGAAAAAAATATCAATCTTAATATTTGCATATTAATATACAAATATTAATATTCATATTAACGCATATGAATATGCATTTTCAGTTAGACTGATTTTGTAACTGAAAACCAGTCCAATAACTCAATCGTTCTGTCTTTTTTTATAATTTGTAAAAAGGAAAAACTTGTTTTTTCACTTTTGAAGATATTTCTATGGGCTCTTTTAAAACATATTTAAAATTTATATTCATTCTTAATATTTTGGATTTGATCAGAGTGAGCAATTTAATGGATGATTAATAAATTCGGGCTTCATGACAAAGCCCCATTTGTTTTAGTGACTAGTCCTCAGGCTAAACAAGACGACAACTTCACATTTCTATTATGCGCAGTGAGAAAAAAGTAAAGAATTTTTAAAAAACAACGAAAAAAAAACGTGATTGACTTGTTTTTTTTTTTTGTTTATTTGTTTTTTTTAATAACCACTTATAAGGAAAAACCCTTTTTTGTCCTGCAATGACAAGCCTGAAGGTGCTGGATTTCCTAAAAGCTAATGGGACAACTATAACTGTGTGCTTTGGTTAGCATGGGAAGATTTTGCTTTTTAGCATCAAACACACAATTATAATAACAAGAATAAATGATGGGTAATCTATGGTGCTGCGAGCCAATTGTTCTGTGAATCGTGTCACTGTGAATAGCACCATAAACACAAACATTAGTTTTTAATATTAATTCTTTCACCAGGGCCCTGATAGAAGAATACCAGAAATAATTCCCAGGAATCAGATGTAATGAAATACAAAGCTACAGCTTGTCTTACTTGTTAAGAAGGTTCCAGTTGCTGATTTTCTGCTGTGTATTGCAGGAAGTAATGTAGTTGTGAATGTCAACAATCTTTGGGAAGTAATGCTTAACAATCTCCGCAACCATCACTGCAGGAGGGTCCAGCATGTAGACACACAGAGTAGCCAAATAAATAAAACACAAGCTGACATGAACAAACTGAGTAAACATTTACAGACACAAGACAAGATCTACCTCCATCACTAAAGTCCCTGTTGATGTGCTTTGTGTGCCTGGATAAAGGTAATTTATCTACCCATGCAAGCGTGTCCCGCTCTTCCTCCTCACTAAGTAAACTCTCCATTACCAGAACAATACACATCCCTCAGCATAAAACAATTAGCTCCATAGCTTTCCGCTATCATGTTTGTTTCAGAGGTTGCTAGGTAACCACTTTGAACCAAAACAAATGGCTTCTGAATGAAAACACGAAGGAATAAATAGTTTGATTGATTTATTTCAACAGAATACAAATGAAGGCACAATCTTTCCATCACCATGTTTGCAGACACTATATGTAAGAATTACAATCATGACGCAAGATATATCTGTTAATTTTGATTAAAAAAAAAGAGAAACTGTAATTATTATGAAATGCTGTCCAATGGATAAAGTGCCGATTATAGACTTAGACTTAGACTTGACTTTATTGATCCCTTGGGAAGACTCCCTCAGGAAATTATAGTTACCAGCAGCTCACAGGCAAAAATGTGGCACACAGTAAGCATACGCAAAAGAATACAAAAAAATACAAATTAAATAAAAGGTACACAGTAAATATAATAAGAATATAAATACAAAACAAAGAATATAAATACAACACAAAAGGAAATTATAGCAATTTGGTGGATAGATTGACCAGTGATATGGTCTTGCACTGTATGGTTAGGCCTGATAAATATGGAGTTCACATTTGTAGAAAAACTACTCCTTCTTCCCTCTTCCCTGTGTCACCTCCCACCCCCCAGTGAGGAGTTGTACAGTCTGAAGGCGTGGGGGACAAAGGAGTTCTTGAATTTATTGGTCTGGCACTTGGGAAGCAGCAGTCTGTCACTAAACAGGCTCCTCTGGCTGCTGATGACGGCGTGTAGAGGGTGGCTGCTATCGTCCATAATGTTCAGCAGTTTGTTCAGTGTCCTCGCCTCTGCCACCGTCACCAGAGAGTCCAGCTTCATGCCGATCACAGAGCCGGCACGCCTGATCAGTTTGTCCAGTCTGGACGTGTCCATCTTGGATGTGCTGCCTCCCCAGCACAACACGGTGTAGAAGAGGACACTGGCGATCACAGACTGGTAGAACATCCACAGCAGTTTGCTGCAGATGTTGAAGGACCGCAGTCTCCTCAGGAAGTACATCCTGCTGCACCTTCCCGTACAGGTGGCTGGTGTGTTTTGACCAATCCAGTTTACTGTCCAGCCACAGCCCGAGGTACTTGTAGTAGTCCACGACCTCAACCTCCGTTCCCTCTAGTACGACTGGTCTTGGCTTTGGTCTGGACCTCCCAAAGTCTATAACCAGCTCCTTCATCTTAGAGGTGTTGAGTTCCAGGTGGTTTGTGTGGCACCAGAGAGCAAAGCCCCCACCAGACAGCGATACTCCTCCTCTCTGTCGTCCCTGATACATCCGACTATGGCTGTGTCATCAGCATACTTCTGTATGTGACACAGCTCTGAGTTGTAGTGGAAGTCAGAGGAGTACAGGGTGAAGAGAAGAGGGGCCAGCACTGTGCCCTGAGGGGCTCCTGTGCTGCTGACCACAGTGTCAGACACGGTGTCCTTCAGCCTGACATACTGCGGCCTGTTGGTGAGGTAACTATGGATCCAGGTGACCAGGTGCTGGTCCACTCCCATGCTGTTTAGTTTGTCCTGGAGCAGAAGGGGCTGGATTGTATTGAAGGCACTGGAGAAGTCCAAGAAAAGGATCCTCACTGTGTCCCTGCCCTTGTCCAGGTGGGAGTGGGCCCGGTGCAGCAGGTAGAGGATGGCATCCTCCACACCAACATCTGCCTGGTAGGCGAATTGCAGGAGGTCCTGAGCATGTTCCACTGGTTCATTACAGAGCAGCTTGTGGAGCCATAACGCCTCTGCTACTGATTCTGTAATATAAAGCCCACATGATAGACACAAATACCAGGATGTAATGTCAAAAGATCATAAAACACAACAAATGAAAATAAAACAAAAAAGGAAAAACACTTAGCATTCCTTGGGTAGCCACACACCAACCACTCTAAGTAATAAAAACATAAATAGACATTAAAGTGACCATTCAAAATATAAAACAACCATGAAAGCCCACAAACAGGATCAAAAGTACAAAAAGATTACAAAATTACCAATAAATTGGTTAACAGTGGGCCAAATTAAACAATTCCATAAAAATATAAAACATAAAAAACAGTAGGAAGAAGAAGAAGAAGAAAAAAACACGTAAAAATTAAAAACAAAATGATGTAAACGTCTGCTTGATGTAAAATCTGCCAGAGGAGTTTTGACAGGTTTTATTGTTCTCTTCAGCCAGCGTGTCTCTGTGATTCATATTATTATTGAAATGAAGTATAAAAGTACCAGAACCAAATTATAAATGACAACCAATTTAGTACTCAGAGGAGTGTTTACATTCTTTGTAACATTTCCTCTCAGTTTAGATCATGTACCAGAATTGCAGTCATGTACATGAAACGAGGAATCTGATCATTTATTTCCCTGTATGTTTTCATAAAAATCTTATAAGATCCCTCATTATCTCCAGAGATGGTTGCAACAGTATTTAGATTTTTTGTTCTCTCACTATGGAGCTTAACGTCTTGTCCAAGCTAGTTTTCATTTGCATAAAAAGAAAAAATAAGAAAATGGGGGGAAACATAAATACATAAACAAACGAATGAGTTAATTTCATACGGAGACATGTAAAATTAAGCATTGTCATGTCGCAGGATGTCTTGGGAGTCCATTCTTCACGTTGAATTGGACACACTGACCAATGTGCCACAGTTGCTCAGTGAAATCTGCCCTTCCTTAAGCAGACATCTGGTGCTGCTAAGACCTAAAAACAACATTTTACTTACTTCATTCCTGAGCACAACCCAATGCTGGCAGAGGAGTCCTCCACTCCTACAACATGCCCATGGTAGTAGCAGTGGACCTAAAAATTAATTGAGTTCCTATTAATGTTGAAGAATTATTGAATTTTTACAAATAAACTCTGCTCGAAAGTGTGATTTTATTCCACGTAAATGAGGCACGGCATTGGCTATGATAGGAAATGTACAAATATTTCAGTTGATGAGAAACGTACACGTCATCCGATTTCTTTGTAATAATAAAGATGATTGTGATAGAAGGTTTGGGATGTACAGACCAGTGTGGCCTAGAATTGTAAGAAACAGGATCTGCCTTTGAGAAAAAGGCTTTCTCTGATATGTAGCAGAGACAAGCTGTGACAGAATTCAGTGCCAGGCCAAACTCTCTCTCTCTCTTTCTGTAAAGTGTTCATAATTTTCTGCTGCTTATTAATCCAAGCCAAAAATAAGCACTAAGTCCTATAATTCAAGTTCACCAAATAAAGTCCTATAAAGTGCTTATAGGACTATTTGCACTTCACCAAATAAAATGCAAATAACAAACAGGAAATGGACAAACCTCATGGTTGGAGGTAGTTGAAAACTTGGGTTCCCTGATCAGAATTGTAGGTCACAGTAAAACTTTTCCCAACAAGACCCCTGAAAAGGAGGTAATATATAAAAGATTAATAAATTAATAATAATAGATTTAAGAAGAAGAACAGCCACAACAACAAAACAATTATAGACTTAGAGAGAGTTAAAGTATTCTTACTTGTTATTCTCAAATAAAGGAAGAAAGAATAAAAGACACAAAGAGCAAAAGAAACAAAGAAAGACATTTTGCTTACCGCATGAGGAGATGAAAATCCATATAAAATATCCAGAATGTGTCATGTTGCTCTGTTAGACGGACTCTGTCATTGTCAGCTTCCAAGCCCAGAGGAAAACGTCTTCAGTTCTCCGCCCATTTGATATGTAATATCCTGGAAATTAACATCTCAAACTGACCTCCCAGGTCAGCCAAAAGAATTGTGCCATGTTTCTTTTTTTCTCCCGAGTATCTTCTATTATTTTGACACGAAAAAGTAAACACAATTACCAACATGTTTTAGTTGCATTGCAAAAACAGTCACATTAACAAACGAATCATTCATACTGTCGTCAAAGTGGCCTCTCAGTTATTTCATTATTCAGAGTTTTTATTTTATTTTTGGGTTTTTTATTTTATTTTCGGGGGCAGATTGAAACAAAAGTTTCTTGATTGAAGCATTCAGTTGTTTCATTCAGTCACATTCCTGAAATACCTTGTTATTTTGTCGCCATCTTGTGGTGTAAAGTCAAAACGCCTGACTGGCGCAATGAAGGAAAATCATGCTTGAAGAGAAACTAATAATTAACTGGTCAAGAAACAAGATACTTCAGGAGCTTCACAAACCAGATGTAAATAGAAAAGGCAAAATAAAAGTAATTTTGTGTTAAATTATGGATTCAGTCAGGCAGCAAAAACCACATGATGTTTTACCATGTGTTCGTTTTTTGTTTACAATGGTGTTACAAAAGACAGATAACTTTCCAAATGATAAGAAAAAAAAGATGACTGTTCTAAATTGTAGAAATGTAGACAGCAATTCCACGTAACATTCATGTGACTGAATGAAAAGCGGTTTTGTTTCCAGTTTGACCAGCTATAATGGTCAATCTGTGTTTTCAGTGGTGGATATTGTTAGGAACTACACAGCTGATTATGACAAAAACTCTAATTTTCAACAAGATCCATCATAAACTGAACCAGTTCTGCAGCGTGCACACTCTGCAGGAGATCTACATTGAGTTGTTTGGTAAGAAATTGACTTTGCTTTACTATAGTTTTTAGTTGTTGTTGTAGTTTTTTTTCCTAAACCTTTCAAGTGGTATTGATTGCATGTTGACACAATTTGTTTTTGTGTCTCACAGATATATAGATGAGAATCTGAAGACTGCATTACAGAAGGATCTTAATGCGATGGCACCTGGACTAAAGTCTGCATATTATATTTGATAAATGAGGCCAGATGGCAATTTATAGGAAAAAAAAATCCTCCTCCCTTTGACTTTTTTTTTTTTAATCCTCCATTAATGCAACGTTTTGATGACCCATAAAAATATCCTCCTCAGCTGAGTCAGATTCTGAACCTGTTATTAACTCTTCCCTCCCTCTCAAGTAGTTCCAACACCTGGATTGGGTTTATTTTCAGCCACAGCGGGTAACATAAGATCTACTTTGGCCAGGACATTCCTAACATGTTTGTGGAGGGGACGAACGGCGCTGCTAGACCCGTGCCCTCGCCTTCTTTACCCATCGCTGAACCGGAACTGAGTAAAGCGAAGTAAAAGTCACAGTGAGTCCACAGCTGAGCCTCTGCACAGGGCAGGACGACCTGATGCAAAGCGGTCTTGTCACTAAACATGCGTTGCTTTGCTGCTAGTTTGGTGAACAGCACACTTCAGTCTTAAATCTACATGGTAGAGAGAGAGAAAGTGAAAAGTCAGAGTTTGGGACACACAGTGTGAGTCTTACCAGGAAACGGAACGATGCCGACTTTACGTCTGGGAAGGTGACAGAAAGTACTTACACCTGCTTTTTTTCCTTTTTTTTTTTAATTAAATCATTGCAGCGTTTAACTTTGCTTTTGGAGCCGTTTTCATTACTTATGTGCAGCAGCTGTGATTTGTGATCGCCATGAGTTACTGTTTTTCTAACCTCTGGTTTAACTACATTGAAACTTGACTGGTGACACTAATTAAGTTGGATGGAGACGTTTCTAAGTAATTAAAGTCATCTGTGCCATTTGTTTTTCTTTTAACAAGTTAGTGGTTGGCTATCCTCTCTTAGTCCACGCCTGAGAACAATTGATTAACACCTCATGCTCCTGGTGACGTTTTGGCACTTAGGCTGGTTGAATGCAAATGTTTCAACATTAAAGACACAATGAAAATAATCCCAGCTGTTAATCTTCCTTTCACTCAGAGATCTGGAAGTTTTGTGGAGCAGAGTAGTGGATAAATAAGATTGTTGGCTGTTTGCTTTATTTTTATGGATGATTTTAATTTGTAATCTGTTGGTTTGCTGACTTTCTGTGACACTTACTGTGAAGGAAAAGGGACATAACTCATATTTTTTGTCTCATAAAACTAAATTAAGATGCTTGACATGGAGTAAATCAGTAAAGGTGGGGGAATTTCTTTTGTCAGGCTGTCGGCATGTTGGTATGGTTTTGATTAACAGGGCTATGCATGTTTTTTTTGTTTTGTTTTTTTAATTCAAATAAATAAAACCCATGATTGTCTCCTTACACAGCTTGTTCAGATATGATTAAATGATTGGTTCAAATGTTAATGCAAAAGGAAGAAGGGTGATTCACGTTTGAAATTTTAGAAAATATTTTGTTCAATTATTTCTATTTTGTGAAATTGAAACATTGTCTTCTTGTTGTGAAAGACTTTTATGCAAACATGTTTTCCAGTTTTGACAATGTTCTTATGTAAAAAAAAAAAAAAAAAAAAAAGATAAAACCTATTTTGGTACCTCTCCTGTGTGGTGTAATGTGTGAGTGTGTGGGTTGGTTGATGGGTGGGTGGTCAGTGTGTAGTACTCCTCAGTGCCAGCAGATGGTGAGTTTGCAGTGTGCTGAACAAAGGCAGCCAGCCGTATACATGTTGCTTATAAAGGAAAGCTTTAGCAAGTAGAGGAAGTCGGTGAGAAACAGTCCAACTTTGGGGGTTACTGTGTATAAAAATATGCAATATTTGAAAGGATGCAGAAGTTGAAATATTTGAGAAATAAACACTGAAACTTCATATCCTCTTTTATAATCAGAATTACATAAACAAAACCATGATTTATTCTAGAATCTTTTTTTGTCCAATTTCTCAGTGCTGCATGTTGTCTGACTGAACTTTATGGTAAAATAAGTCACCAAGCCTGTTATATTAGCTAGCTTCAGTTTATGTCATTGGCCAGTAAATCCTGTTTAAAACACAAAAAAGTCTTCATTTTGAGATCTTTAGTAGTTCTTTAAGCTTTTTAAAAGTTTGCTGATTATTAGCTCCTTTTTGATCCCGTTTCATTTTCCTACATCAGCTTCTTTGGAATCCAGTTATTCGTTTTAAAAGCTTTCGCAGAGGCACAGTGCATTCCTATTTAACTAAATCTGTAAGATACCAAAGATGAGTTTGATTATTAATTAGCATCTTGCATCGCAGTTCTTAAAAAGTTGTCAAATACCGGCTTGGTAAGCAGTGTGTCTCCACTAATTTGTGGAGGACAAAATGCAAAGAACATGAGTATTAACAGTGTCCAACAGTCACGTTTTAAGGATCTGTAAATAAAAACGGACTCATCTTTTAACGTGTGGCCTATGTGTTATTTTTCTTAAGCATCTGTATATTGAGTTGCATCTGGGGAGAAAAACAGCTTAGCCATGATTTTCATAAAGACCAACTGGCAGAAAAATCTCTTACTCATCTATAATAAAACATGAAGATAAAAGATCCCTAAGTGTTATTGCTTGTTGCTGCATCATCGAGAAAAAACTGACCGTATGCTGTTTTTGCATATAAAAACCGCAAAAGGTGTATGTGTGCATAAACAGTTTAACTGTCAAACTGGGATGTTAATGTACTGTAACAAATGACACCAGGATAACTATTTTGGGACCCTGCACAACTTATCTGAAAAACAGATATAGAAAACTGATTTAGAGAAAAATGAAAAAAAAAAGAGGCTGCAATGATCAGGCTGCATATGCATCCTTAAAGCTGCATTGAATCATTCTTTGATTTAACGTCACACACACGCAGTCGTGTTTTCATTGTGGGGACTTTACATTGACTTCCATTCATTTTCTACACCCTAACTCTAACCCTAAACCTAACCATCACAGACCCATACCCCTAGCCAAAAACCATTTCCCCTCATGGGGACCAAGAAAAATGTGCAGTGGTCCTCACAACCCCACACTGTAGACAGAAATAGTCACACGACTAACATACACACATGACCACATATATATATGTATGGAAGTCACATAAAAGCTTAAACAATGTTATGTTGTCAAAAACTTGCATCTTAGTATCCACTGAAATTTTACTGTCACACAGTACACTTTACTGTGACTCATCATGTACAGATATAGTTTATAAAACAGACAAGTATTTTGAACAGCTTGATGAGTGATGGCTTCCTCTCGGGCCCTCTGGAGGTCTCTGGCATCCTATGACAATCAAATCATAAGTCCTCGCTTCCTCAGGGATTGTGGTTAAGTCTTGTTTGCCCCCTATGTCATTTTCCTGAGAGAAATCCAGGCTGTAAGTAAATATGAATGAATTTCCTTTTTGGTTCATTGCTCCACTGAAGGTTTGTTTGTTTGTCCGACAGGCTGTGCTAACTCATTTGGGTGGTCTTCTTATTTGGTATCTGTGTTTTTCTCTCGGGGCTGTGAGGGGTTGTTTCAGCTTCCTGTCTGACCTGTCACTTTTCTTTCCTTCCTTTTGTCCCGGATCTACCCAAGTCATATCCTATAAGATAGAAAAAAAAACCTTGGCGCTTTCCAGCATGCCCTTCCCCAGTTACATGAGGGTGCGGCCCCTCATCTTAGATCAAATCCAGCCCCGAGAAAGCAGCGTGAATCATTCGCAGTAAACTCTACTTTCAATGGTTGGTCTGTTTTCTCACATTCTTCTCCTGTGTGTGTTGTTGCTTTTTCCCAGCATCCCTCACTGATGGAGCTCCTTTTTGTTCCTGTGATAATTATCAAAACATTACTCAAGACTGCTCTATAATTTACTGTTGTGTGTGTCTGATTCTTATCTAAGCCCCCCTCCTTACTCTCCAACACTGTGAACATGTGTACGCCTTACTTGGAGAAATGTCAATTCAGACAAACCATGTATTGTAAACTGGAAAACCCGATTAAAGCTACTAGCTCATCTTTGTCAACCTGTCAAACTAACTGCAGCTGCAATCTAAATTTGTCAGCTTTAGTATATGACCTCCCAAAAAAACAAACCTCCAAATAAATGTGTCTCTGGTGACATCACATGACGCATTAGACAATAGATCAGATATCTTCTGTGAATATCCATTTGTAGATTTGAATTCTAACCCTAAGCAGCCTCCTGCAAGATTGTGATTCACATGTTTTAGAAAAAAATAGTAGAAGATACCTCATATAATTTTATCAACAGTAGGAATATTTCTTCTGATTCTGTTGCAAATATAAGCACTTCTATCTTGATTGTCTTTTTATTTTAAAATTTTGTCTAGCTAGCAAACAAAAATTTGATATTCATTTTGTTTTTACTTCAGAACATGGGAGAATCTCTGATGGACCATCGTGTGATGTTTACTGATACCAACAAATCAGATTGATTATTATATGCTTTCTGTAATGACACTGATTCAAACACACACAAATCAGAAATAATAGTTATGTATTAGACTAACTTACATAAATAGTAAAATGGCTTTTATGGTATTATAGCTCAGAAGCTAACCCGACTTTCCAGTATAATGTCAATTGGAAAAAATCCATCAGAAAAGAAGATAAACCATATTTTTTAATTGAAAGAACTGTTTGTTTTTAGACTGCAGGATGAAGAACACTTGACCATATTTGGTCATCTCTGATCAATGAACTGATTCATTCTTTAAGTTCATCACTGAGCTGTAAAAAGGATGTCAATAAGAACTGTGTTCTATCTTTGGATCATTTTCACACTTAGATACTGTTTTCTCAAAATTGACAGTTTAGTTTGAAAGTGACTCATACAAACCTACAGCTAAAGATATTTAAGATCAAATGAGACACGTCATTCACATCTACCAACCTGGAAAAGATTGCTATGACTCTTCGTAATAAGGACCGCCTCAAACAAATGGAGAAAACATAGAGTATTGAACTTTCTGAAGACTGATCAGGAGCTCACAAAACAACACAGAATTGGTTTTGGTGTTGTATTATTTGTCTTATAAGTGCTTTATAAGGCAAATAAAACACTTATTTGCCTTACTCAAGCTCAGTGTGCATAATTCAACAATAAGATGAAGACTAAAAAAATGGCATTTATGGGAGATTTCCAAAACCACTGCTGACCAAGAAGAACAGAAAGGCTTGACTCAGTTTCTCCAAAACATCTACATTTCCATAAAAAAGAACAGATGATACTTTCAATCAGAAAATCTTGGGGGAGAATGTCCAGCCATCAGTTTGTGACCATTAGCTTAAGAAAATCAGTGGTCTGCACAATGGTCCAAAGCTGATCAGAAAGTATTAGTCTGAATGGCACAAAAACATTCAGACAAAATAAAAATGTTGGATTTAAAGTTGCCTAGTCAAAGTTCAGACTTAAATCTGGTGGAGATGTTGTGACAAGACCTTTTTGAAATTGCCCCTCGGAGAGAAAATAGAGTTATTCAAATTAAATTGACCTTAAATTTAGGTTTTATGTCCAAAACTCTCAAGAATGCAGAAATAATGGGTCTGCAGCAACATAATATGATTAATTGCCAGTTACATAAAACGTTCTGGTATGTAAACTTTAGGACGGCTAGTCAGATCATTTGAATATTTTTTTCTTTAAGACATTAAATAATTTTTTGGAAACTTCATTTTGAATTTCTAAGGTTATCGTTGTCTCATACTGAAATGGTAATGGCAAGAAAAGAAATGAAAGTAAAGACATTACAATAGGGCAAATCATTTTTGCCTATATCTAATAACATATTTTCAAAAAAATAATTTATCATAATTTAGAGCCAAATGTGTTCACAAGAAAATGGAATAAAAGGAAGGATGGTCATGTAGTTGTACTTTATTAATTACATCTGAAAACAAATCAAATAACATATTGATACTATCTCATCTTCAGTATTTTAGGTATATGTTCAAGAAAAAATAAAACTGTAGTGACTGAACTCCAAGGTCTTCGCCTTCTATTCAACAAGAATAGAAGACGGCAAAATCCCAGACCTGTGTGAGAATGTGAGTTGCTTTTTAACCAGGTAGATGTAGTTTAGTTTTGTACACCTCTGGAAGACATGTCAGATGTTCAATGCGCTTGTCCTTCAATTGAATCAACTCCTCCAACTTGCTCACTTTCACCTGAAGGATCTAAGTACGAGAAAACAGAGAGAGAGAGACAATGTCAGTCTGGAGGCAGTTTACCAAAAGAGGCATGAACTAGAAAGAGAAGTTGGAAATGTAGGTCATCATTCTGCTTCCACCTCCCCCCCCTTTTAAACAAATGTGGCAAGAGAGAAAAAAAAATTATATCCGCTGAGCCGGTGGTGATTCATGGATTGCTGCTGACCCAGGGTATGACACATCATACACACACACACACACACACACACACACACTCACACACACACACACACACACACACTTGTGCAGCAACATGAGCAAGCTTCCCCTCACACAGAGCATTATAAAGGAAGATGGATGTTTGCGCAGATGTTTCACCAGTCAGCAGTGTGAATTGAAGTGAGCTTGCATGAGTGTACCTTCAGAATATCCTGAAGTTCCTGGACCTGAAGTTCTTTTTCCAGCATGATTTGCCGCATTGTTAAACGGCTCATCTCTGGGAAAACCATCAGTTGTTGCGGTTTCCTTTGTGAATTAAAAATGAACAAGTAAAATTTTGGTTTATTCTAATCATCATTACAAGTAGAGCAACTGATTTTTAAAACTAAAACTATTAGGTTTAATTCAAAGTAACAATTTACCCATAATCTGTTGGCTCTGCAATCTTCAACTCTGCCAGTTGAGCCACAATTTTTGCTTCAGCCTGTTGAATCTCTACATCTAACAAAACATAAACAACAAAAGCAAATAAATTTTAAGAGATTCAATTCGACAAATCTGGTGAACTTAATAACTGAAAGTAAAGAGGTTAGCAAATAAATGAGGAACACAAAAGGAGACAGACAATGCCAGAAAAGAGGACAGAAAGAGAAAATCAGACTTTCAGTCAGCAGTGCTGAGCTCTCACTGCTGGATAAGGACCATCTGAAAGTTGGGAGCTGATAAGGAGACCTGAGCCCCCCTTGCTGATAGAGGATGGGTGCAGATGAAAGAGGAAATCGAGAGAGCACAAAAGAGAGAGGGCAGTGGTCTGAGGTCAGCTTCACAGAGTGAGCTTACTCACACAGTGAGGAAACGGAAGAGATGCATATCCCCAATTCACACCCTCGTGCTGTGGCGTTTTCTAATCAGACTCAGGTCTGATGTCTTCAAACGAGGCGGTTGCTATATGAGGAGGATGTCCAGTGATCTCAGGATTGGCAACACATTAAGTGTAAAGATCACGATAGTGCTCGAAACAGCAGTGATGGAAGTTGGTAAAGAGTTTGTAGAAACAGAAAGGCCATTTGTAAAACAGACTGAACTGATGTGTCAAGTCAACAATAAAAACCTCTTAAAATATAGAATTTTCTCAATCTTGATTTCTTTTTGTTTTCATATCTATTATTTTTAAATCATGTTTCCCTTCTCTTTCCATATTTTTCATTATTTTCAGAATTTTTTTTAGGAAATACTTTCTGTTGCAAAATTTTTTCTTACTTTATTTCACAGGGTGATATGCGATCACTAGTGACAACAGACAAGTGAGGAGCTGTTTGTTTTATCAGAATGTTAAGTTGAGTGTAAACTACAGCAGAAGATTTATGGCCAAGCTTGGTTGTTGCACATTAGTCAATGTTTTTTTTAATTGTCATGTAAAGTAAAAACACTACAAATTCATAGTGTGCTCATAATATGGTCTTTTTCACATATTCTATTATAAAATATCATCCTGACAATTTTAGCAATTTATTCTGACAATGTCAAACAAATTTTGAGCAGTAACCTCTTAAGTTAAAGTAAAACCAACATTTTTTAAAATTTTGTTCAGGTCCAGCTATGTTTTCTCTCAGGTACATTTTATCATTTTCTCTGTCATTATGTCAGGTTTTTACCAACTCAGACCCAAAGGTCAAATGTTATCTCTCTCAAAGTTCTGGAGTGAGCATGTCATGATTTGACATCTTCAGAGCCTGAACACATATAATAAACATTTACTTTACACAGAGTGAAATAGATGTTACTGATGTTTATTTTTAAAAAATGTCTTGTTAGTTTAAAACCTGTAAAACAAAACCTGTCAGTTTGACCGGCAAGTGATGTTATTCTTTACTTGTTATATCTTTAAAAGTAAATTTGTTTTTTTTTTCTACTTCATTTAGCCTCATCATTTGTGAAGAGTAAACATTCCAGGTAACAATCATTGCTTTGTTTGCAGTTGTATCGTTTCCTTTTATTGACTTGTTCAGTCGTTTGGTCAAATTCCATTGTTTTTACAAGAGCTCCATAAATAATCCTCGAGTTAAGCTGAGTACAGCGCCACTTTAGAAAGTCTGAAGCTACACTTTTCAGACCAACAAGACTAAAATAGAAACATTTCGGGCAATGTCATCTAACATTTTCCACAACATACCCCATTAAAGTCTGAAATCCTGCATGTCTGGCATTGAGGAAGTCAGCACAGTCATCACAATTTGCTTGAAATCAGCACTTTAGCTTGTGTAAATAAATTTTTGTCATCAACCTTATGATAGTTTTGTCATTTTTCACTGCCTTGTGATGAATCGCTCCCATGAAAACCACATTAATGATGGAATAGAAGATTTGACATAGTACCTGAAAACGGTTTCTCCTGGATCCGAAAGTAAGGCTACATAGGAAGGAGATAAAAAAAAAAACAGTCAGACCACAGAAATTTATATTCGTTTTTGGACAAAATGTGACTTAAAATTTTTATTTGCAAATACTAACTCGTGTTCGTGTTGCTTGCGCCAGTTTCTTCTCTATCTTCTCCTTGAGGAAAAACATCACTGGCAGTATCGCCCCAGGAATGCTTGAAACAATCTTCTCCACCGCTTCCTCTGAGACATAAAACTCCAGCTTGGAAAACACCCTCCTGACCATACGGAGAAACATAAGTTTCTACTACAAAAAAATAAGTAAAAAGCAAACGACATGCAATTTACTATGAGCCCACAGGGACAACTATGTTTACAGTCGGGTCTCATAAATTTGTACTTGGCTGTGTGTAACTCCAGTTACCAGGATGTGGGTTAGTGAGTGCATGTCGGTGTTTTCTGATGACTTGATGAAAAGACCCAGAAAAAAATATCAATCTTAATATTTGCATTGCATAGAAAACCAGTCCACTAACTGAAGATCAATCGCTGTCTTTTTTTATAATTTGTAAAAATAGTAAAAACGTGTTTTTTCACTTTTGAAGACATTTCTATGAGCTCTTTTAAAACATATTTAAAATTTTATATTCATTCTTAATGTTTTGGATTTGATCATAGTGGCAATGAACAATTTAATCGATGATCAATAAATTTGGGGATCATATACATGACAAAGCCCCATTTTTTTTAGTAACTTGCCCAGCGGAGAAAAAAACTAAACTCAAAAACATGATTGATTATTATTTGTATTACTACTACTACATATTTTGCTTTAGTCATTCTTTCACCAGGGCCCTGATAGAAGAATACCAGAAATAATTCCCAGGAATCAGATGTAATGAAATACAAAGCTACAGCTTGTCTTACTTGTTGAGAAGGTTCCAGTTGCTGATTTTCTGCTGCCTTTTGCAGGAAGTAATGTAGTTGTGAATGTCAACAATCTTTGGGAAGTAATGCTTAACAATCTCCGCAACCATCACTGCAGGAGGGTCCAGAGTACACACACACAGAGTAGCCAAATAAATAAAACACAAGCTGACATGAACAAACTGAGTAAACAATCATTGAGTAGCATTTACAGACACAAGACAAGATCTACCTCCATCACTAAAGTCCCTGTTGATGTGCTTTTTGAGCCTGGAGAAAGGTATTTTATCTACCCATTCAAGCGTGTCCCGCTCTTCCTCCTCGCTAAGTACACGATCCATTCTCAGAACAATACACATGTCTGAACGTAAAACAATTAGCTCGATAGCTGCCTGCTGCCGTGTTTGTTTCAGAGGTTGCTAGGTAACCACTTTTGAACCAAAACAAATGGCTTCTGAATGAAAACACGAAGGAATAAATAGTTTGATTGATTTATTTCAACAGAATACAAATGAAGGCACAATCTTTCCATCACCATGTTTGCAGACAATATATGTAAGAATTACAATCATGACGCAAGATATATCTGTTAATTTTGATTAAAAAAAAAGAAAAAAAGAGAGAAACTGTAATTATTATGAAATGCTATCCAATGGATAAAGTGCCAATGATAGTGCTGACTGGTTCATTACAGAGCAGCTTGTGGAGCCATAACGTCTCTGCTACTGATTCTGTAATATAAAGCCCACATGATAGACACAAATACCAGGATGTAATGTCAAAAGAAGATCATAAAACACAACAAATGAAAATAAAACAAAAAAGGAAAAACACTCAGCATTCCTTGGGTCGCCACACACCAACCACTCTAAGTAATAAAAACATAAATAGACATTAAAGTGACCATTCAAAATATAAAACAACCATGAAAGCCCACAAACAGGATCAAAAGTACAAAAAGATTACAAAATTACCAATAAATTGGTTAACAGTGGGCCAAATTAAACAATTCCATAAAAATATAAAACATAAAAACAGTAGGAAGAAGGAAAAAAACACAAGTACAAATTAAAAACAAAATGATGTAAACGTCTGCTTGATGTAAAATCTGCCAGAGGAGTTTTGACAGGTTTTATTGTTCTCTTCAGCCAGCGTGTCTCTGTGATTCATATTATTATTGAAATGAAGTATAAAAGTACCAGAACCAAATTTGAAATTACCAATTTAGTACTCAGAGGAGTGTTTACATTCTTTGTAACATTTCCTCTCAGTTTAGATCAGAAATGCAGTAACGTACATAAAACATGAGGAATCTGCTTATTTATTTCCCTGTAGATACAATTTTTAAAAATATATAATCTTAGAACATCCCTCATTATCTTCAGAGATGGTTGCAGCAGTATTTTGATTTTTTTATCCTCTAACTATGCAGGTTAACATCTTATCCAAGCTTCTGAAAACAGATTATGTGCAACCATGCTCAGGAAATCTAGTCTCATCCAAGGTATGTGTAAACAAAGACGTTGATAGTGCAGGCGACTTACAAAAGCCCGGAAAAACCCAACACAGTAAATAATTTCCCTGTGATACTAAATCAATCATCATAGCAGCAGCGCCATTTGTCATCCATTAAGCACTTAAGCTAAGTTTTGTCAAACATTGCTTCAGGTACACCAGCTGAAGGCTGACACGAGCAGGACGCAGATAACACGTCTTCCACGGGGTGACTGTAACATTCCTGGTTTCATTGCAGATCTCCCTGTGGGTCTTTTTCCCACATGTAAAACAGATGAACGTCTCCAAAGAGGATCTTATTGGTCCCTCAGCGTCTCTGCCAGAGAATGGCAGTATTTACAACAGTGTGAATCATTCCCACTGTCATCTCGGCCTGCTGGGGGGCATCAACTGAGCTCTCATACCAACCTGAAAAAAAAAAAAAAAGAAACATGAATAAACAGTTAACACACTCAGCTTAGATAAGCGGCCTTCAGTGTTCTTTATCCAAACATGTCCTCCTGTTTAATTCACGGAGCAGCAGTCCCAGTTATTAAGCCCCGAGACGACTCCAACAGTGAGCCGCTGCTTATTCATTACACTGCTATGCTGGGGCAATGCCAAAAGCCACAGATCTCTATATAAACGTGAATGCCTTTTATAACATTTAGGGATGTCTGGATGGCAGCAGCAGCTATGTCAGAGGTTGGAAAGTCTTAATCATTCTGTCTGCTTTGTGAGTACATACCAGCTGAGAATGTGGCAGGGCAGACTGGACTGGAGAGGGCTTCGGCTTCGGCTTCAGCGGAGGCATTGGAGGTTTCGGCTTCATGTTCTTAGCGGCAGAATATTAATTATTAAAACAAAATACAAGGACAATGAAATTCATGAATGTAAATAAGAGGACTTGCAACATCACTTACTGGTTTTGACGCAAGCGGGGGTAGTGGTCGAGAAGGAGGCAGCGGCTTATTCTGTCAAAACAACAACAAAAGAGAACCTCAGGAAACTGAAACTATTGACGCACTCATTTTTGTGGGCAATCAGTTTTATTTGGCAATTAATACTTCAAAATGCTATTGTGTTGATTCACCTCAGAATAAATTGGCAACTTTGAAACATTTGGTGGCTGCATAAATGTCCTTGCAACCTATAAAAGAAACATTTATTTAACTCTTGCATCACCAAAGGGGGAGAAAATATCATTTGTTATACATCAGAACAATCATGGCTTTGCAGTTTTTAAGGTATTTAAATAAAAAAAAAATCAAGTGTCCAACATTATCTAGTTAAATTTATTTAAAACAGAAATGCATTAAATATTTGCAAAATTCTAACATTCTAATAGTTTCAGTAGCAATAATGATAGATAGATACTATTTTGATTTGTTAGGTTGCAGGATATAATAATATTGAATTTTATCAGATTGATTTTCATATTTCTCTATGAAAAGAGATTAACTTTTAATATGACTTTCATTCTTAATTGGTGCAAGTTAAGCAACCTGACTTGAACTAAATATGAATTAAATACACACATTGTGAAAATGTTCTTCCTTTTTTGTCATTCTGCACTCTGTAAATTAACACTAGCAGTGAATAAGGGGCTAATATGAGCTGGCAAATTAGTTGGGTTATTTGTCAAGGTGGTGTGCAGATTAACACGTTTGTCATGATTTTTCAACTTTTAAAAATCAGAATTACTTTAAAGAGAATGAAACATGATACTGTTATTTTAGTTTCTGCAACATCCTCACCATCTCATTTGAATGATTTTAAACAGCAGGAATAACACATAATTTTAGCCATTTGGCGTATATTGGTGCAGAAACCGACCCCATGACTATAATTGACAAAACACAGAAGAACAAAAAGAGAAACTCAGATTACCTGGTGAACCTTTGATAAATGAGATGCAATTGGTTCCTTTTCTGGAGGCTGAAAATGGAAGAAAGAGAAGTAAAAACCATTATTATTTTTCCCTTTGGCCTCAGTTGGCAGCCTTAAATTTATACCCATAACCACTAATGGTAATATTCAGTGTGATGTATCATAGACGATGTAAGTCAAAACACATGCAGTCTCGGGGTGTAACTGCAGCTGGGTGTTGAGGCTTTGGGCTTACCGCTGGAGCTGCCCTGCAGGGCTTCAGAGTTCCAGTCTGTGGTTTGACAGCAGCGGAGAACAGAGGTTTACAGGGCTGAGAAACAGACGACTCCACAAATGTAGGCTGGCTGATGTGAGTGGACGCGAGGCGAGAGCTGCCTCTCCTGGTGCTTGACTGAAACACTGGGTTGGATTGTCCTGAGGTCACAGGAAGAAACCTATAAAGAAAACAGAAATGAGAACAAATTAAAGACGTAAGTGTTAAGTAAAGCTGACTTAAAGAGGTGAACTGCTGTCTCACCTTTTTGTCGGTGTCCTATTTCTGATGAAGCACGTCAGACTCCCAATAAGAATGACCAGCAGGAGAATTAAGCCAATGCTCACTGACACAATGACAATAGCCAGGCCTGACTCTAGACACACACACACACACACACACATCAATACACAACCGGTATGATGACGTATGAGAAACAACATACATCATCTATCCTTGAGACAAAAATTCAAAGTAATGTCATTTGTGTGGACTAATGGGGGAAATTAAATTAATTCACCATTTATTTTGCTCATGAGCACAGACAGACTGTTTTAGAGTCTATGAATATTAAATCATGTAGGAAACAGTCATGTGTAAATCAAAGTTCTAAAAAGGTCAAGCATTTAAAGAGGCATATTCACATGGGATTGAAAAACGTAATAACAATACCTTCAGTCAGCTCTGACTGCTGTACAGCACAGAAAGGTGGAGCCCAGCCTGGATCGCAGTGACATTTATTCTCATGGTTGCATACCTATGAGAGATCCCACAGTTAGCTGCGTAGCTATGCTCCCACTTTAGAGGGCATAATACCTCGTTGATGTACTAAGGCAGGAGCCAAAAGAAATTTTTAACATGCATGGCTTTATTTTTTTTACAACAAATATCAACTATCCAAGAAATATGTGTGATAATTGCCTGTGTGTCTTCCTGGAAAAACACACAGGCAGATATGAATCTTAGATTTAAAGGAAAGTTCACCAGCAGAAAATCTTGTCATTTATAAAATGCAAACATCTTATTAGAAGATGACTATTTATATGCAGGTCCAAAGAGTTTAAGGGTTGTGTCTTGGGAACACCAGTCAGATTGCTGTAGTGCAGTTAAACCCTCAGGAGGTAAACACAGACTAGTTCTGTGGAGAAAACTGAGACTTGCATAATAACTCCAAGGCGCCATAATATTAAGTTTTTACGAGAAATGTCTGGCACTCAGTTGCATCTGAGAGACAATGCTGGTCAAATTTGTAATACAAATTGCAATGTCTAACATAACTGCTGCCAGAAAGTTTTACATGCATGGCTTTTAAATTCCTACACAGGGTGCCACTTTGTTAAGTCTCCCAGCTACTGCAATCAAAAACCAGTGCCCACTCCCCTTCTCTGAACTAATCACTACATAAACCCGATTGATTGGACCTGCAGGCTTTGCTTTCACTATGTTTGTTCTCTGTGCTGTGCACTGATGGCTGAGTTACAAAGGAAACCCTGGGAAAATGACAGATAGTGTGGCACTGTGATATATGACCTTGACAGTTTCACATAGGCACTCACCCCATGGTTGTTACATTTGGACGAGCAGTCATTTGTTCCATATGCTTTAATGCTTTTGATATCTTCACATTTTTGATTGTAGCATACCTGATAGAAACATTACAAAGACATTAGGTCCCATGGGTTTGTAATGACAGGGATTTTGGTTATTTTAACCATAAAAACAATTACCATGTTGTTGCCACACTTGGTACCAGTAGGCACCATGCCCAGATCGGACGGGTAGTTGTCTTCAGGGTTCATGGTTGCCTCACTGCAATTTATTCTGTTTCCTACAATGTAAAGGGACTTCCTGGATGTTATGGGAAAGTCCCATCCTCCAGAACAGAAAAGCTTTCCACAAGACTGATCTCTGAAACCCCAAAGCAACCACAATAAATACTCAAAAAAGAATTGCATAAAACATTTTCTTCAATGTGGCTTTTAGTTACATACCGACTGGAACATTTTTGATTGAACAGTGTCCTTCTGCAGGTTCCATACTGATAGAAGCAAGCATCTACGGCGACTTCAGCATCTAAACAGATCCATGAAAATGCAGACAGTAAAGGAACTGTTAAAATATTGAGAAGAAGGAACTCAGAAAACAAACTAATAGTTAGAAGTATTCGACCTGGTCCCCAAAGTCTTTTGCAGTGATCTTGCCGAGATGGACACTGCCCGTTGTAGCAGTATCCTCTTCCACGGTTGCACAGCTGGCCGTTTTGGGTAAATGCATCAGTGGGACAGGCAGCAGAAAGGCCCGTGCAGTATTCTACCAGGTCACAGTCTCCGGCTTTTGGGCGGCAGATGCTGCCTGTCGGCTTCAGCTATAGTGAGGATAGAAACACAGATGGTGAAATACTGACTAGTCAAATACTTCCACTCACACAAAACCTGCCAGACGGAATAGTCATCCTGTGTCTAGATATACAGTTACATAATTAGCATCAGTCTGACTCCTCATCTAGCGAGTAGTAGGCTCAGTGAGTAGTACTTACTTGGCATTTGTGGCAGCACTGTCCTTCTGCACACTGAGCTCCTGTGTTCAGTTTGCAGGTTGTTGCGTTGCAGCAGGGATTCTTGCATTCCTGTCGAGACAAAAACTCCAAATCAGCTTCCTGTGTGTGCTTTCATGCAAGACGCAAACATCTACCATTTGAGCGTGAACAAACCTCCACAGTGCCACAGTCACACTCCTCTCCAGGCTCTAAGAAGGCATTTCCACATACTGGGCCTCCATAGATGCGATCGGTGGAAGGAATATTAAGCAGACAAGCAGGATTGATCTCCTCCAGGAACCTGCTGAGCTGCTGTTGACTGCAGCTGCTGAACTGCTTGGGATACACGAGGCTATGGAAAGAGAAATTAAATATAAAAATCAATAGAAATTTTTTTTATTGAAGATATTGGGTGTAAAGCGAAACTAGTTTTACCTGCTTAACTTTTCATTTACTTAAAAAAATCACTATGTGGACTTGAATTATCACATAAAATCCCATTTAAAAAAGTTAAGGGGACATGAATTATTTTGCTAGGCTTGTTTTTAGCTTACCCAACACTTTCAGCCATGATGCAGCCTTTCTTTGATGCCAGGGAGCCGCAGACACAGTTCTCTGTGTCATGGGACAAACCTAGATTGTGACCCATCTCATGTGCAATGGTGGAGGCAACTCCAATTGAATTGGTGTTGTGATCCTGTGAAGACATATGTAGACATATGACATATATGTAGCACTGATACCATAGAATTCTTTATCATAGTCACTTAATTTTCCTTTTTTTTTTTTTTTACAAAATTAATTCTTTTTCAGCATGTTATAATTTGTTACCTCATTGACAGCTCCAGAGTTCGAAGTGCACATTGCATTAGTGTTAGCTAATCCGACAGTGGAGCCCTCAAAGTCTACACCCCTGATCGAAGAAGCGGGGAGGGGTGATATTTAGGAAAACAATCTTGCAGTGTGAACATCAGTTCTTTTCAGGAGAATTTTAAATTCATAGAATCTTACGTGATGAACTGTGCGTTGTCGTGTTTGGTCCTTGGCAGGAGGTGCCGCCGACGCCACTCAAGAAATCGACCAAGAGTGACCTCGGGGTTGGTGCTGACCTCGATCTCATCTTTGTATGACCACACATGCAGGCCGACCAACATCACCCGAACACCCACGGGGCGATACAACTGCAACAACAGAGTAGCATTTACAGTGATTCACAAATCACTGTGAGTTTTACCAAATGTGAACGTGTGTCCAAACACTTAATGCAACGAGTTGCAGAAGTAACAAAAAGTCGCTGCTGAGGGGATATGTGTGAATGTTTTCAACTTGGGTGAGAAGACTCACAGTTAATGGTAGTGAGAGAACTTTTTATGTTTTAGTTACTAATTAATAAAACACGAGAACATTTTCCTGCACGTTCTCCAAAACTAAAAGTGGAGATACATGAAAGACCGACACTTTTTATCTCTCTGTCTGAAGCTACAGTGAAACAAACATACCTTGTCCACGTGGTTTGCTACTTCAAACACTCTGGCCTCCACTGCCTTTGTGCTACCAAACTTCTTGTACTAGAAGAAAAATTCAAACACGTTTTGCAAACAATTATCTCCTTCCATATTTTCACCAATAGAAATCTTTAATATTGAGTCAAAGAATAAAATTAATCTAACCTCTGTATTGTCCACCACTACTGCCAGTTCCACAGTCCTGGGTTTGCCTCTATGGTCTTTGGTTTGGGCTCTGCTTTTCTAAGTGACGTAAAACATAGAAGACATGAACAAAGCAATGATAATTGTAATAATGTGTGCATTTAATTGCTTATTTAACTTTTATTTTCTCCATATTTATAGTTAATAAAACAACAGACTTTTGGGGCAAATGCAGAAAAAGCCAAAAGTTATTTATTTATTTTTGGTTAGATTTCTGTAGGTAGGATAATTTTTTGGGTTTCAGATCATTTTATCTGCATGTGTTTTATTGAATGTTACTTGTAATATTTTTTTATGTGCTTGAAAGATGTACAAAGCCTGAAAACTGTCTGCACCATGAATTATTAGCTTTGTAAATACACATAATCTGTGAATGTGTTTGTGCCGTGTCCTCACCAGACTGCCAAGCTGGAATAGTCCAGACGGACGAGCTCCATGGTCATAGAAAGTGGTTGTGTTTCCATGGGAACAGGAGCTCCTCTTCCTCCTCAGGTGTTTGTAGTTGTAAACGGCATGCAGATCGTCGTCACTGTGAGCTCCGTCCTGCTGTCCCGTCGTCTCGCCAGGCAGGGGTTCAATGAGGTACATCTGGTCTTGGAGAGCAATGAACCCTCTGTAGATGAGAGCAAGAAGGATGAAGTACTGTAAATCTAACTCGACATGACTGAAATAATGCATTGTGATGTGACAGCCGTTGCTTAGATTTTTTTCTACAGGCCTAATGAGATCCCAGAAAAAGCACTTTGTCTGTCTTTACAGAGCACAGAGTGCTGCAGACTTGGCTGTCCCCCACCTGTTGTGCTGCCGATAAGCTCGCTAATGGAAGGCTATTATTTTTTCTCTTCTCCATTCAGAAAAGACCAACTCGGTTGTTTGCTAATAATTTTGGTGTTTGTATAAGAGTTAAGGTGTAGAAACTGAAGGAATCCCACTCATCACATTAGTTAAAGTATTTATGACAAAACCAAAACATTAGAAGCTTTTTTTCAAGCTTTAAAAAAAAGTTTTATATTTATAGCTCTAATTTTTTATTGTTTTTATTGTGTGCCCATATCGAGTTTCCATTTGCATAAAAAATAAGAAAATGGGGGGAACAACATTAATGTATTAAACAAACGAATGAGTTAATCTCATATGGAGACATGTAAAATTAAGCATCGTCATGTCGCAGGATGTCTTGGGAGTCCATTCTTCACGTTGAATTGGACACACTGACCAATGTGCCACAGTTGCTCAGTGAAATCTGCCCTTCCTTAAGCAGACATCTGGTGCTGCTAAGACCTAAAAACAACATTTTACTTACTTCATTCCTGAGCACAACCCAATGCTGGCAGAGGAGTCCTCCACTCCTACAACATGCCCATGGTAGTAGCAGTGGACCTAAAAATTAATTGAGTTCCTATTAATGTTGAAAAATTATTGAATTTTTAAAAATAAACTCTGCTCAAACTTTTATTCCACGTAAATGAGGCATAGCATTGGGTAAGACAGGAAATGTACAAATATGTCAATTCCTTTTCTTAAAATATACCTCTTCCTCACAATGCGGAACTTTGATGATGAGAAACGTACACGTCATCCGATTTCTTTGTAATAATAAAGATGATTGTGATAGAAGGTTTGGGATGTACAGACCAGTGTGGCCTAGAATTGTAAGAACAGGATCTGCCTTTGAGAAAAAGGCTTTCTCTGATATGTAGCAGAGACAAGCTGTGACAGAATTCAGTGCCAGGCCAAACTCTCTCTCTCTCTCTTTCTGTAAAGTGTTTCATAATTTTCTGCTGCTTATTAAGCCAAGCCAAAATAAGCACTTTGTCCTATAAAGTGCTTATAGAACTACTTGCATTTTACCAAATAAAATGCAAATAGCAAACAGGAAATGGACAAACCTCATGGTTGGAGGTAGTTGAAACTTGGGTCCCCTGATCAGAATTGTAGGTCACAGTAAAACTTTTCCCAACAAGATCCCTGAAAAGAAGGATATAAATATAAAAATTAATAAATTAATAATAATAGATTATTAATAAAAAATAAAACAATAAAAAAATAAAACAAGAATAACTATGTTACACTTAGAAAGATTTAAAGTATTCTTACTTGTTCTTCTCCAGGTGCAGAGTGTGGTTGTTCCCAGCAATACTAACAGAGTATTGAACTACATCTGGGTATTTCTTCATAAAATCACACAAAGTGAAGAAACAGTGTGTTTAGCGCAAGATGAGAACTTTTTAAAAGGTAGTTGTTGGGTGGGATGTAAAGTTTGTTACCTTGTGTGCAGCAGCAACATCGTTTGGAAGAGGCATGCTCTGCAACCTCTGGGGTGTCGCTGTTTGGTACTTTATCACATGAGGCAAATTCTTCACATTACCGGCAATTATACCTATGAGTGTCAGAGATGGTTTTTACAGATTTATAGCGGAAGAAAAGAAAGAACGAAAAATAGAAAGGAAGGAGGAAGAAAGAAAAAAAATAAGGGAAGAAAGAAAGGAAAGGAGAAGACAAGAAAGACAGAATAAAAGACACAAAGAGCAAAAGAAACAAAGAAAGACATTTTGCTTACCGCATGAGGAGATGAAAATCCATATAAAATATCCAGAATGTGTCATGTTGCTCTGTTAGACGGACTCTGTCATTGTCAGCTTCCAAGCCCAGAGGAAACGTCTTCAGTTCTCCGCCCATTTGATATGTAATATCCTGGAAATTAACATCTCAAACTGACCTCCCAGGTCAGCCAAAAGAATTGTGCCATGTTTCTTTTTTTCTCCCGAGTATCTTCTATTATTTTGACACGAAAAAGTAAACACAATTACCAACATGTTTTAGTTGCATTGCAAAAACAGTCACATTAACAAACGAAGCATTCATACTGTCGTCAAAGTGGCCTCTCGGTTATTTTATTATTCAGAGTTTTTATTTTATTTTTGGGTTTTTTTATTTTATTTTCGGGGGCAGATTGAAACACAAAAGTTTCTTGGTTGAAGCATTCAGTTGTTTCATTCAGTCACATTCCTGAAATACCTTGTTATTTTGTCGCCATCTTGTGGTGTAAAGTCAAAACGCCTGACTGGCGCAATGAAGAAAAATCATGCTTGAAGAGAAACTAATAAATAAGCTGGTCAAGAAAAAAGATACTTCAGGAACTTCACAAACCAGATGTAAATAGAAAAGGCAAAATAAAAGTAATTTTGTGTTAAATTATGGATTCAGTCAGGCAGCAAAAACCACATGATGTTTTACCATGTGCTCGTTTTTTGTTTACAGTGGTATTACAAAAGACAGATAACTTTCCAAATAGTACGAAACAAAAGCTGACTGTTCTAAATTGTAGAAATGTAGACAGCAATTCCACGTAACATTCATGTGACTGAATGAAAAGCGGTTTTGTTTCCAGTTCTGACATCAGTTTGACCAGCAGGTGGCGGTAAAAAAAAAATGTTCCTGTCAACTCGGTACCTGCTTGAGTGACGTCATCTCCCCGCGCCAAATTCTAACCAAAACAAACGCAGAAAACCGTTCGGCTGCCAAGGATTCAACAAAGTTAAGCAGACGTCTGTCATGTACATGATGCTGCAACCAGACTTGGTCCAGTTTATGGCGATGGGAGGAAGTCAAACTCATAACGGCGACGAAGAAGAGGGTTTTAGACGAGCGGCGGAGTTGCAGGAGGAGGGAAACCCATTCACCTTTAATCCGCAGCTCCTCCGTCTGCACAGAGACCATGAGCTGTTTGAGGTAACAACTTCACACGGACGACAAAAAGCGTTTGTAGGAACATTAGTTACCATCTGTAATGTAAACCTTTATTAACAGGATGGAGATGTTTTCAGACACATGTATCTGCAGGACCTGTTCAGCTCAGAGGCAGAGGAGCAGCCAGCGCCCAGGTAAGCTACAGACAAAACTCTGGACAGGACAGCTGTGACAAGAAACCTCTGGTATTGATGGAAATCCTGCGTTTCACAAACTTTACCCCGTCAGTTGAACTGGTAGCAGTTTGGTTTGACTCTAGATTACTGTGAATAGTGATCAGATCAGGACAGCAGCATGATTGCTTTGAAAAATAGTGCTGCTTGGAATAGTTTTTCTTTTACTAGCTTTGGTTACTTCCAATGAACCATATTGTGTCACCATCGCTTTGCAGCCTTTCACAGGCAAATATATTATTAGAAAAAATGTTGCCAAAGAAATCAAAACTGGTGCCACAAATGTCCCCCAATACAAAATCAATGAATTAATTGCCACCAGTGCAGAGCTCGCTGGGGAATGGCAGTAGGCAAGTAAGTGAGGCAAAGACTTTTAGATGTTGGCCTAATTTCAAAAAGGGGAACAAAGGAGCAACTTCAGTAGACAATCTGAAATTTTCTTAAATTTAGCACCCATCAGACTGGGATGCTACCTCTGGAAGAAAAAGCAGCACAGGGAAGAACAGGTTGCCTTGATGGTGGCTCAAGTAGTTCTTACTCAAACTGTCTGTGATATTTTCCCTCTTCCTCCTGATCTCTTCCTCAGTTTTTCAGAGTTTGGCTGTCACATCTCTGGCTGTCGATCCGTCTTCAGCACACTGGATGAGTACGAGCACCACTACAATTCCCTGCACCGACACGTTTGCTGCTCCTGCCGCCGCTCCCTGCCCAGCGCCCGGCTCCTGGACATTCACATTCAGGAGTGGCACGACTCACTTTTCACCATCCTCGCCCAAAAACAAGACATGGTGAGCCCTGGATAATTTGTTGGCCAAAGAATTAAACAACTGATTTATTTTAAGCAATATTAAATTATCCTTTTACTTGGACCCTTGATTGTTTTCAGTATTTGTGCCTTGTGGAAGGCTGTGGACAGAAGTTTAGAACAAGTCAGCAAAGGAAGGACCACCTGATAAGACTTCACAAGTATCCACCGGACTTCAGATTTGACAAAAACAGAAAAGAAAAAGGGTAATACTGTACATCCTATAGCATGTCCACGAGATGGCGATAAAATGTTCATATGCTCACTCAGCAGGTTTCAACCATTTTTTTCTCACAGTCTAATATCAAATCAAACTAAAATGTTCCTGTATTAGGTCAGGTACGATTATTGTTTCTTGAGAGTTTGATATTTTATTTGAAATTCAGAAGTTTTCATACAATACTTAGAGTTTGGTGAAAGTACATTTTAAATTGTCAAAAACTTTGTAGCATATTTCCACAAACTTCTTTCAATAGTTTTCTGTGATTTTCAATAAATTTCTGGGATCTTTGGCCCATTTCTCCCAATAAAACTGGTCTAATCGAGTAAGGAATGCTCCAAGACTTGCTTACACACACCTGTTCAGTACAGCTCACAGAAGTTCTGTAGGAATACAGGACTAAAATGATGAAAGTTTGACTTGAACCTGAAGAGAAATATTGGCATTGAAAAATGTAACTACATTTTTTTGTCACTCATTTGTATTGGAAGTGAAACAAAAATTGATAGTGAACAAAGATTCATATAAACGCATATTTATTTTAATATATTTAAAATAGATACATTGAAATAAATAACTCATGTGAAAACTCATATGCTAACAATTTTTCACACTGACTGTTTTTTCAGTGCTCCTGCTTTTCAGTTTCACTTGTCTGTCACTGATTTGGCATCTGGGTGGCACTCGAGGGGCGGAGCTTCAGAGTCATATATCATTTCCATATATATTATATGCCATCCAGTGGAATACCAAAGAAAGATAACAAGGTTACTTACCTGTATTTTAGAGGATCTATCTGAACTGGAAGTAGCCATTGAATACGTTTTACCCTGAGAGTGACAGTAGCACTTCTGTCAGCCTCTATAATGTATGCAAATGATATGCAGTTCTGAAGCCCCGCCCATCAAGCGTCTGTAGATGCCAAAACAGGGACAGAGAATTGGAACATAAAAACAGCAGCACTGAAAAAACTGTCAGTGATATCTTGCCTGATTTTGTTAGATATTTCCATAACATCATCCAAAGGTAGCTGGATGATGTGTTGCTATTAAATACACCCAGAGGTGTGTCTCCATTTAGATTTTAAAAAATCCTAGTCAACTTAAAACAGGAAAAGTTACATCTGATGTAATATCAGTGACAAAAGAATTTCCGGTATTCCCTTATATATTATTTTAAATACAGACTCAAGAGTCATCCACATTTTTGAAATAATTCAGTGTCCTTATTTTTGAATTGATGTTTTTCTGTTAGAACCAGAGAAGCAAGCAGAGAGCAGAGGACAGACACGGCCATGGAGGCAGCAGACGATGTTTGTCGGTCGGAGGGTGTGTGTGAGGTTATGTGCAGCGTTGAGTCCACCCAGCTTGAGCAGGAGGAGTCCATGGAGACGCATGCAAGCAGTGAGGAAGCTGCTCAGACCCCAGAAACAAACACAGAGCAACTGAAACCACAATACTCCTATAGGTTAGTGTTTTTTAAAACACTAAATTGTGCAAAATTTATTTTAGGTTTGTTTGTTGAAGAGAACCTTTTTTCTGCTAAAGATAAACATTTGACCTGTATGTATTTAAGTCATATTAAAATGAGTTTTGTGAAGCATTTTCTGCAGAAAGTCTGACTGTAATTCAAAGGGTTTGTTTTGTTTTTCACAGGGTGCCTAAAACTGTGTGTTTTGGTCACGGCTCAGTCCGAGGCTTTAGAGGCCAGAGGGGCAGAAGGAAATGAAACAGCATCTGACCAACCCAATGCTGGCTCTCTGGGTTTTAGGATTAAAATGTGATGCACTTTGTTGTTGGTAATTCAATTCAATAAAAGTTCTTTTTTGCATTTTCAGATGAGATGCGAGATGATTAGCATGCTTCCTGTTGGAAAATGTGCTAAAAGGATGCAGTGAAGCTCTGCACTTTTATATTAAAGATGTGTTTGATTTAACAGAAGTGATAAGAAATTAGAAGAACATTAGCATTTTTTAATAATAAACTTTAATACAAATTGTGTTTTCAGTCTTATAAAATACACTGTCCATTAATAACTGCAAGTGGGATTGATGGATGCAAAAAAGAAACCCGGAATAATTGTACATATATTTCATAAACTAAAATGGAAGTTCTTAAATCAACTTTTTAGAAAAATAAAACATGAGGAAAACGTATGATTTCAGTTGTATTGCTGAAACAGACGGGGATTTATTGGTTATAATTTCACCTCAGAATAGCTTGTGGTTGTGTGAAATAACAGCAATTAATTAAGGAACATTTTGCTGTGAAAACCAGGAAAACACTCATAACAGTCAGCTAACAAACAAACTTTATGGAAAATCAATCAAACTCCCTTTAGATATCAATATCCCAGTCAGTTTTTCAGCTTGTTTTGCTATTTTGTATTTTTTTTTCATTATTAAATCAAGATAAAATCTAAATCCAAAACACAAGCTGTCACACATCACATAAGTGTAACACACCTGATCCAAAAGCTCCTAAGTGAGTAAATTTCTGTGTTTCTATTCTGTGTTGCATGGTTTTACTTGTAGTCTGTTTAGCAGCAGCAGCAGATTGTTTCAGGTGTGTTTAAAAACAAACAAACAGGAATTGTTCCCAAATAGTGAAAAGTAAGAAAGCAGCCCTTCTGTTTGGCATTGAGAAAGAGAAGTTATTGATTTATTAATAAGTTATTGATTTATTAATACGTTATTGATTTATTATTGATTTAAAGATTAACGTTGAAACCCTTTCAACTCAAGTGCAACTTTAATTATTCAGTCAAATATGTCAAAAGTTACAAACCTGTGACAGTATGTACTAATACCAGCTGTTCAGCTTTGTTACTTGTGTATTATTAAGTCAATTAGGTCCTCTATTATATATATAATCCTGGTGGACACACTTCTTCTGCCTGGAACTAATATTTATATTTTGGAGCAGCCAAACTCCAAAACATCCATATTTTAGAGCCAGAAGTTTGAATCTGACAGAGAAACTCAGAGGATTTACCAAAGATGAATCCTCATAAGATCAATAGAAACAACCAAGAAACTGGTCAACAGCTACAGGAAGGGTTTGACACGATGATGCCAGTACAGATTATTGAAGCGACTATAAATAATTTTCAATTAGGCATCTTTTTATAAGAGTTATATTAAATTGTTACTCCTTTTATTCTGTTTTATCGTCTAAAGTTATAATTGTCTCATTTCCAATCAGGAGGAAACTTTTTGGATGAATTGAATTGATTTTAAATAATCTGGCAAAGAGTTTGAATAATTTTGGGCCTAACAGCAGTGTTTAAAAATGTCGATCATCTTTCAAGATGCAAAAGAATCCATATCAATTTAAAATGATTCAATTTATTTAAAAAGAACAAAACTGGATCTATTGATGGCTGCAACTGGTTTGGTGTCAGATTTGTTTAGTCAACTTTTAGAGTCTTTGAATTAAGGAAAAGGAGGATGAAATGTTCTGGCCTTCACTTCTTACACAGCTTTAAAAATGAATACTTAGCACTTCCATTTCTTCAATCCACAGTTCAGTAATATTTTCACACAGTACTGGAAAGATTTGGACCCTACTTGCAAATTTTCTTTTCGTTTTATTCTTGAAATTAAACTACATTGGTCGTGGTGCCTTTAAATAGTTTATGAGCCATAAAGCACATCTACACTGAGGAGTCAGTTTTAGTCACTCTGTTTCAGGGTTACTTCCATGTCATTTGTTAATCATAACGAGGGCAAATAAGACAGCGAAGTTTTTTCAAAAGAAGGAAACGTGGTACTTTGTTACGGCCTCAGGAAAAAAAAAAAACATTTTCTAAAGCTCTGCAACGTCGAAACATGCGAGTCTGAATACCTTTCAAAAATATTCTCAATCCAGAACAAGTTGGCCTTTCAAAATAAAAAAGAAGTTACTGCATCTAATGGAATTAAACTGTAGTAAGTTTACAATACAGCGGAGTGCGATTTGATTTTTATCTTTTGCGTAAAATGTGCGCAAAAGTCCACTAAGAAAAACAAGTTTGCTGGCCTAAAAATAATTCATCTTTTTATAAACGTCATCTGGGCTGATCTCTTTAAAATCAATTACTCCATCAAATTTGTCAAAGAAATAAAATTGTTTGTAAAAAAATATATATATGTGTGTGTGTGTGTGTGTGTGTGTGTGTGTGTAAAAATATTTCTTACACCAACTACAACGATATAAATGTCATTGAACTTACAAGAACTGTAAAAAAAAAGAAGAAGAAGAAAAGAAAAAGAAAAACCCAGATTTATCGGGAGGGATGTTTTTTGTGACATTTGTTATTTTCTTTCTAAAAACGTATTTGATCACCGCTTTTCCAACGCAGCGCTCCTGGATATTAGTTAAGACAAGTAATACATCCCGTAAGGCCTGCTGAGGAGTCCGGGGACGGGGAAAGCAGGCCGAGCTCCGTACAGAGGCGCTGCGCCCAGGGGCGCGCTCAGCGGGAAGGGGAAGGCGAACGCCGGCAGCAGCGGCTTTGCGGCCAGCTTGATCTTCTCCAGCTCGGCCTCCTGCAGTCTCTTGGCTTTGGCTCGGCGGTTCTGAAACCAGATTTTGACCTGGGTCTCTGTGAGGTTCAGGGAGCTGGAGAACTCTGCTCTCTCCGCGATGGACAGGTACTGTTTCTGACGGAACTTCCTCTCCAGAGAGAGCAGCTGGGACGTGGTGAAGGGGGTCCTGGGTTTCCTGTTGTTCTTGTGTTTCCGCAGGTTGCACGTAGTTGGGCTGGGGATTCCTGGAAGCAGATTGAGCAAGTGAGAAACTGCATGCTCGTTGTGGCAGCTGCGTTCAAGATGAATCATGGTCTGTTTGGTTTTTCCATATAGACAAAACTAATGTTTTTTTGTTGTTGTTGTTTATAATGTAATGTGAGCAAACGGCAAAATCTGCAATCACATTTTGTAGATTTTAAACCGTAGCCTATCAGTGGCCTGCCAATATGTGAGTGTGGCCCCACTTATGATTTTTTTTTTCAGGTAAAGCTTGAGTACAGAGTTGTTCTGCACCAAAAATACACAAAATGTAAAATAACATGAGTCCAGTAACATTTGGCGCACAATATCAAGCCAATTTACGTCTCATGTTTCCTTTTTTTATGGTTACTTGTACTGAGCCGAAAACGTCAAAAGGAAATAAAAACTTTCTTGAAGACAGAAAACGTGACATTTTGTTTTGAATCTCTTCTGAGACCAGTATCACTATAATTGATTATAAAATCGTAAAGTATGTATGACAGTAAATATCTCTAGAGTTCCATTTAGACATTTTTTTAATTGTCCAGTGATTTTGGTGAAGTATCACCAAAATGCATAATTTGTGTAATAATGTTGACACAAATTATTATTAATAGTAGTAACAATAATGATAATATCTCCATCTCACTTGTGTGTGCATGGTATGGATCCTGGAGCCAGGTCCTCTCCTTGTCACTAAGGTCCACCGCCTCCAGTTTGGACCCACAGATCCCTCTCGGTGACGCACACTCGGTCTCCTCCGTGCGGGCGCAGCCTGACTTAAGGTCAGAGGAGCGGGAGCTGCTGCCCGGAGACGTCCTGTCCGATATGAGGGATTCCACACTGAAAGGCAGCTCGAAACCTTTGGTTTTACAGCTCCTTCTGGGTGCCATGTCCGGCTCCTCGGCTCCAGTTTCTCCAGTGGCTTTATCCTGACGCGATGTGTCCAAGGCCGGTGATCCTTGCGCAGGATTCATTACGCACGACTGCGGTGCCATGCAACCACCTTCCCCCGCCGTTCTTCCCCGCTGCTTTTTTAATGTTTGCGTGTGTTCACTTGATGAAGATCAGTATCATCATCGCTGTGGTTCCGCTGACGCTGCGCATCGGCTGGCAAGCCGAGTTTTACGCACAGGCTCGCATTTTCTTCAGTGAAGAGCCAGAAGTTTCTCTCGCATCTCACCGCGGACGAATCAGACATTAAGAGTCTTCCACGTGACCCCGCTGGTGCGCGCTCTGATAGGACAGATGAATGATGAGGTTGGCTTACTGATGATGGTGGGCATTGACAGTTGTAAACTTGTAAACGACGGCAGATAACTAATTCAAGGAACGTGGCGCAGATGTAAACTTTCCATGATTTACTAGAGACCTAAGCAGCTCAGACCTGCAGTTTTTATTGTGCGTCTTATTTTTGTTTTTATTCTTTGAGATCACAGCGCTTTGTGATCTCATTTCTGTGAAAATGATTTTTTTAAGTAATCTTTACTGACTTTTATTTTTCTCCACTTTTTGGTGGTCAAATATTCCTGGACGAAATCCAGTTTGCATTATATTAACAAAAGTAGACATTGTGAAGGCAGGGCTGTTTCTCTTGACTTACTTATTTGTTTCTGGAGTTTAACATTTAAGAGAGTGGCTTAACCCATGAAATGGATTTTTATTTTTTTATTTTTTATTTTTTTCAGCGCAACTTGATTTGCCAGAATGTTTTACTTTACTTTGGCAGTCAGTTGTGAGCGTTTCAGACCTGCGTGGGGTCCAAAGTCGGGCTGTTTACATAAACCAATGCAACAATTATGGTTTGAAAGCCTATTAAATTCACTCGAAACTGCATGAAAACAACAACTGTTTAATTAACTGCGCCGATCCGCAGTGCGTGCGCATGCAGTAAACTAACAGAATGTTAACTCAAGTCTTCACTCTACAGTGAGCGCTGAAGATGCCAATAGAACCACACCGTCTGCAAAAAGCAAATATGAGAATGTCTGAAACCAAACATCCTTCTCTGAGGATGTTTGGTTCTAAAAGGATCTAAACCTTTAGATCCTGTCCACAAACACCACAAGCAATAGGCAGCCCTTTCTCAGTTATTCAAAATAAAATAATCTGATGAGTTTGTGTAGAGCTCTTGTTTAAACTGTTTAAATCTGAGCTGTAGAGCATAAAGTAGTGACATAGCTTGTTGAAAGCTGTTGTAGAACACAGTGGTCCTGGTTCATTAAAGCAGCATAGCTGTTCAAGCTGTGATTTACGGCTCTCAATGTATTTCCAAGAGTGATTGTCACTGTAAATTTTCATATTGTGGCCTCTAATTTAATTGCCTATGCCCATATATTCAGCCTGTTGTGCTCATTGTCTGCAGCCCCCTTTGAGAGTCTCTAAAGGGCCTTATTGAAGAGGCTCGTCCAAATTAGTTTTGTTCTGGAGCTCCTCGCATCAAGTCCAATAACTCCCATTGAAACCAAATATGTGAGGCTTTTTGACACTGCTGCCGGACAGGCCTGAAGCAACACACTGACTTTCTGTCTGTCTCCGTCTTATAGGACAATTGGTTAAATGGAGTTAACCGTTTCCCTCCCTGAGGTATGTTCCTGCTTTGATCCTGCTGTGCCTGGCGCCTGTCTGCTCAGGCTCCCCCCTCTCGCTCTTTGTGTGACAGTGATAGATTGCTGGGTAACCATACAAGCTTTGAATGACTGTAATTTAGGGCAACATTACATTCTCATCTACTTACAGCCAATATTATCACTCTGAGATGAAAGAAGGTGCATGGCTGTCTATAGTCTTTTTCTTTTTCTTCTATTGTTGGAAAAAAAATGGGTATTTTTATTTCTTTGCTGACATTTTACATTCAGACATCTTCAGCATTGATTGCCTGTGTAGTTTTATAATATGTTTCCTTATGTTTGTTATTAAGAGTACAATACCCTTTTGATTTTGCAGTTTATTTGTGATTGTTCTCTTACATCCTATTTCCTGCTTTTATGCAAAAAGTCCAAAACGTTTCTTCCCTTTGCATAAAAACGTCAACACACTCCTAAACCTATCAGCCTTGCCCCAAAGGAGAAAAGCTTAAGAGTTAATTGAGGTTTTCAAAAATGCATTTTCTTTCCAAGCAGGCATGTTGAAGCAGGTTCTATATGTTTCGGTTTACAGATCTTTGACTTCTAAACCTGTATTAAAAGCATCCAGTAATATGTGAAGGTGGTTGAATTTTATTAAAATGACTTTTCTTCCACTTATCAACTATGAATTAGGTTGCAAAAAACAACACATACCATCTATTACAAATGTAAAGACAAATATTACAAAATATCACTAAAAAATATTTTTCGCACAATACATGTTATTAGTTATGGTCCACACACAACCATAGGGAAGGCTGCTGATGTATCTATTAGTCCAGCAGATAGTCACAGGTTCCCCCGCAAGGAAGCTAAGCTACTAAAACTCATTGTTAAAGAAACTAGCTGTTCACAGACTGCTGTGCTGAAAAAGATTAATGGAAAATTGAATGGGAGGAAAAGCTGTTGAAGAAATATGTCTCACTCTTCCTTTCTTCTGTCATTTAAAAAACTGACAAGAATCACATGACAACTTTCCTGGAACAAACTGGGGTCATGCTTTGTGCTAAGCATACTGGTTTCCACTTCTTGCATTCGTCTCGTAGGTTTGAAAGATTGATGCGGTGTTGCACAGGCTCCAAGAATATTAAAGTGAAGCAGGTCTTGCCTCCCGTTCAGTTTCTCTCAGGCCAATCAGCCAGAGAACAATTGGCGACCCTGAAGCCTCCCCTGTGATGTTCCTCCTTATCTGAAGGAAAAGTTGAAGGAAACTACATCAACATGTCAGTTTCAGTTGCTATTAACTCTGACTTCACTCAGGTTCGTCTAACCTGGTGAACCATTATGACAAAGATGCTATTTAACCTTCCTCTCTTGGTTATCATGGCGTACATTTGTCAAACTGTCACAGACAAATATTACAAAATATCACTAAAAAATATTTTTAGCACAAAAGTATGTGCCACGTTGTTTTCATGGTACAGAGTACACTGCCTTGTGAAGTTCTTCATACCACTTGAAAGTTAGCACATAGTCTCACAATACAAACGCAAAGCTGAATTTATATTATTTGGACTTTGTGAGATAAACCAACACAAAATAATTCATAGTTGATAAGTGGAAGAAAAAATTAGAAATAATGACTGTTTTTATATCTATGTATCAATCTGATTCAATCTCTTTTAATGTAACATTCCTAAATGAACAAAGACAAACCTACTGATGTCTGGCAATCAACATAAACTGTCAGGCTGAGCAAAGAGCAGGAATCTGAGAAACAGTCAAGGGGTTAAAAGTAGCTCTGGAGGAGTTGCACAGATCCAGAGCTCAGGTGGATAGCATAACTTATAAGGTTTTGCCACAAGAGAGCACAGCAAACATGCTGAAGATTCACCCAAAGTTGACATGGCCTGCATGCAATGTGTGACATAAAAGCAAGTGTAAAACATCACCATCAACACATTCGGAAACATGATGTTGGTTTGGTTTCCCTCTGCAGGGAGAGAGAAATCAGGGAGAATCGATGGGATCAGATCAGAATTTGTTGAAGTCTGCTGACGTAGGAGGCGGTAACTCACCCAGAGTGCTACTCATGCAAGTAACGCCACTGCAATGGAGACTCGCATGGCAGATAAGGCTTGAAATTATTGTAATTAGCTGACAGGCTGCTGATTGGTTAAGTGCTTTTCATTTACCTACTATATGTTAGCATGACTTTTAGAGAACAGTGCTGACAGGTGAGCTGAGAGTGGTTTATTGTCCCTCTGTGTGTTTTGTATGTCTTAGTTTGGATTTGGTTACAAACGGGTGAGTTCCACATGGCGTCTGATGGAGATGAGCTTGCTCTGACAGACGGGGAACACTGCACTGAGCCTTGCCCATGGTGCCAGGCGCTAACAGACAAGTGCAGATACATGGATGGCATATTGTTGTGGTTTGGGAGAAAATGGATTAGGACAAAGGGAATCGGACACCCTCTCTGGACTCAGAGAGAGATGGGTGTTATAGCGAGCTCAGTGATGGTGCTGACAGCAAGGGAGTCATTATACTCCCTGCGCTCTGTGATAATGATGATGAGGAGGATGATGATGTTGGAAAATAACCCAGGAAGACAGGTTGGGAATGCTGGGTTATGATGCAGCACTGATCATGCTGATTTAGTTCCCATTTGAATGAAAGTCGTAGCAAAGAGAGCAGGAAATGATGATGGATTCACAGAGACAAGAGAAAGTTGAAAACTGTCTCATGATGATATACTTAGATTGAACAAATTTAGCTAAAGAAGTCTAGATACTTTAGACCTTTTAGAGTTATATTTAGTGATATAATGTTCTGGTAATGTAACAGGTTTTTCAGCGACTTAATTGTTAAGACCCTGCTATATTTTTGTGCTAAATGTTGCCACAAGAGAGCACAGATCTGAATTTACTTGAGAATATGTGAAAAAACTTGAAAGGGGATTCTCAAAAATGCTCTCCGTGTAATCAGATTGAACTTGAACTATTTTTATAAATAATATCGAGCAAAAATATAATTATTTTGATTAGCAAAGCTGTTGCTTCTGCAGAGAAAGGCTAGTGCTGCAAAATATTAGTGTATGCAAACTTTTTAGAAGATTTTGAAGATCACTTTTGCTCAACTTCACAATTAACTTGGCGTTACTCTATCAAATTCAATTCCAACAAAATGCATCAAAGTTTCTTTTTGCAACATCATAAAATGGGGAAGAAGTAGTGTGGATACTTTTACATGGGTTTAAAGGCTGATTCAGTCCTAAAAACTAGTTTCAAAAACAAGTTCAGTTTGGCACCACAGGAACTGCTGTGAGGAAGGATCACAAATTTGTAATGCATCAACTTACTTCACCTACGGTGTACATTTATTATTTTTTTCAAAGTCACATGTATAAATGTTACACAGGAGAACCTCTAAAATGTGTGCCAGTACTCAGCACCAAGATCTAAGATCCTGAGTGTTATTTGCTAAACACTGCAAATAAATAGGTCATTAATAGCCATAAATTATTTGACTACACTTTGAAGGTTGTGGTTTGTTTTGATCTATCCACAGAAGTAGCTGCCAGTGCCGACAATGTCCCCCGCCCCCAACATATTTCCTAATCTGTTCTGACTCACACTTGCTTCAAAAGATGTTCCAGGCACGTTGATTATGTCTGTAAATTATGGTTTCATCTATCAGAGCCTCAGATAATGTTCACCACATTAGAAGAAGTCAAAACTGGAACAAATTGGAGTTTCATGCTTTACTCTGGGACATTGTTGTTGTTCCTCTAAATGGTGGGAATTGCCCATTGGATTTATTTCCTCTCGGTGATAATGAGGTCATATGCCTGTTCAAACTTTAGGAAATAACTGTACTTTTGTTCAACTCTGATGTTGAAGGTCTTGTGTAAATATCTTACTTAATTTTAAAATATTGAGGAACCAGCTTCATTTTGGGAGTTTCTAATTACATTGAGAGGCTGAACAAATATGTTGAGATTACAATAGATTTCACGTCGTCTCATGAAGCCCCGAAAGGAATAGGAGGGTGCAGCCGAGGTCCCTGAATAAACAGCCATTAAATCCCTCCTGTACCACTATGAGGAAAATCTCCAGTCTTTGCATTAAAGCAACCAAAACACAAAGCCAGAACACAAAGAGAGGTTAAAGAACAAGGGAGAGTGAGATGTTTGCCCACCTTACATTTCCTTCACCTTTTTAGGCCTAGAAGATCTGTGTAAACTGGAAAAAAACTGAAGTAGATGCGTGAAGCAGGAGAAGGGGGTGGGAGGGAAGGGAGGGTAAAGTAGATGAAGGAGAAGATGAAAGCTTTGTTGTGTTGATGCCTAATGAGCTGGAAAACACAATTGAACTTCTCTGACTGTGGAAATTGCTGTGAGGGCATCGTAAATTAGCACCAGTATAGGTGCTGGCCCGCTGATAGAAAGAGGGCTTTGTGTGGCGAGGACATCCTCAGAGGCCCAAAGCTGCTGAAATCTTCAGCGTTTTCATAGCGAGATCTGTCACTAAAGTTTACCAGTCATTCTTAGATGTGGTCAAATAGTGTTAAAGAGTTAGCTTGTTTCTCTGCTCTTAAATCTCACCTGATCCCCATCAGCGTAGAGGCCTTATTATTCTTAACAGTAAAGCCACGAAACGGCTAAAAAAGGCAAAGATGTGTCTAATTCTCCTCTGATATTCGGACAACTCCAAAGGATGGCTTTGCAGGCTTGGCACATGCCTTCTGTTACTAAGTGGCTTCATATTGAAAGGCTCTGCGGCCGCTATTCTCTCTCCCACCGGGTGCCAGCCTCTCTGCCCTGGCAGCTGCTGGGCTTCAGAATGGAACCATAGTTTCAACTCTGCAGGTGAGCTGCACAGCCAAAACAGGGCCCCTCTAAGGCCTTTTCAGAGTCTCAATAGGAAACTGACTTTGGGAGAGAGGAGCGGGCACACAATGGCCGCCTTCTCTGGACACAGAGAAGATGGAGATGAGCTATTGGGCTTGTGCTTTAGTGTTGCTTATAGCCATGTCGGGGAGAGGTGAGAAGTGAAGAGAGGAAAGGATGAGTCCCCCCTTTTTGGGTCTCTGAAGGCGTGGCTCCTTCTGCTGCTGTGTCCTGACACCCCTGCACGTCGAAACCAGATGAAGCACAGTGTTTTCTTCCATGTCCAGGAGGACACTGTTAAATGCACAATCCTCTTAATCGCTCTTAATGGAATCACACAAAATTCTAAAAGAAGGGTATAAGATGTAAAATTAACTTTTTTGAAGCTTTATATCATGTTATTTTGGTTTTCCCTCATCATCATTTGATGATGATGAGAGTGTTGCTATGATTCTTTAATGCATGTCTGAGGAATAATCTCCCATGTCAGCTGCTAGGAGGTGCCTAAACCCTTGCTCTCACAAGGTGCCATCTTCACAGAGCACCCCTCCCCTGCAGCTAGTTCCTACAGACTAGCTGCAGCAGTAATCAGCAAACACTTGTTTGAAATGCGGGTCGATTGATCTTATCATACAAACTACTTCTCAGGTCCCAAGAACAGCTGTAAACAGCATAGAGGAAGAGCATTGTTGTGATGACGTGCTGAAGGCTTAGTGTTGGAAAGAAATGGAGCTTCTTAGAGACGGTAGCCTAATTTCAAGGCATCAAATTGAGAAGTCAAATTTCTTTGAAGTCATTGTTCAAAGACAATGTCCATTGTTATATACAGCATTTTTGTAACAACTGAAAACAGCACAGTTACTTAACTGTGCTAATAAAATACAGGTCAATAAGACATACTGATGAATCTGCAGAGATTTTGTCTTTTTTCTTTTGCAAGCAAAGCAATGAACAGTTTTTATTTTGATCATTTCCATGGCAATATGAAGAGTTTTGAGTTATTTTACAGGATAATTCTGACCTTAACTGTAATAAAAGATGGGGAACCGTTACGGCCACTAATTAAAAGAAGTCGATGTTGTGTCATCCTATTTTAGTCATATGACATAGAAAAGCTAGCTGCCTACATGTCCCAGGGGAATTTTACGCAACAAAATCAATGGAAAGGAAAATCTAATTGTCCCTTGAATTAGATTTAGTATGTTGTAAAACTGTAAGAAATAGCAAGTACTGCTTTCCTCATAACTCTTTAATTCTTTATCCACAAATTCAGTGGGAAAGTGATAACTTTTCTGCTGTTTCACACGGACAATCATGGGACTGGGTTTTCAAACATTTGTTACAGTCACAGTCAGAAGTTCATTAGCACATACCACCAGATGAGAGTCACAACATTTTGGGGATTTTATTGATGCATAATCTTTTCCACGGTGGACATAGAGCATATCATTTTAGTCTCTCCCAATCGGAGAAGTCCTGGGACAGAGCCATGTGAACACCTGGGGGTCTTTCAGAATGAGCTGGAAAGGGTTGATGAGGAAAGCAATGTCTGGCTTTCCCATGATGGCTTGTGGCGAACTGCAAACAGACCTTTTCATTACTTTCTCTCAACAGTGGCTTTATTTTTTACCACTCTATCATAAAATCCAGACGTGTGGAGTGCACAACTAATAGTTGTGTTGTCAACAGATTCTCCCACAAGAGTTGTGGATTTCTGCAGCTCCCCAGGCTCCTCCTGGCTGCCTCTGTCATCAATGCGACCCTTACCCAGCCAGTTCAGATGGATGGTCGTGTCTTGTTAGGTTTTTAGTTGGATTGTGCTCTTTCTATTTCTGGAAAATGGTTTGAGCAGTGATCTCTGGAATGTTTGAAACTTTCAACATTGTTTTAGTTTAAACTTCTCCACAGTCAAGTCCTCAATCTGTCGACTGTGTTTCTTGGTCTTCATGACGCTGTTTGTTCACAAATGTTCCCTAATAAACATCTGAGGCCTTCACAGACAATCTGGATTAATAAGACTGGTTGCACACAATTGGACTTTAGTTATTCTGGGGTGACCTTACAAGCCAATTGGTTTCACTGCAATATAAATCAAGGCATCAAGAACTCTCTAAATATGAAGACACGCTCAATTTCTTGGATGTTTCTGTACAAAAAAAAGAAAAAAAAAGAGACTTCAGAGTCATACACCCTTCTCCCTTCGCCTTACAATTATTTGCTAATTGTAGAATGTTTGAATAAAATGTATTGAAGTTTAAAGAGACAAAACAAGAAAGATTTGTGCGAGTGTCAGCTTTAAGAGGAGGTTGACTCCAATAAGTGAAATTAAATGTGTTCAAATCAGGACTCCACTTTTATCCTGATGCAGTAATGTCGATTGTTTTTGAAAATTGTGTAAATTCCCATCAAATGTAAGAATAACAATTGTTATATTCACTATAACTTTCAATCCTCTGCCAAATATTTTTATATAGTAGACTTTTATTATTTACATTTCTGAAGCAGCTAAAAAAACAGCAAGTTCAGAGAGATTATTGCACCTTTAGCTCTCTAATATCATCATGTTGGTGAAAAAGATGTTATCAGTCCCTGTCTCATTTTTCCTCTCTCCTCCCTGCTTCTCTCCTCTTCTTTAATCAGTTCCACTCTGTTATTGCTGGCCTGAGGCTGCTTGCCTCTTTGCTAAACTGATTTCATAAGCCTGACACCAAAGCCGGCTCAGATGTCCATTAGACCTTTTAAATACTGTGCAGCTGACCTCGCCCTCATTAAGGAATCACTGACATGATGCTGTTGGCACCTTCTGAAGCCAGGAGTTGTTTTTCCTTCTGAACGTAGCTGACCACCTCCGAAAGGTCAAGTGAGCTGTTGTTGAAGAGCAGGGCGGCTGACCATAAAGGGCGCTTTCAAATCCCGCAAAGACAGTTCAACGCGAGTTCTCGGCGGAGACGTACTCATAAAGCAACATGCTTCATGTTTCAGCGAGGGCTTCGGGAGAAAGAAGCATTTCCTGTCATGAGCCCGGCTGGGAGTGATTAAGAGAGGTTGGTAAAATCCTGCTCTGGCATGCGTTTCCTCAGGGAAGTTCACAGGGCTATGTAAACCAACAATGTAACAGTAACCCTGGCAGTAACCCTGCTCAATCAGATTCATCTTGTGCTGGCGTATTTACAGCGAGCAGCACACTAAGCATCATCATTGTGTCGGTTTAATTCGTGCTGACTTTCAAATTTCAATCTTTTCCGTTGTAAAAATAAAGTCGACGATAACTGCTGAAGCACATTGGAGTAAGCACACGCACAAGGAGGAGTTTAAAAGTTTATATGACTCTGTTGAAAATCCATGCTAACTTATTTTAAGCCATATTAGTGGAACATTTATGTACAATTCAACAAAAAGCAAAACTATCTGCTATGGAAAATAAAAAATGAATGCTCAACATTAAACTGAAGTTTTATTGAGTTTTGATTCATTCTGTTTATAGTCCATCAGCGAGCCCAAACTTGGTTTGGTAAAAATTTCCCCTGTCTACTTTAAAGAAGTTCTTTAACTTTCCAAATAAGGGGGAAATCCCTCAAATTCTCAGTCAAATTGAATTCTGGTCTCTTCTCAGTCTCTTTCACCATCTTTTTGAGTGATTTGGATTTACAGCTGGACCACTGCAATGGCAAGCAAGCTGTTTATGCTCCATCTTCTGCTTTCAAGCAAAAATCTGAAGGTTTAAGTTCAAAACCTACTGAGTTTCTGCTCCATTCATAGTTCTTCTGAAGAAATTTACCCAGGAGCATGATGCTGTTTCACTGTGGGTTTTGGTTTCATCAGACTAGAACACATTCCCTCACAAGGTTTGAATTGTTTCTCTGGGAGAAAAAAGCTTCCCGTCTTATACCTCAGTCCAGTCACGTGGAGTTATTTGGGGAAAGCTCCTGTTTCTCATAAATTATTTATGTTCTCAAACTACAAAGAAAAAGCCATAATAAGTCAATTTTAACCACATAAAATGGACATGCAAAATCTAAACATGTCATTTTATCAGACAAGTTTCATCACTTTAATGCAAAGTGTGACTTTATCTGACTTTAAGTCTTAGAGAATAATTTATTCCTAATTTCTCTTTAATTTGATTGCACATCTTAGATTTGGATTTCTGTTCTTCTTTACAGGCTTTTTAATTTCAGCTTTATTTTAAAAAATGTTTTAGCATGAATAGTGTGGTATTGTTTCCACACTAGTCCATATGATAGCACATTTGCAGGTGATAAAAGAACTGCACTGAATCCTAAATTGAATGTCAATTTGTATATTCATCTCTTTGTATATTACTTCTACTGACTTTAATGGTTTTTAATTTTATAGAATACAAATGCAGTTGTAAATATACAACAGAATTTTAGTATTCAAATTTACTCTAATAAAGAAAACTAAATAGGGCAAGACATTACATTCTTGCCACATTAGCACCTGTTTATCTTCACGTCTCATACATAAATCTGTTGTTTGCAACTCAGTAACTCTTGTCCTCTGTGTTCACAAGAGTGGTGAAGTACCATTGGAATTTCAAAGCTAAAGATAGCCCTCTTGAAGAGGTTAAAAAAAATCATTTAACCAATTTAATATTCTTTGCCAGTAAAGAGTTTGTATTTTGCATTTTCATATTTGCAACAATGGTGTTTGAAATGTGAAGCAAAAACTTCTCCTCATGTCCTCCCTCCTTGGCTAATGTTGTTTTGTTGTAGTTCTCTTAAAAGAGAGCATAAACTGACCAGGTTTGTGTAAAATGTTGTCTGTATTGAAAGCAGAAGGAGGCACATGTTTTTTCAATAAGGATGAAAGAACCTTGTTCTTGTAACTCAATCTTTCTGTAGCAGACAGCTTTTCATTAAGGAACAGCAGGGTCCTCTCTTTAAACCAGGAGCATCAGGATAGATGGAGCCTTGACACGCAAACAGACACCGACGCACACTCAGAGCGTGACAAACACACCCTGAGGATCTATGGATTCGGTGAGTCCAGAGGAGTTGGAGAAGTGGAAAAACACGTGTCCCACCTGTATGCATGCCTAGCACCTGTTCTTGCTCAGTATTTCTTTTTTGTAATATGCTCCCCTCTGGGTTCATCCAGCTGAGGCTCTGTGATGAATTTTGTGATGCTGGGGGTCAAATGTGAAAGGTTAGGGGTACTCCAGCTGGCATCCAGGGCTTCTTCAGACTCCTTTCAGTGTCTGATGAAGGAGGAAGAGTGAAGTAAAGTTGTCTTTGCCTTTGTGCATCTTCAAGGCCTTTTTGCCAGCATGAGTCATTTCAAAATATGATCTAGAGGAAAGTCACTGAGGTCTGTGAAGTAACTCTCCTCAAAATGCAGATTCACCTGTTTTACCAATCAATCAATCAAGTTTATTTTCATAGCTCTTTTCAGCAACAAGACAGCTCAAAGCGCTTGGCATCATGAAAACATAACGTCAAAAGCACATCATGCAGTCAGCTATTGGGAAAATCAGTAACAGACATTGCCATTGTTACCAAGAAAAACAGCGAGGAAATATTATTTACCTTATAAAAAAACTGGGTATTATTTAGAGGTGTCAGAGTGAAAGGGGGCTGAATTAAATTGCACACCACACTTTAGAGTTTTATTTGGAAAATTAATCAAATAAAATGGAAAATTATGTGTAATTTTCCTTTCACTGCATTATTGTGCACCACTTTATGTTCTACTATTATACATAAATACTTTTGCTTGACACTTTTACTCAAATCTCAACTATGAGGCTTTGTTACCTGTGGGAACACAACAGTGTAATGTGAGAAAATCCACACACCCTGCAGCCATATATTTTAAAGCGCTTTAAGAAAGCAAATGTTACTTTTCCATTATTATGCACCAATAGAAGAATTAATTCTCCATAATAAAGTTTGTTCCTGATAGCATGCTAAACCCTAAAAGAACAGTGCTGTATCACATTATGAAATACACATAATCAAGTAATTTTTCTAGGAATTTATATTTAACTGTGCAACATCTGTATTTGCCATGGGATTTATTATTTCTCTCTATTCAGTTATTTGGATTCAGTTCTGTCCTGAATATCGATACCAATCATCTCAGAGTAGCTTGTATGGTTCCCATAAGCACACATTTGTTCACTTTACTGGTTTATTTACTGTGTAAAACTTAAATTATGCATGAGTCAGTTCATTAGATGCACCTGTTTATTTACTTGTAAACACACTGATTATTCAATCAGTCAAATAGCAACAGCTCAGCTTCAGACATCTGAACGTGATAAAGATGACTTGTGTTTTTGCTGTTAAAGGTCAGATGGCCTACACCAGCAGAAGATTGTCTGTTAGTAAAGAACTGGAAAACAAGGCTGCATTTCACAGAGACCCATGAAAATCAAACAAGGGGGAAAAAATGAAGGAAAAAAAAGTTGCCTGGTCCAAATAATCTTAATTTCATTTTCAGGCAAGGCTCTGAGCTCTAAGTGGCCAACCGATCTGCGTTTCAGTGTAGAAGTGTGTCTGTGCTTGTGAGTGTGAATGTGGCACTAGTGTAAAGCGTTTAGAGCGGTCAGCATGACTGAAAAAGCAGTATATAAGTTCAGTCCATTTATCTTTTGGAGACCCTTGTTACCATCTGAACATGTTTTAAACACCACATCCTACCTAAGCATTGTTGATCATCATGCTTTTTCTTATATGAGCACAGAGAAGAATCTTTCGACAACTACTTTCTGCCAGAAACAGAACAAAACTCAAATCAGACCAAAATGGTTTCTAGACAATGAAACGTCTTCACTGTACTTCAACGGCCTCCGCAGTCACCAGATCTTAACCCAACACATCATTTTCACGTTCATTTTCAACATGAATGTGAAGATGACAAATCTGCAGCAACCGTGTCATGATGTGAAGCCAATATAAAACAAAATACGTGAGAAATTTATCTGACACAATTTTCTGTTCTCAAATTTATGTTTCATCAAATGAAAGCAGTTCTCAATGCGAAATGGATCCAACCTCCGCCTTGAGGTGCCTGGTGAGTGTAGGTGACCACAATATTTAAAAAATAATATGTTTTATCTTTAAAGTTGTGTTTTGATTTGTCAAATTTAACTAAGTGTTGACACAAATTTTAAACAGCATAAATTATTAAGCTGTTTACATGATAAATTTGACATGAAATACAAGGGCAAGAAACTATTAGGTATAAGAGGCTAAAATGCTAAAAGCATTCTATAGGTGTCTATACAAACATGTGATTAAAGTCGAGGTTTTGTGAAAAAAACAGGCTGTGGTTTCCCTTGTTTTTCCAGTGGTTGGTAGATCCTTTAAATTACTGAAGAGAGCCACATGTGCCGCTTATTGGCATGAAGTGTGTTTGATTTAATAGAGTTTTCCAAAACATTAGCTCTCCTCAAGTGGAAAATCTTTTTAATGAGAAGTGCACAAAACATGGTAAATAGCCATTAGACTTACTTTAACAGCTCCCACATGTTTACTGTGTTTATGAGGGGTGTGACTGAGAGAGGAGAAGGTTGTTTGACTCGTTTCTGTATGGGGGAAGAAACTGAGAAAGACCACCTGAGCTTTTCCTTCTCAATGTATCTTTAATGTGCTATTTCCATGGGTGAAACACACAGAGTCAAAGCTGTGTAAAGGATTACCTGCAGCGAACAAAAAGATGAACCGTCTTATGCGTCTCCCTCCAACAAATAATCTCGACTACCCTGTCATCAGCCTCCTGTGTCTGTCTGCTGTAGAGCGCTGCTGCCCCTGATCCATCTCCTATTGTTACCTAATTATATGAAGTCATCAGACGGCTCCAGATCTCAGACTATCTGTGTAATCACACTGCTATTTTACGCACCCCGAGTCCCTCACAGAAACACATTTTTCATTAAAATTCAAAATGTTAAAAGCTGTAGAATTGTTCAGATTTATTATCTCTGCTCTTCCACGGAGGTCCTTCCTTCACACTCTTTAATTATAACTCTAAACTCCATTAGATGTCTGATGTGTGTTTAATGAATGTTGGTGAGGCATCCGTTAAGTTAATTGCAGATCATTGAGATAATTTCAGTTATTTAGAAAACCCGCAGCTTTTCCAACTGTTATGAGGGTGGGGGTGGGATTTGACTGCAGACTGAGTGAGCAGGCAGAGCTGTGGTTAGCCACAAATAGAGCCCTGTGCTGCGGGACAACCTTTATGGGATTTACTGACAGTAATGATGCTCATGATGAGGTGTCAGATTATTGTTTTAGAAAGCTGAAGCTCCTTTTATGTTTTTCCTTCTCTTTTATGACAAACAGCCTTACAAACTGTGCCGAGGTTTAGCGTGGAGCCTCCTGTCTCCGGCTGACTGCCACCTGTTAAATAATATGTTCTCTATTTGTTGCTTTACCAACAGAGACGGCTTTGTTACAATGAAACGTGACAGCTGCATTTATAAACGCTGTGCTATTATTAACTACACAGCACAGCTAATATCCTATACTTTAACTACAGTTCAAAGATAATAAAAAGGTATTTTTATTTCCTGTATCACAGTCACACATAAAACGTTTTGTGTCTGTACATGAGATACAGTAAACATATACTCAGGGGCGGTTCTAGACAGGGGCCAGCTGGGGCCCCTGCCCATGCAGAACTAGACCTGGCCCCTCGACTGAAGACACAATACTAAATAAATTTCTTAGAATGACATGTACTGGCACAAAAAACATAACTAATTCTTTGGACTAATTAATTTGTTTACCTTCACTTTAAAAATTAATTTGAAATGAAGCTGTTGCCCTTCAGTTTCAGCTGTATTGATATGGAATCAGTTTTCATCTTCCACATCAGGGGTCAGCCACCTGTAGCTCTCATGAACCATCAACGAGGGATGAATGCCAGTTTCCATCGCTCCAACATCATCAGGCAATGATTTGTGACCCACAACTGGATGCCAATGAAGCTCCTTTCACCGCACTCCTCATTCCTCGACCCCATTGCGGAATTTTTCAAAGTATGGTGGTGGAAAGTAAAGGAAGATTGCACTGCAATTCCTGCAACCTTTATTGTACAGTTTTCCTTCAGGAGATTGTCTTATGTTCACATTTCTACTTTTCTTTTCTTTTCTTTTCTTTGTACAGTGCAAAAGTTCTTTACTAAATTGAAATATACTTTATTAACTACAAAGAGAAATAAAATGTCATTAAAATGTATTCAAAGAAGTAATGTAGATAGTGATGACTGTGGGCAGGAATAATATCCTGTAGCAGTCTGTAATACAGCAAATCTGAAGAAGCCTCTGACTGAGGACGCCATGTTGTTATATAACAGTCTAATGAATAGGATGATCAAGGTGATCCATAATGTTTTTAGTATTCCTACGAAACAATATATATTGGACTCAAAGGTCATGAGCAGTGATGAGGACATATTTATTATTTGTACATGTGTGCATAATAAAACTAGCTGATATAAAATGAGCTGTCATCACAATTCTCCTGATAAGGAAGCCTAGTCATAATACATCATGTCTTTTATAAGATAAAATACTGCAGACATGCATTATTGCTATTCTGGATGGAAAAAATAACAATACAAAGCTTGAAACTGATCAGTGGTTTTCATTACTGTTGTTAAAAGCTGTTTTAGGTGCATGACAGAGACCAGATGAACAATGATGAATTACTCACAAATGCCCTCACTGAGTTAAACATAATACAAAGGTCAAGCAAACACAGCAGGTTTTATTGGTGGGACTTTGCTCGTTTTTTTTTTCCACAGCAGGTGAACGCAGGGAGTATTCCTCATTGCATAGCTGACAGCGGAAGCAGACACCATGATTCGGTAAGTATGTTACAAATCTCTTGAAAATATTCCTGGCTTTTACTTGAACTATACTGAAATTTGAATTAATCGACAGTCTTTTCACACGCAGGGTTTCCATCATAGTCAGCGTTTTGCTGATGCTAAGCGTCAGTGCAAAGCCCTGGGTATGTGAACGTACTGTTTAGGTTCAGATTGAATCATGCAAACGTTAAAAGCTTTTTGCTTTGGTGATAGATGTTTAATACTTGCTCTCCTCTTCAGAATAAACCTTCAGACAAACACTTGGAGCAAAGGGTTGTGTAAGTTGGCATCTTCAACCAAAAGCACAAAGCACAGTGGCCTCTTCAGATGAAGGCTGACACTGCATGTTCCTTATTACAGGCTCATTGATGACAAAGGGAAGCTGTCCTGGGGAGCAGAGGTGGAGCCTCCAGAGGACATGGACAGGATCGAGTATGAGGTCGACCCTAGTATGAGGATCTGGAACAGCATGAAGGCCAGCGGACAGGAGAAACACTACCTGAAGCCTGAGGAAGATCTGGATATGATTTATCATCCTTCAACAGTCGAGCTCCAAGCTCACATCAGAGAGTTTGGATACAAAGCTGAAGAGAAGGAAGATGATCAGCATTCGCCTGCACAGATGGACCAGGTAGTTTACCTGCAGCCTGAGGAAGACATGGATGACGTTTACCACAAAGAGCCCCTCTTACCCGCCCTTCAACGAGATGTGGCTGAAGCTGCTGCTCCTGTTGACATTCCCTCTCAAAGAAAGTACACTGAGCCAGAGGAAGATCTCGATGAGCTTTACCATAAAAGGTTTGACAAGCCAGTCCTTCAACAAATGGTAGCTGAGGCTCCTGTCGACATTCCCTCTCAGAGGAAGTACACCGAGCCAGAGGAAGATCTGGATGGACTCTACCACCAGTGATCCAGGCTTAGCATTTGTTTAACATAAGAGATGCAAATGTATAATTTGATTCTATTAAACTGCTTTACATGCATGAATCAATTGCTATCTACTTTACATTTCATGTTGATAGAAGCGTTCTATGCATTCATGAGAGACTTCAGGTTTTATTTGATGAAGGCAAGGAGTGAAGGCGCAGAGGAGAAATAGGGTCATATGTGCTGCACATGAGGGCAATTAAAACATATTTTTCATATTAATTGCAGAACAATAAAGTATGATGTTTTTTGAGCTTTGAATAAAAACTCAACCCAAAATAACCATGTATATATATATATATATCTTTTTATTTAAACAGTAATTTATTAAATTTGTCTCATATTACTGAAAAAAAAAAATTGGAATCTCTGGCAAAACTATGTTTCCTTCACTGCAGCATCTCAGCAGGAATGACTCCCTTCTTCAATATTAAGTTTCCATAAAGAGCAGTTTCCCTGAGCAAAACAAAACACAGAAACATACAAAACAATTATAAAAAAAATAAAAAATTGGGTGTATTTGGAGTTGAAGGTCAAAATCTGAAATAATGAAATAATTAAAGAAGTAAGTACGAATGGGAAGAGAAAAAATGGAGTCCCTGAGTTTTCCCACAAAATTTATTTCGAATGTTCATGTTTGTTTAAGATGTATTTTACAGTTTCAGAAAAAAATCATTATTTTTAATAAAAAACACAGTGAAGACTTTGAAGAATTGAACAAATCTAAAACAAGCAGGACACCAGATTTTCTGGACTGCACTTGGACACCCACCGCCACATTTAAGTCAAAGCAGAAAAATACGCACCCTGTCGCCACGACAGCGTAGGCCCTTTTAGCTCGTTCGTAGAAATTAAATCTTTCCATTTTCTCCAGAGAGCCCTGCATGTGAACAACAATCAGTAAAAACTTATTTTGTTTTAGGTTCAGCCCGTACGTAATTAGTGTCGTACCTGTGAGCCTGCCTGGCAGAGGAGCAGTATGTAAGTGTCCCACACCGGGACAGATAAACGTCTCTGTTTGTCACTGTCTACCAGATCCATGACTGCTGCCTGTCGGCAACAAATTTAACATGTGATACTCTTGAAGATACATCTGCTCTCTTCGCTATTTCTGCATTTGATATGTTTCAGCCTTATTCCAAAATGAGTTTAATTCAAAAAGTCCCTCTAAATCGTAGAGAAAATACCACCAAAAAATGTCACAATGTCAAATGTTTCTATGTAATTCAACAAAATTTTAAGACTTAAAAAAAAAGTAATTAAAGGTGGAAAAAACTTTACCACTTATATATGTGACTTCTTTGGGGAAAAAAATTATATATATATATATATATATATATATATATATATATATATATATATATATATATATATATATATATATATATATATAAAACTCTGATTTTCACATGCATGTGTGGGCCCTGTACCGGTCTGTCCACGTAGGTGTCCAAGGGCAACAGCGTTAAAATCGCCTCTAAAAGTTGTGGGATTCCCAGACCTGTAACCAGAATGAGTCAAAGTCAAAACAACAGTGTAGTAACACGCTCTGTCTGGTCCAATGTTTTCATTTCACCATACCATCAGCTCTGATCTCTTTTGGACCACAGGCACAAATAGAAGAGGCAGGAAAATTTGCATCTGCAAGGACTGAGGATGATAAAACATGAAATTAGTTTCACTGCTGACACAAATGAGCTTTCTGACCTTTTACAGTTCAAACACCACAGGCTGCAACCACCGCAGGACATGAATGACACCAGTAGAGCTGTGGATCATACCCAGTTCATCCCCATGGCCCATTTTGGCCAGCGCATACAGCAGCTCGGGTGATAAAATAGAGGGGATCCCCTTCAGAACCACCATCCTGCAAGCCGAACAGCTCAGAATTCACAGGAGCAGAAATCGAGGCGAACCGAGAGGATTTCCCTATATCCACTTCCGTTTTGTTTAGCTTTGCAGCACCTACTGGCCAGAAAATGAACTACAAGCAAATATATATATATATATATATATATATATATATATATATATATTTTTTTTTTTTTTTTTTTTTTGTCTGGAGCCTCTTTAGTCAGCAGAAGGATGTTTAGTTTTTAAAAGTTTTTAAAACAAAATATTATTTTATTTCTATAAAACATCTCACACACTGAATTAGTGAAAAACAGAATTTATTTTTCTAAAAATATGCAGTTTAAGATTATATTTAAATGCCGAGCTCACAAATAGCCAAGGAAAAATAACATTACATGCTCATGAAAACACAAAAACCAAGTATGGATCTTTTTCCAGGTCCAACAGGAGCAGGAAAAAATCTAAAGTAGCCTTAAATGAAACTGTTAGCAAATTTCACACAAAGGTTTTTCTAAGTGTGTTTATTACTGTTGCATTTGTTAACAAGTCCTGAGCCAACTCAGGTTTTCCTGAGACAGTTGCAACATTTGCTTATACTATGGTTCAGAACTAATGAGAACTACTTTCACATAAATCCAATTAAAATATATAAAAGTTTTTGCCTCAAATAATTTAAGCTGCAATGTTGTGAAGTAGTAACTACAATGGTTGTTCATTCATGATTCAGTTTTTCTCAGTTGAACTGAAAAATATAGATAACAAAAATATGCACATTTCTAATGTTTTTTTATATGTTCAGATGTTTCATGAATAGCTATATCTCTTCTATTTTGTGGTCTTTTTGCAGCAAAGCAAATCAACAGACTGAACCTTCTTTTGGAAAAATAATTGTGTATTTTTCACTATGGCTTGTAGTTTGAACACTGACCTATTCGTGTCCATAGAAGCTCAAATAGAGCCAGCAATGCGACTAAATCTCACAGCTGCTGTGTTATTTTGGGGAAATAAAAGTGACTTTGGGGGAAGTGATTTGAGGCTGCTGAGCAGAAAAAAAAGAACCTTGCAGGAGTCAGGCCTGTCTGCCAAATCTGAAAGCCTCTTCTCCTTCTACAGACCCATGCTGTTCTCGCTTTATTTCGGCTTCTTTAAATGAGTTTATCACGCTATGAGGGTTTGCGCTGCCAAATTGCAACGTTTTGCCCCCTTTGTGTGCACGGAGAGCCTCATTTAAGTCTACATTTATTATTTTGACCTTTCGGCAGCCTCAAAGAGGAGCTCCTTTTCTGCTCCTCTCAGTGTTCTTTTGTGCTTTCCTGCAGAGTGAGAAGACAAGTTTTTTTTCTCTCTTCCTTTTAAATGTTTTGTTAGAGGTGCTGACAAGTAAGCAAGATCCAGGGGAATATTGAATAATAACAATAAAAAAAAAAAAAAATTACGCTATTGCCTTGTGAAGATTTGAAGTTCTGCCGTGTGAAGATCAGAGAAAGAAAAGATACCTCCTGATGATTGGAGCAGCAGCAGAAAGCACACTTTAACCAAATTGGTTCTGGTGGTTCTCTTTGAAGATCAGTGGTTCTGCATTTACAGCGCAATGGAGCTTTTTTATTTACAACAATGTGTATGTTATTCAAACGTATCTGAGTAGATTGTCAGTTACTTTATTTCAGTAATTCAATTCAAAAAGTGAAACTCAGGCATATTGTTAAATGTTTATTTCTGATTATTTTTGATGCCAATGGCTTCCAGCTAATAAAAACCTAATGGACAGTTTCTCAAAAAAACATTTTAATATGACAATTTTTTCCCATGTTTTCTTCCCACTAAGCATTTAATACTATGTTTGAATATTCTGTCCATTGTTTGGATGTTGGACATAATCAGCTGTGATGGAAAAACACAAGGGAAAAGAATATATTATCAGGTTGTCTACTCCTGTTTATGTTTTGAGATTATGGGATGGCTTGGTGCTTATTGCGATCCACCCTGGACAAGTCGCCAGTCCGTTGTACAGCAACAAATCTAATACAAATTCACTCGTTGTTTATGACGCTGCTTTCATAAGTTGTGACCTAAATCAGGGATGTCCAAAATGTATCCTGCAGGTTTTATTCCTCTCTGTGGCTCAACACCCTGGTAACAACCTTGTGAGCATGTCTAAGCTCTGCAGAGACCTGCTAATGGACCATCATTTGATTCAGGTGTGTGAACCACAGAGAACTAAAACATGCAGGACACTGGTCCTTCAGGATTGACTTTGAACATCCCTGACCAAAACAAAGTGCTTTTCTAAGCAGAGAAATAAAATTCACAATTCCCATTTAGCTTCCACGTAAAGCCTTTAAACAGCTCCACCTCGTGGTCTAGAGTAGACAATGCAAAAATCACATGCTACTTTTCCAACACAGCTAAGGTCATACTAATGAAAACTATGGAACACCACCTTAACATCTTAAGTTTCAAGAATCCCCACACAAAATTTAGTGTCAAAAATTGTTATATAGCTTTATTTGAAAAATGCACACACAATAAACTGCTACAAACAGTTGAAAAATGAAAAGGCAGAATTAGTAGAAATTATTCATCGAGGTTCATCCTTCCTGTACACACAGACTACATATCAGTTTTCAAATCACCACCACAGTCAAGTCTCCTGATTCAAAACAGCACTTTGTTAGCTCTTGGCCCCAGCAGGCTATGATGGGACACGGTTCACTTCACTGTTTATAATTTTCAGCTGGTTTTCAATCCGGATCTCTGTGTTACACAATGAATTACCAGTGAGGGGAGTGATCAACTCATTTCCAAAACCCAACAATCTTCTTTGAACTTTTTAGTTACTGGTCCTGGAAATTGGCTTTTCTTTTCTCCACAAATGCTGTCATGCCTTCCTTACGGTCATCCTGCAGATAAAATCGGATTTAAACATCAATGATCAGCTGTTAAGAGTAATCGCTAGCAGTGGATCACCAAACAGGCTTTTCTACTTACCGTTGCAAAGGTAGCATGGAACAAACGCTTTTCCAAGCGATTTCCTTCAGCCAAAGTCAGTTCATAAGCTGCAGTTTAACAAATGACCAAGTTAAACAAAGTTGATGATTCAGACTTTCATTGGTAATAAATAAATTCTGCATATACCTGCATTCACAGCTTCTTTAGCCATGGCACTGACCAGTTTGGAATTGGCAGCAATTTTCTCCCCACATTTAACAGCCTCAGATATGAGCTGGTCCGCAGGATAAATTTTACTCACTAAACCTGAAAACACAAAAAAATGAACGACAGAATGTGCTTCATTGCACGTCTGATAAGATACATTGCATCACATATGGCTTTCTGTGGGTCATTCAGATTAATAAACAAATTATTAAATAATCAGAAGTTACAATAGCTGATTTAGCTTCTATATAATTACAATTGCTCTCTATATATGCTTCTATTTTAAAGGTAATCCAATTTTATAGAATAGAATAAACACCCAAATTAAGAGAAAGAATTGTCTTTTTTATTTTTCTTGATCACTTTTCTAGAAGGAACACAAAAACACATTTTAATTAAACTCTAGTGAAGCAAAAACTATTTTTTCTGTTGTTTTAATTGTACATGTCGTTTTAATTGTACATGTCTCTGCGGCATGTTCAGATGATCATCAGGTAAAGTTTAGAGGTGCATAATTTGATGCCTAAATAGAGATAATCTTGTAATCCTTTATTTAACTGTTGGATTTAATGCTTGAATTTATATCCAAAAAGCCAAGATGCTTTTTTCTTTTATATACTCTCTATATATTCACACGCTAGTGAATTATAACCACGGACATTCACATAAATGAACAGAGATCAGAAGATCTTTTCTGCAGAGGTTGTTCAAACTACCGAAGGTAATTTTTGATGTTTGCATTGTTTTACTTTACTCACATAGCTAAATTCATTCCACAAAAACAAACAAACAGACAAAAAAAATACTACAAAGCTCCTTCACATCTGATGTTCCTCTGGCATGACTCTTTGTCTTCAGGTTCTTGCATTGATATTCAGACAGATTCAAGTCAGAGAAGCCAGTTTTTTTTTTTTTTACTACCACTGAAGGATGTATAACTTGACAGTTTTTACACATCCAAACACACTTAAGCCAAATTTCACAGTGGGTGTAAGGCCTTCCTATTTTTTCTTCAAATATAAGGAATGTCTCTATGACAAAAGAGCTCTAGTTTCTTCTATTCTGAGCCAAAGCTTGCTTCCAGTAAGCAGAATATTTTTCCAGTCTGTCCTTGACATACTTCAGTCTGGCTTAAATGTGTGTCTGGTCTTCAACCTTGTATTCTACTCTTGTGTAGAGCTGTAGTTATAATTTTCTACAAAGGGAGTTCAGATCCTAACTTGGATGAGTCCTTCAGTAATGTTGTACTCTTTTTCTCAAGTTTAAGCTGGTGTGTTTTAGTCCCTGGGTAAAAGTGAATAGACAGATTTGATGCCAAATAAAACCAGAAACCGATGTAGATCAAGTAAAGCCTGATCATTGCATCTTTTTCATAAAGTTACTATTTACTGTTGCCATTACCTGACTGTTTGGCCTCCTGAGCATTAATCCTGTCTCCTGTCAGTACCATCTCCATTGCCAGGGATTTGCCAACAGCACGAGTCAGACGCTGGGTGCCTCCCGCCCCTGCAGGTAAAACAGTCATGTAGAGTCAAAGCAACAGCTCTGTAAGATCGACGTAGGACAGAAAGAAGTCTTTACCTGGGATGGTCCCCAGCAGGATCTCTGGTTGGCCAAACTGCGCCTTCTCTCCAGCGTAGATGATGTCACACATCATGGCTAGCTCACAGCCTCCACCCAGCTGCAACAGAATCAGAACAAGGAAAACAATCAGGCTGTACGTGTGCAGTTTTCTTGGAAACATGTTAATTTAACAAGGTATGAATGCATGTCTGCTGGTTTTAAGGTATATTCAACAGCAGGAGTGTGCCGTTATACATAGAACAATAACAGAAATGTGATATGTAGATAAAATAATGTTGCACTCCATAAGTGTGAAGAAGACTTCTAAAGGTGCTTTTCCACTGACAAGTGTTGCACCAACAGGTTAATGTGTGATTTGGATCTACCCAAGGTAGTGAGCTTCTCCATTATACAAGGATTTCATGACAGTTAAGGCCTCATGGCTAAGCAGCATTAAAAGGTGTTTGTTTGTTTTAAAATGTTAAGTTTCTGTTTTTTTCATTTGGTTGGATTTCATGTGCTAGATTCTTCTGGAGAAAGATTTTTTTAAAAAAGAGAGAGAAAATAAAAAGCTTTGTGATACTTACAGCAAATCCATTAACAGCTGCGATTACAGGTTTCCTCACTGTGGACACTCTGTTCCAGTGAGCCAGAAAGTTCCCACTATAACATTCCTGAAAAGTTCGATTCTGCATCTCTTTAATATCTGCTCCAGCTGAAAAAACACAACAGCAGAGTTCACCAGTAAAACAATCACTTAAATAATCCAAACAACCTGCCGATATAACAACATGTGATGCCATACCAGCAAAGGCTCTCTCGCTGCCAGTGATGACGACAGCTCCAACGTCTTTGTCAGCTTCAAAGGCGTCCAGCGCCTGCTGCAGCTCCTTCATGAGACCGTCACAGAGAGCGTTGAGAGCCTTTGGTCGGTTCAGCTGAATGAAGCCTACATTGTTCTTGTCACCTCGCTTTTCCACCAAAATATACTCGTACTGACCACCTGCATGAAGAAGAAACTACCTTTACGATCACGATGCACACTTTGCAGAGTTAACTGGCACTTTCATGTATATGTTGGAAGCCACTCATTCTTTTTCTGTAAGTACACTGATGCTTGAATTGTTTAGTCAGTCCATCCACCAAGGAGAAAAGGTCAAATTAAAATAATTAAGAAACTGAATTAGAACATTCATCAAACTCTGGTGGATAGTCATTTGTTTTATTGTGTAATGCAACCAGTTGGTGCACAGATCAGAAAGTCACCCTCAGATAAAATGTATTAGAATTAGAAAACAAAAGCAAGAAAAATCCAATAAAACAAATGTTTGAAGAAATCTTATCTGGAGCAAGCCAGCAGCTCTTATAGCTCACATTTGACAAGTTAGATGTATTCAGAAAATCAGAACAAAAAGTTGCAGGGTCTGCGCTACCTTTTAGTAAGTTTGGAAAAATAAAAGAGGAGCATATGATCAAGTCAACATTTGAAAATGTGTTTTTTTTTCTTAAAAGTGAACAAAATCTTGGTTTAAATCAGTGCATTCATGTTTTAATGTAAAGAACAAACAAAACAACAAGAATCTAAGTGATCTACTGACAGTTGCAGCAGCAACATCAAAGTTCTAAAAATATACTTTACAAGCTCAGATAACCTCGTCCCTTTATAAATAAATGTCATAAAATGCAGCGGCAAGGTTAAAGATCCGTTTATCTGCTGCACACTTGGACAGCATCCAGATATCTTGACATTGCATTATTGCAACCAAATGTTTGTTCGCCCCGCGGACCCGCGGCTGCTCTCTGACCACACACCTGAGCTGCAGAGGCGGCTGGCGGACAGCAGGGCCGGCGCTGCTCTGGAGGACTTCAGGAGCAAAGCCGCGTTTCTGCACAAAAAGGCCATGACAGCAGCGACACGAAGAACTTTGATGCAGGCTGGTTAGTGGGACCTTCCTCTTCCAATTTCTTCTTTGGTGCTTTTTTTTTTGTGGCGGCAGGCTAAAAGAACAAAAAGGCTTCACCGCCATCTAGTGTCTCTGGAAAGACATGCAAGTTATTCATTTATGAAATTCTTCACCTCACTTAGAAAATGGTTTTCATTGTGATGTTAACTATACATTCAAACATCAAGCATGAAATAGATAAATTTACTTTCATTATATGTAATTATTAGCTAAAATAATAATAATAAAGTTATCTAATCACACTGTACATAATAATAATAATAATAATAATAATAATAATAATAATAATAATATAATAATAATAATAATAATAATAATAACCATCTTACATGAAAAAAAAAACGTAGAGGTTATGATTGCAAATATTGTATATGTGAAGAGAAGTTGGAAAATGTGACCGTGTGTCTCCAGCTTAAGTCAATAGCTCAGGATAAATTAAGACACTCAAATTAGACATTAGAAGACAAGACAGTTTTATTGGCGCTTTTTAGGTCAATTCAAAGTGTTTTACATGAATAAAAAATTGGGGTGTTCCCATAATTCTACATCAAAGGCATCTGTAAACAATGTTTCAGCACCTTTGCAGTTTTAGAAGGTATTTTCCAGATGAGTGGAGCTATAAAAGAAGCTTGGGAATGTTTTAAGACTCGTCTTAGTGTATCAACACAGTGGAGGAGCTGGTGCAGTTTGTGAATAGTGCAGTGGAACATCGATGTCTCCAGAGCATGATTTAAAAAAAAAAATTAGCTTCAAAAAAATAAAAATGAAAATAACTATGAACTAAATAATAAAGAAATAAACAACTGGATATAAAATTAATAAATGAAAGGAACAGATAAAACATTTCTTTCTTTTTAATAATCTGATGCGCCTTTAAGAGCGCGCCGCGCGTTCTCGGCATCGTCTGGGCAAGCGCGCCCCTCCATCAGAGACAATCCGCTGGATCTTCCTCCGTGGGCCACATCAGCAAGGATAACAGCGATAAGGTGAGCATGAATTTATATGTTGTTTATGCAAAATCCCCCTGAGTGAGGCGGCATCATTTTTAAACGTGAATCGTTCAGGCAGCAGAGCATTATCTAGGCTAATTAACGAGGCGGGCTGAGCATCATATGCAAATGAATAGTAACAATGTAACAATGCAATGAAATGCCTCTGTTCCCCTTATTGCATTTAATTATCAACAAACGTTTATTCTCCAACTTTATTTGCCCACTTAATTGTAGTTACACATTTATATACTAAAACGCAGACATGCCTTTGAAATGAGGGCCTATTATCAGAGATAGTGTTTTATCCATAATTGCCCACTGGAAGGTCTTCTACTCCATGCATCGACAATTTTGGTGTTCGAAATGAATAAATGTTTTATTCCATTTCATATAATTCCCTTACGAGCATGTTGTGCAACATGGACATCAGTCTTTGCTGAGAACATGTTCAGCAGCACTGAGCACATCACAACACCTCAGATCTCATCATCACTGATCCACCCTGAGCTCAGTGCAGCGCAAATATCACGATGGGCTGGAGGTGTTTTTCATCTGCACCACACAACATAAAACAAACAATGTTCGGTTATATCACTCCTGTGGGCCATATTTCGTCTTCTTGCATAGATGTCTGGAACGAAGCAGCTGGTTGCGACGTGCTGGACCTGCCTGCTGCTCTCCGCTTTCCTGTGGGAGCCTGCGCTCTGCAAAGGAGGTCGCGGAGGCTCTCGGGGCTCCTCTCGCGGATCCCCCGCGCGCAGCTCCACGGCGGGGACCTACCGGGGAGGCGGAGCCTACGGCGGAACGCGCTCTCGGTTCAGGGTCGCTGGCCGGACGTCCCCGGTGAGGGTGGCGAGCGCTGCAGCGGCCGGAGCCGCGGTGGCCCTATCGGCGGACAAATGGTACGCGTCCGCCTACCGCCGCAGCAACACGGACAGCTCGGAGGAGGAGCTGGATTACTACAACAGGACCAATTACTTTGACGCATTAATGTCGAGCTCGTCTCAGAATGGATCCTTTCTCTCTAATGTCGTCAATGTTATTATCGCAACATTTTCCGCAAAGTATGGACTGGCGCTGGACTTTATACAGTAGATACACTTCCATCATTTTAGGATAAATTCCTGATCTTAAGCCCAGATTAGAAGGACTGTCACGAATTCATCATTGTGCTGTATGTATTTACAGTGATTTTATACTAGTGGACACAACATTACCAGCATTGTATTCCCTCTCACTATTTACCTTAAAAACATATGCACCATGCAAAATGTTATGTCTGAAAAACACAAAGAGCCAAATGCAACTGTTTTCATACAGTTGTAACTATACTGCCGATATTTTTACAAATGTAAATTTTTATTGCAAAGCTCTCGACACCTCACCAACAGATTTATGGGTCGTTTAAACAGACTTTGATCCAAAAATTGTTGGCACATGAACAGCAGACCGAGATCAAGTTGGAACCGACATAATTCTGTCTGAAATTAAAGCTGCTGATCTTGTCCTTGCGTACAGATCGAACTTTTAATATTTATTGATTTCCTGAAAAAACATAATTTCCCCACAATGTTTTGGTTCATCTTCTTATTATCTTATGTCCTAGATAAGCATTTTCTCCAATTTCCTTCTTCCATGTTCTTTTATAGCATCTTGGGTTTTGAGATCTGTCACAAACATCAACAAGTCTCGCTCTTTATATTTACTCCTTTCTCTTGTTTCCTTCTTGTGTTCATCCTCCCAAAGGGTCTCTCTCAGGAGCAACAGACTGTTCCATAGCTATAAGTGCACTCAATTACACTCTGCAACTCTTGTGTGCATATTAAATAAATGGTTTGTAATCACTGTCTCTCTGCTAATAAATAAACTGTTTTAACCATATTAACCTCCTGCCTTCTGTCTTATAGTGAACTTTCCAGGATATATCAGTTAAATACTTTTATTCACAAATAGTATGTGGAGGTTGATCTCTACAAAACATCAAAGGAGACATAAGCAGTCCTCTTTTGTTGACATTTAAGAGGTGAATAAATCTAAAAATGTGTCAGGTCAGTCCAAGAGTACTTGTCCCAGTTCTCCTTTTCTGAATGCTCTGATGAAATTGTAAGCTGCTGCCGTGTAGTTTGGGATGGTGACAGTGATGTTTCCTAAAGCAGACAGAAAAAACCAAATACATTTTCTAAAAAGACATCAAATAGTAGTATTTCTGTTGAATGAAGTGACAAGTTGAAGCCCTAGCCATTGTATGTTGTTTTTCTTAACATTTTAATGTAAAAGTGTAAGGAAAGTAGCATAACATCACTCTGTAAAGTCGTTTAGTGGGAAATTAATGTAAAAAACTGTTTATTTTTTAGTTTAAATGTAGCAACAATACTGGGACTTTAATTGGTACCATTTGTCTTGGTCAGATGAATCTAATACTAAGCTTTGTTAGAACTAAATACTCATTGTTTACTATAAAACAAGGAACAACTATGTGGAAACGTACAACAGGGCCACTGTTAAGCACAGTGGAGAATCTGTGATGCTGTGGGCCTGTTTCACATCCTTAATGCTGTGGAATGGCATAATGAACCACTGCAAAGGGAAATCTGGCAGATGGCAGAAAACAGAAAAACGGGTCATCATTAAGTCCATCAGCATCTTAAGGGGAACAGAAGCTACAGAGACTCCGGGCCGGGTAGAGAGACTCTCCAAAGAGAAAGGATCCATCGCTCTGTCTCCCTGAACCTTTTTTAAATGTTGATAAACAAGTTCTGTCCTGTTGGGAAAATGTGGTTGCCAAACATATTCACAGCACTAACAGGTGTGACACTGTTGATTTTGGAATAATTTCCGAATGTGAGAATAAGTGCACTCAAAATTTTCATAAAAACTCTTAAAGCACAGAAAAACATTACAAATAATATAAGAACTGTTATGGACGTAAAAGACTTCAGGCTTTCACATGTTAGCTTTGTACTCTATTGGTGCTGATCAGTAGATTTTATCATCTTAGTTAGAAAGCTGTTGGCCATGGTTTCATCTTTACTGTGCAGACAACAACATTATCTCAATATTAGACTCAGCATAAAAGCAAACAACTTCCACAAGTGAATATATTATATTAATAACAACTGGATGTGCCGTGTGAAAGTGTAAGACTTGCAATTCCTCACCTATTCCAGTGATGGCTTTGACTCGCTGAGTCTTTCCGAGTTTCACAGCAATACGTTTGAGGACGTGCTGGATGTCGTCACTTGGCTCTTGGAGGTCATACTTCTCTACATATCTGCATACACACAACCAAACAGTGAAGAATACGACAGGCATGACTTAAAGACAACGCTCGAGCAAATCAAATTCATACCCAAACCTCCTGAGTCGGTTCAAAGAAAAGAGCAGGTAGTCTGCAATAACATCTTCCCCCACCAAATGGTCCAGGATAGTTCCTGAGGTCGCAGATAAAACATTTGTTTAGAATAACAAATGTTGGACCTAAATCTGAACTGTGTTCGACTCACCACATAAAGCCAACTTCATGCCCGTCTCCACGCTCTCGATCTTAGGGGGTAACACGCCGGGTGTGTCCAGCAGGTACATTAACGGTCTCTCAGAAACCTGAGAACTAGGACTTGTTTAAAAATTGCACGGCTATCAGTGCACAAAGACAATAAAGTCACAGAATGAAACACGTTTTCCACTCACACCTGTATTTTAGTCAGGACGGCTTTAGTTATCCCTGGCTCTGCACCCACTCGCGATGCACGGCCTGAAATTCGCATAATTTCTTAGCCACTGCTAAGAAGCCAAAATAACTGAGAGATATGATTTAATTTCACAAGCTATTAATTATTATTCTTACCTTTTTTAACATTTGTTCTTCTCATTGCATTAATAAGTGACGACTTCCCCACGTTGGGCACTCCGATCACCATGATACAGTAATCTCTATTCTGAAATCATTGCATGAAGAGTGAAAGATCACTTAAATGGTTAGTAACTGAAAAAAACAATCAAAATTACATACACTATTGTCAAACTATGTTGATATAATGTAAAATTTATGAACTCATGCTGTTACTGCTTAGATTTGCATTTATCTATACATTCTGTGAGAAGTGATTTTACAATATCATGAACTTATCAATAGAGAAAAACAGATTCAGAGTTTTTTGTGTCTTGCATAAGTATTCATACCTCTCAAACTTTCCCACATTTTGCCTGAAATAAAAACTTATCTTGCACTTGAGTAATCATCACAAAGTAGTGTACAATTGTGAAGTGGACGGAAACAAATGTTTTCAAAGCCTTGTTCAAGAAAAAATATATATCTCAATTTGTGAGTTTGCAGTCAGCCTCCTACACCTTAAGCACTCTTCTTTGTAAAATAGCTCAAGCTCACTCAGGTTGGTGAGAGAGTTCTCACCGACATCATTAAGTTGTGCCATCGATTCACAATTGAATTTGGTCTACTGAGGGACCACTTCAACAAATAAATTGAAACCCAAATGAAAACATGTGTCAATGGAGTGTGCCAACCTCCTCTCTGTTAAAACGGTCACTGGTCTTAATCAATTCCATCACCACTGGCACCAACTACAGAAAAATAAGAGAGGAAGAATTGCACTAATGGCATTTAATTAACTTCAATAAGCTACTTGTTTACAGTGAAGTTAGTCTTTACCTTTTTGACGTTGTCATCTCTTTGCTTTAAACAGTCCGTAAAGAGAACATTCTTCACCCCATCATTTTCTAGTTTCTTCAAGATTTTCTGCAGTTTGAATGTGAAGACAAAATAAAGATCTTGTTAGAGATCTTGATAATTGTTTAAAAGTGTATTTTTCTATATAAAAGGTAAGGTAAAGTCCTTTTACCTGCTTATTGGATAGATCAGCAAGGTCCATCTTGTTCAGAACAAGGAGATGTGGCCTTACATTCAATGAGTCCTGAAATATGGGGTTTCTTCCAGACAAGGGGATTTGGTCATGATTAAGAAAAATAGTACAAACAAAAGTAAACCTATAAAGCATGGCTACATTTCCTTTTGTTTCCCACTGACAGAATATAAAAAGAAATAAAAAAAACATTTGCACAAAGTGGAGATCCAGAGGTATATCACAAATTGTCAGCTTTGACTCAGGAATTAACAAATATTGGCAAACGTGTGCATGAAATGCAATCACTATAATCCAAAGCTCGATGAATCCCTCAATGTTCAACCCAAGGTTAGGTTATGAAACAATATCCCAAGCTTTGAGCATTTTATAGAGCTCTGTTCACTCAATCATACAAAAACTGGAGCATGTATGGCACAATATCTCTAATGGCACAGTCACAATGTGGACTTATTTAAATCAAAGCAAAAGCCTAATTCACAATGAGATGTTTTAAAGGATATTCTGGCATCATGGATTTCTAGGATGCAGTCAACGTTCTTGAGGTTGGCTTTCATCTGCTTCAACCCTGCAACCAGCACACCGTTTTACAACAAATAGCAAAAAATAATAATAATGAAGTAAAAATAAACAAATAATATTTAATGTAAGGAAATTTAAACAACTACCATGCTATTTGTATGAGCCTGGAGATAACTATAGAAGAGGATGTCACCTTTCGCCATGTGTCCTGGGAACCAGTGAGCCACATCCCGGCCTCCAAAGTCAAACACTGTCCTGAATCTGTCGACATTTCTGAGAGTCTGGCAGAGTTTCATCTCCACAAACCAGATAGTCTAAGCTAACATACGTAGCCTAAACTAGCCACTTGTACGTAAATGTGTCTACTAATTAAAACACCCCCAATGTCCAATGTGTTACACTGTTTACATACCGACTCGAATATTTTCCATACGACAACGTTCCGCAGCGCTTCAATGACGCAATACCGCCCTCTGCAGGCTGACAACAACGGAACTTCTTGAGCGGAAAAAGAAGGCAGAATAGGATACATTTATGATCTAAAGATTATTTGTTTACCTACGTTAAACAAACGTCAGGAGATTTCGCCACTTATGCCTTTTCAAAACAACGAAACAAAACAAAAACACAATCAACAAACGTCAAATGAGATCTTTCCCCTGGGGATCACTGTGAATAAAGATGTTGTATGCTCAAAAAAAGGCAGAGTTTAAAGAATAAAGAAAAAATGAATATGGACAGGTCAGATATGTTAGAAATTTATATTTTCTTGTGGAAGGGTAAGATTACTGATATGCCAAATAAATCACACAAATTTTAATAATAATGACAATACAAGTGAGAGATAATCAAACATTTTTTACAGTACGGATTTGGCAACTTCAGCTTTTAAGCCATACAATACTTCACATAAAATAATGACAAATGTAAAATGTATTCACAGTTAATTAATCCATAAATAGCAATTTGATTGTTACAGACAGTGACAAGAAAATTATTTAGAAATTAATATGCATTTTTTAAAAAGTAGTTCATAATTAATATGGCACATGTACTATTGCTATTCAAAATGTACAAAAAGGTCCATATGGCTATAAGTGTACAGAAACATTTATTTAATTGGAATAGGTGTTCCCATGAGGCTCATTTCTCAGACTAAAACGTTTTAAAAATAACCTTTAAGCAGATAGTAGACACATTTTTCATAAAACCCACATTTGTGTATAAAAGATGTTTTTATGGGTCCAATTAATTATTAGAATCTCAAATGTTGCCCTTTCATTAAATGGAAAATCCTCACAACTACTTGAAAATATTAGCTGGTAGGCAATTAAGCAATATATTGTGTTTCACTTTGTGAACTGCGTTACAGAAAAACATTAACTTTTCAATAATATTAAAATTTACTGAGATGCACCTGTATGTAAGTGGCATCTTTAAAGCTCTGGATTAATACATCTTCTACTCCACAAATCATTAGCTCACTAGAGCTTTTCCAAATTTTAAGTAATCAATTTTAAATGACTTAGAGTCTAAATTATCTATAAAACACCATGATTTGTAATTTATGTATAATATTTTTTATAGAAGTAAACCTTAAATTGCATCCGTTTGCAAAATCTTTTTATTTTAGCAAATGAGTGGCTCTTTTAAAGCTTTGACATTCGGCGCCTGGAGGAATTATTGGAGGAGAAGTGGGAGATGAGTCTCTCAGCTTCTCTCCAGCCACTGAGAAGCGCTCCATGGACGGTGGAAAAGTAGTAGAGATGAGTGGCTTCTCCAGCGAACAACACCTGCAGGGGCTAGAAAGAATTTTAAAAGTTAGAAAAAAGACTCAAAAATAAAATTATACAGTCTAGCTAAAAAACTGTAAAGATTCGATCTGTGAGAACATAATAAAAAAACACTTGATTAGGTGGAGAAGAGCACAGGCATGAACTTGACATCTTACATCACTTTATTAACATGATAATAATAAGTTAAGGTAATGTTTGCCTGCATATCAACTCATCAGTATCCTGGACTGTTCTTGAGATGTTTTAATTCTGTCCTCTGTGAAACATTGCGTCATTTGATAACATTTTGATTTATGCAAATCTCTCCTTAAGAGCCAACTCTGATCAATAAAGGCCTGAATGTTGAACAGGCCAAACAATACTTTGTTTTCATTTCTGCTTCTTCCTCTTTCTCAGGTCCTTTTGCCAATTTTTAAATAGAAATGATCATTATTTATTGGACATATTTCAACATTGGTGAAGCTTTTCTTAGTGAATCTTCAAAAAAGGTGAATGGACAGGATTTAATGGATATGATTTAAAAAAAATCACTAAGTGCAGATATTTTTTCCTCCAGCTTTTAGAAATCTTGAATCTAAAGCCTTGTATCAAATTACTTTTTCAAATGAGCATATGTCAGATGATATGTGACTGTCTACGTCTTCAATCTACATGCACATACTCGGCCTTTCGATGCACTGGGTGGCAAAGGCTCCATCATGTTCTCCAGATCCTGTTGTGAGCAGCCCTTTGCCAAGTAGCTGTAAGACCCGTTTGTCCAGGGGTCATGGAACCATTGGGAGCGCAGGATCCTCCGTGGAGTGATGGAAGGATTCCCTGAAGACAAACATTAGATCCAAACATACTGAAGGGTCCTGATAACTGAAACTGTATATAGAGATACAAGACTGAGCGGTTCTACTAGAACGGCATCAACGTAATGCTACACAGAAAATGTTTGGAAGACTTTTTCATCACACAATAGAAAGAATAAAAAAAGACTCACTAATAGGAGCTAAAATATAATAACTCAGTTTCAAATGAGATCCCTCTTGGCATTCTTTATTCTTCAAAACTCACCTGTGAATCTGCGGACAAGTTTTGTGACAGCATCCATGACCTCTGGCTCAGGCAGTGTCTCCATGTACTCAGACTCATGCCCTGCGATCCACCCACAGAGAAGATGACCATACCTAAAGGACATAGCAAGAAAACGCATATATTACCAAACATGAAATTCAGCACAAGCTGAACAGTGTCAGAGTTATTTGTATCTGAAGACCTTTCAGCGGGTTTGAGTACAGTGAAGCCGAAGAGCTTCTTTATCCAGGAGCTCTTCACATCTGGGACCTGATCCACCAACCCATCCTGACGCAAAGCAGAAGAGAATACAAACATGGAACATAAAGTCATGAGTTAAAGTTTTAATTGACATGTAATTCCACTGAAGAATGAAATGTCTGTAGGACAACTGTTGCAGATTTTTGTCTCACCTCATCCTCCCACACCAGCTGAATGACATCACAGTCAGCATCCCACCACGGCTCGTCAAACTCCGCAAATATTTTGTTGTTGGTTCCAAAGCCGAGCCTCTGGACGGAGTGCAGCTTGTGAAGAGGTAGAGGAGGGTGGAACAGACGTGAAAGGTGTCTCTTTAAGTATCCTAATAAAACAGAAGTTTAAGGCATTTTTTAGCATATTTAGTGTTTTATTTCCAGCTACGATTGGTAAACTGAGCTGGTGGGACTGCAGAGAATACAATAATAAATGTTTATAGGACTAATATGCTTGAGAGAAATTACCTAAAGACACTGTTACGATAACATGATCTGCGTTGAACCTTTCCCCGTCCTCACACTGCACCGTTACTGAGTTTTGTTTCTCGGTGTTGCTCCAGTAGATACTCCGCACAGGTCGATTGTACTTTACTATATCATCAGGGAGCTCTGACATCAAGTGTGCAATCAGACCTTCATAGCCACTATTCAAAAAAGGAAGAAAAATAAAAGTAAAATGTATAAATTCTGCCCTGAGTCAGAATGTTTCTGATTATTAAGCAATAAAATTGCATAAATTATTAAACTAACTTTTGCTGAAAGCCCAGCAGTGCTGACCAAACACTTGGGTAGGTTTGGTTTAAAACAAATGTTGAGAAGCACATCCTTTCTGCTATTAGTTAAAGGACTTGTGATGCTGTGGACTTTTTTTCTCTTATAAAAACCATGGGAACTTTGTACAAATCTTCTGTGAGACTATGCTACTTCCAGAAATAATTACAGTTTTTTTTATTATTATTATTATTATTTCTAAGAGATAGGCCAACAAATGTGGACAGCACTGTATGTGAGATTGTTCCACTACAACTACACAAAGTCAGAGTACATACCCTGGGAATGTACAGTCCAATCCAGGAAAGGTCTTGTATTGACCAAAGGCCCCCAGACCAACCTCATCTAAACTATGTGATCCATTTACACAGCATTCTCTTTTCAGCATGCCGCTGATCGTACACAGCTGAAGGGATCTGGTGGCTGAGTCGATGTCTTTCCACTTTTCCACACATCGTTGTCTCACCTCCACACAGCAACAGAAGAAAAAAAGAGTCATCTCAGACAATGCAGTCAGTCACGGTGGTTGGAAACCTATCTCGGAAAACTGTATCTCATAGATGAACAGCTAACAGTTTTTGGTGAGAAACAAACCTCTGAGCGTATAAAATCTCCCACACTGGCATAGGGTTCTCCCAACTGATTCTGAAACTGTGTACTTTCATTCAGCAGCACGGTAAACATCTCCAGAGCTGGATAGATGTCCTTCTCATTCAGCTTCCGACCTGCACACATGACAGAAAGTAAAGAAATATTAAATTCTCCAGTTAATTCCAGGCATGCCACAGTATATAATCACTGATCTGCTCTTTCATAAAGTAAGAAAAACAGATAGTGTTTTTTGGTTCAGAGATAGATTTGTTTAATTTTTCAAACTAACATAATAGATCCAGTAAGTGAGCTGTGTGAGACTCAGACTACCTGAACTGCTGAAGATGTTGGTAACCCAGGGTGCTTCTCCTCCCAGGTCGAAGGCCTGGTTTTCTTGGGTCAGAGCCGCTGGGTCCAAGAGCCCATAATGACGGGCCAGACAAAAAACTGGGTTTTCCTCAGAGGGTCCATGGATCCAGTTTGCCCCAATCTCAATAATTTTATCACCTACACGGGACACATATCAACAATCATTGCAAAACTGGAACGTTTTTCTTCCCATTAACTGTACTTCAACAAAAAAAGTTATACCAGTTAAATTTGTGTTGAATATTAGACTGATCAGGGAAATCGTACTAAATCGTTGCTTGCTTTGGCCATAATATTTATGTTTTTCCATAACAGAAAATATAATCTGTCTACTCATAATTTTATACATAATACCTCAACTACACTTTCTTCTCTATGACAGTAAGCTTTAGCACACATTTTACTAATTATGTTTTAATTAGTTATATGCTCTTTTTCATTTCTGAAATGTTTGCACAGCTATTGTGTAAATTCATCTGGGTAGACCACTGTATTTCTAGTTCTAAGGATTAGATTAAAACTCTTGACCTCCTTCCACAAAGTAATAACAAGGTCTTTAGATAAGATTTTATTGTTCCGGAGTGCACAGAGCCTTTGGTGTCTTTTTCAGTGCCAAGCACAGCACAGCAATGTAAATGCAAAGGTTATGGCTTATCAAATCTAGGAACGATCTTCATGTTTTACAGATAAGCAGTATGGAATACGAAGAAACAGAAAAAAACAGGAAGCAGGTGGATCTGAATCCCTTTCATGTTGCTCTCTTTCAGATCTGACTCAGACATTCAAATGCACAGAATATTTGCATACACGTCTTTTCTAGAGCTGAAACGATGAATCAATTTTTGAAATAATAGCCAACTAAGTGAAAAATTAATTACTCAATCAAAAGGTGTGCCTGGCACACCTCTTATTTAAGCAATGCAAGTGGGTTCGGTGTTAAACATGGGATGAAAATGTTTCACTAAAGCCAAACCAGGGTTTAGTGAAACTATGACTGTGACCACAAATTTCTTCAAGAGACCATGAGGTCGATCGCAGCTTTACTGATGCTGTGGATAAAATGTGTGTGCCATACCTCACACCAAACAAGCAACATTTCTGAGGGATGATTATGAAAGATTTAAGCACTTTATACTCAAGAAGGCAAACACTCCAGATACAATAGGAAACAACCATGGATTAATTGGAATGCATAACTAACCTGAACTATCCTCATAAACTGTCCCCACCAGACACACACCCTTATCCCATTAGGGTCAGGAGGGGTGATGGTGCCTATCTCCTGCTGTCGACAGGCGAGAGGCCGGGTACATTCTGCACGGGTCGCCAGTTAGCCTAAACTATACATTTCTGATAATTTAGGGCTCTCCAGCATTTTCCTTATTTGGTTTTAACTGCGGTTAATTTCTTGCTTGACCTGCGATGTTTTTATTTTGAAGGGAGAGTTTCCTGTTTAACTGTTGCGCAAAGGCAGCTTAACAGCAATCAAAAGACGAGTTGTCAGGGATGAAATGTATCTTGTTATACACAAGACACATTTTACCTGCCTCTATGGACATCTGATAGAGGGACATGGTCTGTTTATGACGTAAATAAGTACATATTTTAAATATTGGGTGACATCTGTGCATTTGTTTAACTATATGCCAAAACTAAAGTTCTAAACGTATTTTGAGTTAACACGTTGTATTGCAAAAGTACACTAGTGAATTGTCATCCTTCATTTGGGGGCGTATTCTACTACTTATATGGCTTTACTTGATTACATCTCCTTTGCTTTGTCAGCCATTTATCCCTTCAACACATACATGTAATTGTTTATTAAAGACTTTCCTGTCAAACTTACATCAACAGTCGGGCTCAGAAACACAGTTGAACAGCAGCAGCAGTGCCCTCATGGATAAGGTTAATAATTGCATAGACTCAGGCTGACATGTTAAGATAATACAGGGACTTGACTGAATACCAAGATGAATCAGTGGGACTTAAATGCAGGGTGATAAAAAGAAGACAAACACAGGATGATAAAAGAAAAAGTAATAAATAAACAAACAAAAAGAATCACTGAGATGACACGTCACATCAGCGTGGACCGAACAGATAAGGCACCAGGGTTAACTTAGCCTGGCTGTTAGCCTGGTCTGGAGCAGGCTAGCTGCACAGCATAAATTGCCATGGTAACTTATGTGCTACTGGTTTTGGGAAACCGAATCGATCCCGATGTATTGCACCTTGCGTGTCATTAAACCTTCCCCCTCTAATAAAAAAACAACTGATGAAAAAGTATATCGCGACATCTCAATTTTTAACCTGAGCGGATCCTTTAAAAGTCTAAGCATATTTGTACCAATGATAACAACCTGTGGTTTTAAATTTCTGCGTGGTAGGCTACTTCCAGCTGCCAGAGTTTGACAAAGCCTCCTAACCTGCCTCGGTTGTGAAGACATTTACATTTTCCTACTGAAATATGTTCATCTGATTTAAAAGGAATCGTCAGGATCAGACACTGTGAAAACTAGGATGTGGTTGATCAGTTAGAAAGTTGTCTCTGAGCCCATCAGACTCACCAAGTCTGGCAGTTTTAATTCGTCCTCCACTTCTTCCAGTCGCTTCAAGTATGTGGACATTAGAGAACCCAGAATTAACCAGCCTGTGAGCCGCAGCGATCCCCGCTATCCCACTGCCGACGACAATAATGTTTACGTTCCTGTTTCCAGCCATAGCTGCAGCACACTTGCTCTGGATAACGTTCTCCTGCTACTTCCTCATGGCAAGACTGAAGACGGAAATATCTACTTTCAAAATAAAAGCTTTTTCAAAAATACTTCCGTCAGTAAATAAATTATACTCATATTAAATTTAGAAAATTAAATATATATTTACCACGTGCATGTATATGACTCACTAATTAAACAACCTAGCAAAAATACGTAGCTAAGTTTTTATTGGCCTATATACATAAGCTAATAAATTATATATAGATATATAATAATGCTTGAAGACATTAGTCTGCAAATATTACTCTTCACTTAGTGAATTGGGTTACTGAAATAAGTACATTTTCAATTATGTTCTAATTTACTCGATATGACTAAACCATATTCAGTATAAAAGAAAAAATCTTATTTTTAATTAATAGGTCTAAAATATTTATCTTACTAAATTTAATATTTATGACAAATATGCATAAAATCTGTATACATGTAAAAAAATACTTTCTACTTTTAACTTTCTATATTAATAGTTATCTTTTTATTTTTATGTGTTTTCATTTATTCAGCTCAACTACTGATTTGTTTCACTGTGACTTTTTGTAGGTATGCATGTACAATAACATCCACATTACACTTGCTCTTTGATGCATTCCCAAAAATGATGCAATCACAGTATTACATAAACTGCTCAGGTAGTATATTCAGGCTTGTCAATCTGCAAATTTATTTTACTGAATGGTTCTAAAGTATGGTATTAAAAATTACCACGATTCTGTTCAATTTCCCAAAACATTCAATGTAGGTATGAAGAAAACATTTGGGTTCTTTTTGTTCATCCAAGTCCAGATTGAAGTATGTTATTTGTTATTTCGTCAGGCCCTTCTCTCAAGTCCAACATTGGTGTTTGCAAACTTGGACACAGTGAAAACCTACCTGGAGTGATATTATTTTTTACCTTCCACCTCTGAAACACTGTTCTACGTCCCTGCCAGAGAAAAACAGGAACAGAAACTAAAAACTAACTACAATAGTCTCATATCATTAAACCCACTGACCCCAAATTTATCCACTGAATCCACAATTACAGAGTACTTGTTACTTGCTGCATATATTTCAGGTTAATTAACTGCATGTTTTTGACTTAGCCTCTGCTTATCCTCTTTCTATATCTAGTTTGTGTACCTTGCACCAGAGTTTCCAGCTATCGTAAGGGACACTTATAAAAACATACATTTATGACAACCCAGGAGTTTAATGTATTCTGAGAAATAGCTCACATATTCTTTGTTCGATGATAAAGATGTTCCATAGGTGGTGTCACCTGATTAGAAGGACAACAATTATAATTTCATGCTGAGGGGGGGTTTAATTTTTAACTTTTCTGGTCTGGATGGAAGGGACTGGTTTTAGAGTAGTGAGAGATGAGTCTGTCAGCTTCTCTCCAGCCAGAGAGAAGTGCTCCATGGAGGGTTGAGTAGTAGCACGGATGAGTGGCCTCTCCAGCAAACATCACCTGCAGGGGCTGAAGCATAACCATAAAGTCCATAAATGACAAGAGCTTTACAGATTATCTCGTTTTTTTTGCATGTGCACAGTCAAGACAAATGAAAGGTTGTGTCTAAATTAAAAAAAAAATTATTTGTGAACCTGCTGCTTTCCTCTCGTTGGCAAGGGCTCCATCATATTCTTAAAATTCTGCACTGAGCAACCGATTGCTGGGTGGCAGTAGGATCCCAACGTCCAGGGATCATGAAACCACCGGGTGCACTCGATTCTCGTAGGTGTGATGGTAAGGTCTCCTAAATACAGTCAATTATATTAAAAACTGACTATTTACAAACATAGAGTTGTACTTTTGATTAAAAACATAGTAACACTGAGCTCCAGGAAAAAATAAAATAGGAAAGTGTGGGAAAAATACTAGCTACATGCTTTTCAAATTAATAATGAACTCCCTTATTAATTTATTTTTGAGTATTACAGTCTGAAAAGTTAGCTAAATTCTTGTGAAATACTTGAAAGTCAGCTTTGGCTCAGTCGTGACAAGTGGTCATCATACATGTAGCATGTCTGTCAAAATGCTACAGTTACAGAAAACAATTGATCATAGTGGTACAAAAAAGTCCTTTTTAATTAATTGAGAATACCATGTATGCATAAATCTACAGGGTAATCATAATTAGATTATCTAAGCCGCTTTACACAAAAAAAGTTTTATAAATTCCTGTTATGAAAACAAGAAAACACCTGTTGCTATTTTTTTTTTCTGATGTAAGGATCACCTGTGAATCTATGGATGAGCTCTGTGATCGAACGCCTAACTTCCTGCTCAGGAAGTGTTTCCATATGCTCCGCCTCATGTCCAGAAATCCAACCGCAGAGAACATGGCTTCCCCTTTGGGGTTCATAGTCAACATGAAGATAGAATGTTCACTGCTTTGTGTGCCAACATTAAATTTCAATTAAAATCTTTTTGAGAAAAATACTGTGATGTTGTTGCTGACCTTTCAGAGGATTTCACCACATTAAATGATGAGATCTTCCTAACCCAGTTTTTGCTTATATCTGACACATGGTCTGAAATGTCCTCCTGCAAAAGAAAAAAATATCAACAGGATTGACGTAAGACCTGTTTTTTGGTTCAGAAGTGTTTTAGAATAATAAGCAAGAATTTTTTATGCTGCAGAATTCATCTTGATTTAGGCTCTTTAGAAAAATCTCTATATTTGTGAAGAGCGGTTTTACAAACCTCATCATCCCACACCAGATAAATGATCTCACAATCAGCATCCCACCAGGGGGATTCAAACTCAACATGGATTTTGTCACATGTTCCAAATCCTATTTTCTGAATGGACTTCAGCTTCTGGGCGGGAAGAGGAGGTGAAAACAGAGTTGAGTGGTGTTTCTTCAGGTATCCTGGATGAAAACAAAATAAAAATAAAACATTTCATGCTTTTATGAGCTTTATGGGAGAAAAAAAATCAGCTTAATAGTCAAAAAGCTTAAAATCTGTAAACTGCAAGAGGCTGTCTATGTCAAACTCACTTCCTCTATTTGTACTTGTTAACATTTATGTGTTGTAGCAACAATCATTTGCTGCATCACATTTTCATTCAGCTGGATTTGTAAGACATAGGTAAAAATCACCTAAATCATCCTTGCAGATAAAGCCTTTAAGCCGCAAAGGTCAAAATAGCCTAAAAGCCCACCTAGAGACACGGTGACAATAACATGATCAGCATCAATCTTTTCCCCATCCTCACACTCCACCGTCACAGCATTCACTCCACTCTCTCTGCAGCTCCAGTGAACACAGCGTACAGGCCGACTGTACGACACCAAGTCGGTGGGGAGCTCTGACATCAAGTTGCTGATTAAGCCCTCAGAACCACTGCCAGACAAAAGCATAAATATGATAAGTCAGATTACTTTACAGGTAGGGAAAAATAACATAAAAACTGTTTGAACAGTAGGTATTTGCAGACTGCACTTTGTGCAACTCTGTATTTATTGGGGATTACATGTATTTCTGACGAGTAAAAAGGAATTAAGTGAATTAAACTGCTCTTTCTTAGTTTTAAAAAAATTCTATTAATTTCACTTCTTTTGTCATTTCTTCTATTTAGTTTTGTATCCTGCAGTATTCAGAAATTGATCAATCCTAATTTGCAGAGATGAAAATTGCAAATAAAAGTGGTTGTATTTCAGAAATAAAACAATTTTGTTAGTCATATTTTATTTTTACATTTCAGCAAAACATCCTGGAGTATAAATTCAACGACATTCCCTCCCTCACTCTGGTGACAGCTATTTCTGGTTTAATATGTGTGCAAACCTTGGGAATGTGCAGTCCACTCCTTTTATACTCAGGTACATAGAAAATCCAACCAGATCTAAGTCCTCCAGTGAGTGAGTGGCACTTGCACAACATTCCTCCTTCAGCATAGTACTGATGGCACCCAGCAGCACCTGCCTGGTGTGCTTATCTTTATCTTTCCACCTCCTGGATGTTCGCCTTCGAACCTGCATGAAAGGCAAACATAACAAACAAACAAAAAAAAAAAAAACATCAGAGCACCTACATCTCTGTTTTTCCTTGCTTTGGTGAAAAAAAGGAGATATTTCTTGATTTTTCTTCCTAAATGAAAATGTACCTCAGATCTCACAAAATCTCCAACACTTGGCCAGGATCGTTGTTTGTGGCTCTTGGACTGTGGAGTATTTTCCAAGATTACATGAAACAACTCTAGTGCAGGATTCATGTCTTCAGGATTCACCTTCTGACCTGAATAAACATATATATATGTTTTTCTTAAATTAATTAATTCATTCATTTTTGTCACGAGAACTACAACATTCATTTTCATTTTGACTGGGAATGCAACGTGTTTGCTAATCCTCTCACCTGAACTGGTAAACCAGTTGGGAACCAGAGGAGGATATTCACCAACATCCACGGCTTGGTTCTCTGGCATGAGGGTTTTAGGATCCAGGAGGTTATAGTCACGGGCCAGACAAAACACTGGGTTCTCTTCAGACGGACCGTGGATAAAAGCTGCACCGATTTCTATCATGGTATTACCTGTGGAGCAACACAAAAAATGCAGATGGATTCAAATTAAAGTGTTAAAACAACGTTGTTTCAAATGATTAAAAATGGCTATTCCCTACCTGGAAATTGAAATATAATCATATGCACAATTACTCTAATTAAAACAACAACAAAATAATAATAATAGCCTAATAATAATAATAATAAAATAATAAAGACCTTTTAAAAAATAATGTCTATGGGTGATCTGATTTTACGGTTTGCAAATCTCCTAACCAAATTGCAGACATAAGGAAAGGTCTTGAGTTTGGTTTTTTACCCAGTCTGCCAGTTTTAATTCGTCCTCCGCTTCTTCCAGTCGCTTCCAGGATCCGGACATTAGTGAATCCAGATTTAAGCAGCCTGTGAGCCGCTGCGATCCCAGCCATCCCGCAGCCTATTATCACTATTTTTGCGTCCACATTCTCAGCCATGTCCGGTTCAGTGCGTCAGATGAACTTCTGTAAAGAGTTTTCTCCTTTTTATTCCACACTTCCGCTTCCCCGTTCGTAAAGACCCACGGCTTTCTCGGCTTTACGAGCTGTTGAGTGAAGATAAAGTCTGGCTTTCTTGGAAAGTGAGCCTGAAGGGAGGGGATGAAGGACACACCTGAGCTGCACCTTTTTTGACCTGAGGCTGCACCGGTAGTTAGACATGACCCATATCCACAGAAACCTCCCTTTATGCCATAGAAAATAGTCCGAATGCCTTCTGGTCTGGTTACAGTACAACACGTGACTTCTTGAATCAGTGGCGGAGCTAGACTTTTTTTTTCAAGGGGTGGCCAAAGGGTGAGCAAGGCTTTATCAGAGGGGTCCATATACAAATGGACCGTTCCATGGAACGAAAGGAAAAAATATTTGTTTCCTTTCGTTCAAAATTAATTAATATAACTAGTTAGGTTATAATTCAAAGCTTTCATATGACATAGCCTACTTACATTTCAGTCATTATAAAACTTAACGGTTTTTCACATATTCTTACCACACACATTTCAAGCAAGAGCTGGGAGATATAAAACATTAGAGGGCAGCATGTGCACTAAAACATATGTTAAAAGAATCGGTCTAAAACGCAATCTACCAGCACTAGCATGGCTAATATAATAAACGAGGCACCACGCAGCGGTGCACAACCATTTTTTTTTCTTTTTAGAAATGTATGACAAGTGCCGCCTCTCATTAGGAAGGTAACAGCGGTTACCGCTGAGCGGTAAAATGTAAATACCTGCAAAACTCCTCGACGGCGTAAAACTAAAGCCGTTGATGTGTTTTTGAACAAGCAGGACCCACATGTCAGTTTAACCAATGAACAGCGTCGGGCATCGAGCTGCCTTCAGGGACAGTCGGAAATTATAGTTTTCCTGGCAAATCTTTGCCGATCTCATAAGTATTATATTTTAAAATTACCATTTCCAGTGGGGTGGCACTAGGGGTGGCCAGGGGTCTGTTGGGGGTGGCAAGTGCCACCCCGGCAACCCCTCTGGCTCCGCCACTGTCTTGAATCCCCAAATCCTGGAGATTGCGAACAATTATGCTATAAGGGAACCCAGAATTACAGATTTTTTTGTAATATTATTTTTCTGGAAGAAGAAGAAGAAAAAAACTAATTGCAAATGAAATTATTTCAAACAGGCTCCATCTTCATGTATTTACAGAAAACATGAATAAATAACATAACTTGATATAATTTAGAACTTTATCATTAACTTGTGCTAACAAATTAGCAGCCAAATGACTGACGTCATCTTCTGAGATATAAAAGTGCTGTCTTATCTGATCCCGTTAGATTCATTGAGTTATACTGACATCTAGTGGACGCTAACAGAGCAGAATGTTGTAATACCAAGTGATATGTCTTTAAATATTAATCTTTTTAAATTTTTGAAATTAATTTAGTAATTCACAGGCTTTACATTATTGGGAGAAATACTACTCCATTGCAATTCAACTTATTTCTCTAATGAAGTCACCAAATTATGTCAGTTCTTACACTTCATCTCCCATCCTGAACAAGCAGAGGGCAACTATGGAGAGGAAAAGAAAATCCTAAATGGGAAGAAAAAACTTGTGTCCAAACCAAGCCCAAAGTTCTTTTTTTTATTTGTATGTTTTCAAATGAATTGCTTTTTTTGTCTCATCTTGTTCAGATATTGTGTAAAGTTTTGCCTAGAGAGCGGCTTTATTTTTCACGAGTAATTCATTAAAACTGTGTTAATGTCAGTACAACAATAATCTAATTACAACAAAGGTCACTTGATTGTGACATCATCGAATAATAAATAGCATTTCCACATGGGAAACTGTGGGAAAAGGGAACTGGCCTCCTCTCAGAATACTTCCATTGTGTAATGTTGATACACACATGTACATCCCATGGGAACTAGCTGGCAAGCAAGGCCACTCAGAAAAACAATGCTAATCTCTTAGTGGAAGTCAGGGAAATAATAAAAAAAGGATTTGGTTTTTGCTCTTACATTCTTTTGGATTGAAACTTGATGGGATTATTGTTTTGGTGCCAGTAGAGATCCAGGCATCAGCACAACAAACAGGATAATTTATTACAATTTTAATCATTACAAAATCAGGGTATAAATATGTGCAGAAAGAACTTTATCCAAAATGTGTAAATATTAAAATTACACATACAAAGTGTGATAATGCATCAATAATAAATGATACAAACTAGATCAGACAAAATGACAAGTATAGTTTTCAATAAAAGCACTTGTTCAACTTTACATTCATTGCAGTATTGGGTAATGGCCCCATAGTAAATCAACAGTCATTAGTGTATCTCCCAAGCCTTGTATACACACACCCACCCGCCCACAGACCCAATTACATTAGGTCATACAAACAGAAAGTCATACTCGGTCACTGCTGTGACCTCTGCCTTCGAGCTGATGGAGTATCATAGATCTCAGAGCACTGTACCTGCAGGAGAGGAAAAGCACAAATAATGTCACATACAAAGACGTACAGCAGCAAATTAATGGATTCATTAAATAGGTTTAATGTATTATTAAAATTCAAGAATATAGCTGGAGAAAAACTAAAATTAGCTCAAAGTCCCTTCATAATGAAACATACTACTTGGAGTGGAGGGCTTTATTTTTTCCTGCTGAGTAACTATTTACTTACTTCTTTGTCAGTTTAACTATTTCACGTTCCTCTTCCTCTTTGAGTTTCTCTACAAAGCTGTCTAAAACCGGAATTTCAAATTTGATGTACTGAGCAACCTATCAGGAGAAAGAGAAAAAAAGTCAAATGAAAATGTAAATTCATTTTAGCACATGAAAAGGCAATGACCGAAAGCTTTATTTGTACCTTACTTTGACTGTATACGTAGAGTTGTTCTGAGAAAATGTAAATTTCTATCCCAGTTTAATTTATTTTGCAGTCTCAAACAAATCTTTGTTTTTGAAGATTGCCCTGAATTTTTTGTCCTGTCATTGTCCTGCTAAATACTGAACCTCAATCCCAGTGCTTTGTGGCCTCTAACACTTTTTCTTCCACTATTTCCCAGTTACTTTCCCCTTCTATTTTCCAATCTACTTTGACCAGGTTTCCTGCTCTTGTTCATGCTGGAAGAACACATCCTGACAGCATGATGCAGCCGCCAACATGTTTCTCACTGGGAATGGTGCACAGCTTTTTTCCCACATCACATCATATTTGGCATGTAGTTGAAATATTTTGAAGAAACCTCTTTCATGTGTTTAATGTGTCCTATAAACGGCATGAGGTAAACTATAGAGGTTTTATATTTTTGTGATTGTTCACTAATTATTTGACTTTTCAAGGTAACTGGCATTTTAGGACTTTAGGGATGTTTTTCAGGGGGTATTGTGAAAGAAAAATCCTTGAAATCATGAATTCTTTTTATACCACTTCACAATTATGTGATCATTTACGTTGACTTTAAAACATTTCCCATTAAATTGCACATAAGTTTCCCAACATTCTAAGTCTGCCCTATGAATACTGTACTTAATTTAGGCATCAAAATATAGGAAAAAATTTATCACTTTCTTCTGTTCAATAATTATAAGCTACTTTGTGTTTGTCGATTAGATAAAATGAGAATAAAAGCATGGAAACTTGTGGTTTTAACTTTGTGAAATAGGGAAAAGATCAAATAATAATAAAGATTTGGAAAGCACCAATTACATCAAGCAGCATCACAGTCGATATTCAGTCATCTTAGTCTATTGTTAAATTTGTCCCAAAACATGATCTGATATATCAGCTTCCTAAATTCAGCCCAACTATCCTTCATCGGCCCATTAAGAACTATCAAAATATTAGTTTCAGAGAACAAAATCACATGGTGAGTGAGACGAAGACTCACATCGTATGTCACTTCCTCTCCCAGATCTGCTTCTGTGATAAAGATTTTGGAGATTTTCTCACAGGGCCCGTAGAGCACACGAGTGACCAGAGGGTGTTCATCGTTCTTCAGTCGTGTCCTTTCTACCAGATCAGCACAAAAAAGTAAACTGCTAACAAACAAAAACAAGACCTATATCTACACAACCATAGCAAATACAAACTCACCTCCAGACTCATGCACCATATAAAGGACAAAGTCTTCACAGTTGTTTTCAACCTAAAATAAGACAAATAGTAAGTGTTTCAAGTTTAACTTATAAGAAAAATCTGAAGCCAGCAGCTTGTGCTCACCCTAAACTTGTGCAGCAGCAGGTTGAGGACTTGTCCGGTTGTCATTGAGCTGTTCACCCGAACATTAGTGACTGAACCATAAGCTGGAGTGAAAACAGATGTCTAAATGAAGAAAAACAGATAAATCAGTATGTTTGAGCAAAGCACATTTTGTTTTAGTACAGAACCTCTCATACACTTGAAAAGTTGAGTGTGTGTTCCTGGACATGAACATGTCGGACATTTTGGCCAGGAAAGCAACGGGAGAAAGGAAATCCTTTCATCTGCAGCTGGACTCTGTTCAACATCAACATCAGCTCATGCTGAATCAAGCAGAAACTAATGCGGGTAACTTTGCCTTAAGGTTGTTTTCTGTGGCACATAATGAAATCAGCCCACAGCAGGCCATTGTGAAACTCAGCAGAAGTACAGTCAGAGGAAATCACCGCCCCTCTGCACCTGGGGATACGTCAACAAGGGGATTTGTTAAAGTGTTATAGCTGATTGAGAGTGTTCTGTTTATTGTACCTTGTGGTTGTAGAAGTGGCCGTTGATCGAGAACCTATGTGTGCGAAGGCGCTGCAGGTCTCCGGCAGTGTGTGTGTTTGACCTCCTCTGAACTCGCATGAAGGAAGCGTCACTCCTGGTCCTCAGCAGCTGGGGGGAGTCCTCTTCCTCTTGACCCCCAACATCACCGTCTAAAGCAAGAAATAAATTACGTTTACACATTTTTAATAAAATGCTGTTCCGATGTTCCCTCTGCACTCTGCATGACACTGTATGAAAAAGGAAAGGGAATTTCTCAAATAAATATTAGCAAGTGGAATTATTTAGACTCTAAATATTCAGCAATGGTTAAACACTAACAATATTAACATTTTTGTAAGAAAGAATAATATAAGATAGTCCCTTTACTTTGTTTTATTACCTGTCTCATTTCCAATTCTCAGAGACAAACGTGAATTGAATTAAATCCTTTTAAAACTAAATCTGTCAGAAATATGAATCACGCTGAGGCTTAGCTGTATCAATTTAAGTTAGAAACTGCCATGAAGTTTTTGTTGAGAAAGTTTCTGCTTTGGAGCAAGAGTTTGTTTCCAACTTTCATAAGCATAAAAGACAGCACTGATGTCAAAGTTAAACTTGCTAGCATGCATGGAAGATTAACAGCAAGCGGCCAAGAATCTTAACCCTAAATTACAGACTGTCTCTGCTGTTTTAGTCATGAATGCTTCCCTCTTAAAAAAGGATCAACAAACACAACTAATTTGGTACCCTTTTATGTGTTAATTACAAATCATGACTAATACGTGTTTTTACTGTTTCATTCAGAAAGTTGAAACATCACTCCTGCCAGTGATGGAAATAAATAGTGCATCTGTTTATTTATAGTGTTGTTGATCTGATCTGGTGTAGCTGCCATATGAGGAAACTATAACACGTGAGACAAGCTTTCCACAAGACCTGCTGAACAAAGCACCTGCGAGGGTTTAATCTCTCACAACGTGTAATCTGCATTAATTCAGGAGATCTCGTGTGCGTGTTTGTGTTGGGAGGGGTGGAGGAATGACTGCACGTGTTTGCGTTCACCAGCTGGCTTAGGTTCTCCGTTCAGTGAGTTATTGTTGGACTCTGCTGCTGCCTGCTTTGCCACATTAGATATTTCATTCCTGAAAGAAAAAAAAAACGTTCATTTATTATTTTCTCTTAATTTTATGACTGTTTGGCTTTTCCTGGAGTGGAAAAGTAACAGTAGAAGACAAGCCACTCCAGGAATATTGATTCAACACGTTTTTCCTCACTTCAAATAAGTGAACACTGAAAGGACATGTCAGTTTCTTATACCCTTCTTAGATGTTCACTGAGTCTAAAACACATCTGAAAACTGTTCTTATTTCATTATGTCTAACAAAAAAGTCCACATATATATTCAAATTAAATTGCATTATTTTTTAAAAGACCAACAATTTTAATCTTATATGTTAAGAATTTGTTTACTTGTATTTATTCACTATACTTAATGGGAAAAATATTGTTAATCAGATTATGATTATCAAAGCTTCTATAACCTGGATAGTGGCCAGATAGTTTCATCTGCAAGGCTATTTTCTCAAGAAAGTGAAAAGCTACAAATGAAAAAAAGCAATACACTGGTATAACTTTGCAACTTTATTGCTAACAATGACTTTCAGGTTTTTACAAGAGAGTATTGCTCTCACATGACCTTCTCTTCTCAGTTGAGTCCATTAAAGTATGAATCAGGCAGCTTAACCTGTTGAGACGAAATCTTTCGTTGTCATCAAACATCTGAAGTCTTATTGGTCGGCGCAGACCCCAGTAAATGTTTAGCAGCCCCTCTAGGATGAGCTGTCCATCCTCCTGCACAAAGAGAACCACACAGAACAATAATAATCAACAGAAATGTTCACAGAGGAAATCCTGCTTGGCTGACGGCCACAGCCGCTCAGTTTCAGGTGTACGTGCTGGAACAGTCGCGTTCAGTTGCACAGGGAAGTCTGGAAAACTGGAGAAAGTCAGTCAGGTTGGGCTGTCCCTTTTTTCCACAGTGGAGGAGTAAAGTCATGTCCGAGGCGACATCAGAAAAGAGCGAGTGCTGTAGGTCACGTAGACGCAGTGTGAGGCTTTTAATCTAACATAAATGAGAAGAACTTTAGAGAACAAAAATATTTCTGAATGACCTTTGCTTTAGGGAAAACTGTTATAATTTACATCTATAAGTGTAACATATGTAGGAGAAATAGTAATGAAAGTCTTTTGACCTCAATAGTTTGATCAGCAGCTAATTATGCAAATTTTTCATAAAAACAGGAAGTAAATGATACTGTAGCTGTGAATATTAGAATTACAGACTAAGAAGGCTCTCTGTTTCCCCAGTTTGAAAATATTTGTTATGTAACCACCATTTCTAAGTCATTACCCGCAATACAACATGGGTCTTTCAACATAGGTTTTACTTGTTTCAATCAGATTGTCACAGAGATTTTAACACCAAAGTAAAAAGGATAAGACAAATTTTTGTTTTTATAAGTTAAAAGGTCAGTCAGGTCAGCTGATGCAAGGTTCGAGTTTCTGCTTTGCCTCTGGGTTAAATTCTACTCTACAGAAAATAAAACGCCGGAAACATCGAGAAAACAGCAAACGGGATAAATAATTCAAGAAATGTTCAAAAAGCTTGGTCAAAATGCAGTAAAGCTTTTGCTTTGATAATTTACTTTAGAAAGTAAACATACAGAAATAAAGGTAAACACTGGGTAAACTTTACAACTGCATACATAATTTTTGTTACATTACCACCACAAACTTCCAGGTATGACTTTAATGTGACAGACCCACAAAAATAGAATATAATTGTGAAGTGGAAATTATTATACAGGGTTCTTGATTTTTTTTTTTACAAGTATAATCTTGGGGATATGGCAGTTCATGTCATAAAGTATTCTGCTAAATGTTTCACTGAGCCACTCCAAGAATCAGCCCCACTCAATGTTTGAGCATTTAGGTTTCTATCTTTTTAGCTGGTTTCTTCTGCTGCCTGTTGTTCCTTGTTCTCCTGAGATTTTTCTTCTGTGTCTCAGTTTTATTTTTATTTTTATTTTTTTAAATTCTGAATTTTTATTATTCATTAAATGCCACTTAAAATTTCCCCAAAAGAAAAATGTTGATATAAAGTACCCCTCAATCTTTATATTGAGGGGTATATCAATATATCAACATGTCCACTGTTTCCACTGTAGTGGAAACAGTGGATTTCTGTTTCCACTACCAGTCAGCACACAAAGCTCAAGTACATAAAAGCACATCTTTCATATTTCTAAATAAACAAGAAACATCTTCTTGCCTGAATGCCTCATGACTGACACATTTTTCCATTTAACTGGTCTGTCATAGTTTTATAACAAGATTAAATTTGTAGTTGCCTAGTGGAAAAATATTCCATTCAGCATATAAACATTGTTTTTGACTTCATTTTAGACTGAACAGCGTTAAGAAAGTTACCTCCAAGCAAAACACTGGAAAAATACATTTCTGTGTGTGTATGTGTGGTAACTCCAGGGCTTCATTGTTTCTGCTATGTAAACACAGAGCACAGCTGCAGTACTGGACTCTGGTAACCCGCCACTCCTGAGTTTCCTGAGCATGCACAGACACACCCTCAAATGTGCACGCTCGCACCGATTCACATAGATGTAAGGTCAGCGAAGCTATTTTTGGATAAGGCGGTTAATCACTGTGTTGCAGCCAGCCTATAAAGCCTGGACGCATGCTCAAGTCCTCTCATACTCTGCTGCACGGATTAGACGGCGCTAAGTTTCTCTCAGCGTTCAAAGAGCCCAAACTGAAACACTGAAGGTGAGAAGGATTCGTCTTTTCTTTCTTTGTTTTATATGAGACTATCAAATTTTTACAATTTCAGAAAATAGGAAAGTAGTACTCCAGTGTTTTACCAGCATATTTAAGTTTTTTATGAATAAATTAGAATAACACTATCACAATTTTAATAATCTCTAATAAGTTTGTGTTTCTTCTTATTCCTGCAGCATGAAAAACAAGAGGCTGCTAATGTCTCTGCCTCTACTACCTACAATTACTGAGACACTAGAGGACCTGCCTGTCCATCCCTCCTCCTTGCAACAATCCCAGGGATCCCACTCTCTGGACGACTACATGTCAAGCATCCAAGCTCTTGCGCGGCCTGTCGAGGGCACGAGTTACGGCCCCGTCAGACTCCAGAGGTCCCCCCGGCAGCATCAGCGCTCAAAAACTGCCCGTGTGTCTTCACGCACACCAAGGACTTCCAGAGTAGCCAGTCTGCCCTCGCACAGCACAGAGGAGTTTTCCCTCAGGATGAGCAGAGAACGAGACAGCAGGGGCAAAGACCCCATGGACTGGCTTTTTGGACAAATAAGGACTTGAAGAGAGATGCTGTTATTGTCGGACATCATGTGGGTACTTTGCTGGAGTGAGGAAATAAGTTCGGAGGAACCTCAGGATGAACTGCTCCGCCATGGCTCATGATAATAGTGCAAATGTAACTTATATATTTATATTTTTATTTAGTAAAGACTCTTTGTGGTCTAAGTGTTTACAGAGTTTAATATTTTGTTAAGATGTAAGACGTGGTTTCTAATAAAATGCTGAAATATCACAATTTTCTTTCTGTTTTTTTTCAAGCAATTTATATCATTCTGACCTTTTTGTGCAGTATAAAAGAATTATCCGGGGAAGTTAATGAACAATTATCAGGGGAAGTTAATGGACAAAAACAAAACATATTAAAACAATAAAAATTCCCTTCATATCCTCTGAGCTCGGGTCCTCTACCAGAAGTCTGGTAGCTTGAGGGTCCTGCAGTATCTTGGCTGTGCCAAGGACTGCACATTTCTGGACTGAGATGTCTGATGTTGTTCCTGGGATCTGTTATCGCCATTGCTTCAGTTTGGGGGTTACTGCCCCCAAACTGAAGGGGGAAGTCACCCCCTAGTATAATTTACTATGTTTTAAAACTATTGAAAGCATAACTATTAAAACTGTAAGTTAAAAAATGTAAACGTCTTTAGTATTTTTTAGTGACATTTGCTTCTACTCCAACATGTACACTGTTATTGTTATGATTACATTTTCAGCTTCACGTTGATTTTTTTCTTTTTTTTTAAACATTTTTAGCAATGACTTTACCGCCATCTAGTGGTGGAGTTCAAACTTGAAGCCAGATATACTACACATAGCCACAAGGGGGCGCTTCATGGTTGCGCACATGATAATTTGGTTTTGGGTCACTACAATAAAGAGTTCAAGGTAAACAGTCACTTCTGTGTTTTATTGAGCGGTGAGTCAGAGAAGCGATGAATTATCTTCATTCAGTTTCAAGAGAGGTTGTAAATATAAGTATAATACAAGACACAAAGGAAGGAAGCACATGTTCTACATTTACTTAAACAGCTTTAAGATACACTGCTTCATGTTAGCTGAAATCATTTAAGGCAATTAGCTTTCAGTTTTAGAGATTCTGCACATTGTTGGGTCTTAGAATTAAGAATCAGTTTTCCTTTCACTAAACTTACATATCTTTTGTCAACAATCAAATAATTGTATTACTAATTCAGTGTGAAATTAAATTAAAATCAAATGTTGTCAAAATACTGAATGTGTAATAAATCCTGACCGTGGAACTTTGTATGCTGACGGGTCAAACTAAAGAACACTTTCAAAAATACAGTTAATTCAAGAACATTCTGAAAAGTCATACATGTTAGAGCTCGCTTCCTTCTCAAAGAGGTTTGGTTCATTTACTTTAACTGACATCTGTAAAGTCAGTCCTACTAACATGCCCACTCTGAAATGACTAACGCACATCACCTGACCTGATTATGATCTAATCTTGACTATAACTTTCAAATCTTCCTGTCTAAGCCTACCTCTAATTTTCACACACAACCTGTTTACATCAGACTGCTCTGTTTGGCAAAGAGGACTGACGCTGCATGTTTGCAACATCTAAGCCCATTCATATAGTGTATATGTTTACTAGAAATTTCCGAAATGAGTTTCCAAACTTTGGCTTTTGGGCAGCATACATGCATAACCAAAGAATGTTACTGCTGAGCAATGGTTTGACCTTCATAACCACAAAATATCCAGTGACTAAGTCCCCAGTAGCCTTGGGTCAGCTGAGTCTGCAGCTGAGATGCCCCACATAAATGTACAGAATCTGGTCTAAATATCTAGTCTAGACGTCAGCAAAGTATATTAGGGATCATACATGCAATTTTATTTATTTATTTTTTAATCAAAGTGTACAGCAGGACCCAAGAAGTTTTATTTTAGTTTAGTATTTCAAATGACATTTTTTTTCTGATTATATTTTACAGCTCATAAAACTACAAAATTTGAAGATTTGCATATACATAAAACAATAAAAAATAATTTTAGCTACTTAAATGTTATGTTGTGGAGTTGCAACAATATATCAATGTGAACAACCAGCTTCTTTAAAAGCATGTTGTGCTTAAGCACATTAATGGAAAGTTGAGTGGACAGAAACTGAAAACATTGCACAAGCCATAGGGTGGTGGTTCCCAAAGTGTGGGGCGCGGCCCCTGGGGGGTTGGTGTCATGCCTTTGCGGGACACATCAATGTGCGGCAATGTCCACATGGATGAATTTTTTCATTCATGTGGATGAATGAAAAAAACACTTACACAAAGGTGTTTCACTTTAAAGATGGTTTGTGGTGTGTTTTGATGCAACCTGAGGTGTGAAATAAACTTCAGTGGAGTTTGAAATATGTGTGCAGTTTTATCTCTGGTTGAACGATGTGTGTGCCCAGTTGATTTTTTTTTTTTCTCTTTGTCTTTTTTGGGGAGGATTTTATTGTAATTCATAGGGAGGCCTTTGGGAAACTTTGGAAACCACTGACATGGAGACAACTGCAGACCTGAAGTGTTCTGTAAGTTGTGTATTTCATTAGGGAAATTAATATCCCAGAATCTGAAGGAAGAGTGAAGAGACATGTCATCATCAACATGATGATGACATGTCGTTACTAAGTCCAAATTTAGTGCAGTCGTCTACCATAAAATGATTAGAAGATTCATTTAAAAAAATGCAGTGTGGACTTCCTTAGCGCCTCACAGAGCCCCACAGAGATCAGCTCCATGCCATGCTGCACTGATGCAGAAGTTTATGCAAAACTAATCCCAAACAAATACAAATACTCTTCAATGTATATGATTATACATTGTAGAGTACGTGGAAATACTTTTTAGAATGCCAACAGTTATGTATAAATATCCTCTTTGTTGGTCTTCATAGTCACATTTTTCGAGAAACCTTTTTATATTTGAAATAGCTATTGGTCACAGTCATTAAAATTAAGAGAAATAAATACTTCATATCACTCCATGTGTAAGAGATCTATTTTTTTATTGAACTACTGAAATAAGTTAAGCTATTTGATGCTATTCTAATTCCTGAACTTAATTGAATGAATCCCAGAATTCATCCATACAACAGCTCATATGTTTTCTTTGTGAATATTAAATCGTTAGCACAATTTTCTGAACAAACAAAAACAAACTTGTTCTCATGTTTATATAAATCATATCATGGTCAAGTGATTTTTTTCCATAAACATTTTCTCATAAAGAGCAAATTGACTAACCTATAAGGGTTATTAGGTTCAATGTGTTTGAAAATGCTTGAACTATCCCACCTTTCTTCATTTTTTTGCCCTAAAAGCGAGCCTGTTTTCAGAGATTTTGAGGAAGTTTTCCTTTAGGGTTTAACTGCTTTTTCCACTCATTTTCATTCCAGTCTCAAACAGGAATATTTTACTTATGACTCATTGAGCCAGGAAAAGCCTCTTAAACCCAAAGGATGCATCTGTGTTGACATACAACAGTCAATTTAACAGAGAACCTATTCTTCATTGAAACTTTAGGCACTCTGTTGCCAATATGTGACAACAATGCACAAACACGTGCATCTCCGGACACCAAAGACAAGAAATTATTTTCTTTGTCTTGTGGTTACTAGCAGGGCTGTACATGCCAAGTAGGTCAGCACTGTCTGACAAAGCTAAACACACATAATCTGTAGAATCAGAGTGGACAAGTCTGTACAGTCATCACAAAGAGATGCAAGTTCAGGAATCTAACGATGACTGATTATTTGACTCCTGCATATTTACAGATTACCCTCAGTTAAACTTGTGACTAATTTATTCTGTTTAAAACAAACAAACAAAAAATACTGAAAAAAAGTAAGATTGTATGAATAAAACAAATACTGGAATTGCATGGAGTATGAATATTATTAAGATGAGTTATTTAAATAATAATTCCCAAGCTAACAGTGCTTGTCCAGTTTAACTTTTTTTTTTTTTTACCTTGAACCATTAAACTGTCTCTTTTCAGTTGTATGTGTAACTCTGATCTAAAGATTCTGAGATGTTTCTTCTCTATCCATCTTTTTTTGGACTATAATGACTATAAAATGTTATGCTTTTCAGCCATAAAGCTACAACTGCTTGACCTTCCACTGCCACTCTGACTTAGAGTTACCAATAATGATTTTTTTTCTAAGATTAAACTCTGTAAATGATCCACATTTCTGACTGGTTTTAGTTTTTTGTACAACTAAAGATAAATGCTTAAACATTTCAAATACAAGCAAAGCCTAAGTAAAAAACAAACAAAAAAAATATTACTTTAGCTAAAAGATTTCCCACCTCTTGTCTGGAAAGTACAACCTGTCAGCCAAGGGTGCTTTAGAGGTATAATTTTTCTAAATGTTTTTACAGAAAAACCTGGCAGATGCAGTGGGGAGAAAATCCTGCTGAAAGGGAAAATTTTGTCAAATACCTTATTGTTCTGCTCTCATTAGGATTATTAGCTTGTAGTCACCTCTTGTTTATAAGAGGAATTTTGAATGCTCGTTGGTTATGTCTACCAGCACAAAATATTGATATTTTCTACTTATTGACCTGCTACTTAATACGCATTAAAATCACTGAAACCCTCTGTATTCTGAGCTCTTACATAAACCTACGACAGAACAAACTCAGCCATCTTTAGGGCTTCAGATACAAGATATTCAGGACTAAGTAGCAGCTGCATTTATGTATTTATATAAGTATTACATCTATATTTAATGCATATTTGTCTGTGTTTTTGCTGTCTTGGCAAACATAATGGTATCTTTCTTAATGTAAAAACAGTTTTTTATAAAAAGAAAAAAATTGTTGTGTCATCATCTGCCCCAGTATGTCTTGTGTGATTACATTATAAAATAAAAGTAGTTCACAGCTAAATCACTGAAGAACCTATGTTTTAGAACTGAAAGTATCCATTAATCTTACAGTGCAGTTCAGTTAAGTTACATAAACACACTTTTCCTTTCATTTTTTTTCATCTGCATAGCTGAAAGATGACATAGTGCTGTTTTTTGACATCAAAGCAGGGCTTACAGGGCTGAGTCAACCTTGGCTGGATCATTTTCTATTCATTTGAAATGAGGAGAAATTTGGTAACGTTTTATCTTACATAATATTAGAGTTTTGAAGGCATATAAACTGGTGTTTCCTTTGTGGCTGATATTGCAGAAATGTTTTTGTAGCAGTGCTTTCCTCTGCCCATCGTGTGCAGCTGTGGGGGATTTCCCCAGAAAGTGACAATGCTATTTTTCTGTTTATTTCTTTGTGAGGCTGTGGGTCTGACTAGGGAATAAAAATGAGGGACACATCTTGACCACTGTGCCCTGCCCTTGTACTGTATAGAGACTGACAAATATGCATGCTCTCGCTGGAAAACCTGAACACAAAGGGGAACTCCAAACCACAAAACCCTTAGGATAATTATCAAATAAATGACCGAACCGCTATACAGAAAAAGAGCTTACTGTGGAAATGATTTCTCTAAGAATTTTCAACTGAAAGAGAGGCCTGCCCTTCTCATTCTCAATTTTGAGGAACACAGGGGCTTCTTTTTGGTTTCTTGCTCACTTGCCATATTGGGAAGCAAGTCAGGAATCTTGAAGGGCTTTGTTTCAACATTCAGAGATAATCTAGTGTGAGGATTTTTTTGCTTTTCATATCTGTCAGGAAATCAAATTGCTATGCTTCAACATGTGCGAAGCCTTTCACAATAAGGCACAGCAGTTTGCATCAGCTATTTCGTTCTTCCTTTCATTTCCAGCAGCAATGCAGCATCTCATACTTACCTCACGAGTCCGCAGCTGAAAGTTTTTTCCCTCATGATAGCAGTTGTAGGTTCTCAGCAGTGACAGGATGTCAGACCTGAATATGAACACAAAGGCTGGATTAGTGCTAACAATTCACCCACAATGCAGGTATTGCTGGCGATAAATGAAACGTATCATGTCTAATCAACACACTGACTTTGGTTTATTGTCTGTGTTCACTAAGCACTTACTTTGGTATGAGCTTCTCTTCGCTGAGCTTTACAGAGGTCTGACGTTCACACATTCTCACTGGAGAAAACGAGACAAAACTGTTTATATAGTCTCTGTTCATAATCCCAAACAACAATTTAAAATTAAAGATTTGCTGAGAAAAAGGCACAATGTCACCTTATGCGAGTCATTTATAATGGCAGCAAAGAAAATCAATGTAGTTCCTAATAAATTTCTTCACACCTACTACACTTTTCGTACTTTATCACATTACAATCTCAAATACTTAAATTTGTCTCTAGGGGTTTGTATTATGAACCAAAGCAAACTAGGAACATATGAATATGAATGAAAATGATGTGTTACTACATTCTTTAAAAAGAAAAAAAGTAAAAGTGCGGGCTGGCTTTGCATCCAGACACCTTGAAATTCATCCAATTAAATCCCAATGCACCCATTTATTCTTCAGGTCAACAAATTAAGAAGCAAACTCTCAATGTTTAATTTCAATAAAAGCTGCTTTGTGAGGCCTGGGAGTTTTGTGAGAGAATACTGGAAAACCAAAAAGTATTTTGAAGACCAAGGAACACAGAAGCAAGGTGAGGGATGATTAGGACAAGTTTAAAACAGAACTTCTGATCAGTCCCTTAAGTGAAAAGGAAATAATATCATACAACTGAAAACCCAATGTGCACACTAACTCTAGAGGAGCTTCAGAAATCCACAGCTCATTTCAATCCCACTGTGAAATGGAGTAGTGGCAGCATCATGCTGTGGGAATCTTTTTCTACCACAGGAAATTCATTCATTTGTTCAGAAGAACAGATGAATGGACCTCAATACAGAACAATACTGATCTAGATTAAAGCATTTTCATGAGTCAGAATGGCCAAGTCAAAGTCCAGACCTATTTCCAGTTGACAACTTGCCAAAATTTCTGTTCATAGATCGTCTATCCTGCCTGAGCTGTATTTGCAAAGAAAGAGCAAACATTTTCAAACATGTAGGTACAAACCTGCTACAGACATATAAAACACCTGCAGCTGTAAAAGCAATGTTAAGTGTTTCTATAGACTCAGAATGATGAATACATGTGCAAGACAACTTTGTTTGATTTTTATTCATTGAAAAAGAAAACTAAACCATAAAATACCCCCTTTGCACTTCACATTTACGCAGCACTTTGTGTTGGTCTAGCACAAAGAAATCTATAAAAAAAAATCAACCCACACAATGTGATAAAACGGTAAAAAGTTAAAGGATATTTAACTTTATGACTTGAGTGGAACCTTTCCTTACAAACAAAACTTCTGGAAGCCCTTGCTTTAGGGCTTCATGTAAGGACACTGAATTAGGAGAAATCACATGGGGTTGTTGACACCAAGCCAAGAGAGGGGGAAAAAAAAAGTATTATCTTGTGCTAGGGTTACAGAGAGTCTGAGGAGGAATGTCTTTGTCTCATTCAGGGACAAAATCTGCCTCAGCTTCCAAAATAATAATGAAATGTAAAATAGACTTTAGTTCTCTGGAACTTTAACAAAAATACACACATAAACAAAATCCAGAGAATTTGGGTTTAATTTTCTTGTTGTTGCGCAGTAGAAGATAAGGAAAGTCCATTAACTACTGATTAATTAAAAATATCACATGACACATCCCGAGGAAAGCTGTGCTTTATCCATGTATCCTAGTTTTAGGAACAAAACGAGGGAATTTCCTAGTTTGGAAAACCCATTTTTTGAGTGGAGTGGTGGGGGGGAGGAGCATGCTGGTATAAAACTCCAAAACGGAGCTCAGTGGAAACGCTAGTCTTGTCTCCAGCATGGCACTTAATCTTCAGGCTGTCTGTCGGTTCGCTCTCCTGAGCTTCTGCTGTCTACTAACTGCAGGTAAGAACATGTTTATACAACAATTCTTAATGAAGCCAAAGTACATTATAGCTTTCTTCTGCAAAAAGAAAAAAAAAAGAAAAGAAATCTGGGTGAACGAGGACTGTGCCTTCGTGGATTAACCTTTAATCTTGTTTTTGTGTCTGTGCAGTGCGAGAGGCAGATGGCACATACGTCCCCGGAAGATGTTTATGTCCACAGACTACAAACGGGATCAGGGGGCAACTAACAGACCTTAAGGTTTACCTTACAAGTGCCACCTGTAGCAACGTTACAGTCATGTGAGTTCCAGACACTGCGGCCTGCCATACAGCAGCCAACCTTGAAATATATTAAAAGTTGTAGTAAATGTGTTTTATTTTTTCCTGTGCTTTTCAGAGTGACACTGAAGAGAAACAACTCAAATGTTTGCTTAAATCCCGAAGCACCAATGGGGAAACAGCTGATTCGATGCTGGAAAAGGTAAGAAACTTAACAAAACACTTATTTCCAGAGTGTCCCCAGCAGTAATAATTAAAAATACTGCATCTTTAAGGGTTTATTAAGAAAATCAGTATAAAGTACAACTTCTAAATACAGTAAGTGAACCATTTAATGCTTCAGCTTAGCGGTAAATAGACACTAAGCTGGAACAAGGTGGGATCCGATTTCACATAAATCACTCCTACCTGTATTTGATTGTTGTCAAGCTGGTTTTTGTAAATACAGAGCACCTAGTTTAGCACCTTGTTGATCTTTCCTACAGATCATGTTGAAGTGTTTATTTTCCCATTCAAATGTGTGACATTACTTCTAATGCTTTTTACTTCCTTCTCAGAGCTCAGACGTTGGGCAGCAATGTGAAAGTGTGTCTGCGGAGGAGGAGACGGCGTGGTGGGCGCGGGCCGAGGCCCCAGCAGAAGGCAAGGAGGCACACCAGAAGAACATCATCCTCACAATCCAAATAGTTCTGCAAGTTCACAAACAGTGTGAAGCTACTGTGTGGAGCGAAGCGTGTACAGACTGATGGCGGCTGCATTGCAGGCTGTTTTTTGTGACTGCAGTACAACAGTGCCTGTTTTAAACACTTGTTTTTAATCTGTAATAGTAAAGCTCATCATCATGCTCCCTTTAGTTTTTTATCTAAGCTGAAAATATGTATTAGTTGGCAGCAGGGGGCTTTGCCCCCCAATGAGACTGACTTTATTTCTATGAACAAAGTGACAGGTTTCACTTTGAAGCATTGAAAAAGGAACTGTTTATATGTAGTTACAAACAGCTGGGAAAAGTGTGTGCCATGTATTTATTTTTATATATAACTTTTTGAAGTGGTTTTCTAAATAAATATGAAATAACAGATCTGGTGTCATTTGATTTTTTTAGGCTCAAGCTTTGATAGTGCATCACAGTTAAAGGAAGGGGAGGATAAGTCTTTCCTTAACAGGACATGAGGGGTCAGTGAGACCCTGGCCTCACTGACCAGGATGTGAGTCAGCAGCTGCAAGAAAAACAAACTAATCTGTCTTAAAATAGCTGTACAATAATGTGTATTTAAGCTGTAACAAAAGAAACTATATTAAGTCAATTCACAGTAGAATATGAGTAAAGCATCACTGTCAGATTGATCTAAAGATGTAAAGCAAAGGTTTTACAGCACAGATCAGAGTACAGTAATTATGTTTTATAATTTTATTGTTGGTTGTGCACAACAGACATTCCTGTTTGAATGAGCCACTGGATGTTGTATTAACTCATAAATATGCTGCCTGAGTGGTCTTGTGAAAGTATTTCATAAGCTACACCCAGGAACAGCCACAAGAAAGGGCCTGCAAAAATAACAGAGTTATCCTTCAGCCCAACATTTAATAACAGATGCACGCTCCAACCTGCTCTGCTCCAATCTCAGAAAATAAGAAGAAATCCTAACGGCTTTCATATAAACTCTTGCGAAATCATCATGTGATCGCTTTCCCACAAAACGGCTGACAGAACATGGCTGTGAAATAGAAACTGAAAGTAAATTTTACAACAGGATAGGCATTGTTAAAGGGTAATAGAATGCAGGTGGGATTTTCCATAACTGCTCTGTCTCCATAACTGAGTGAAAGTCAAATATTATGGTGGTCTGATTAAACGTTAACCTGCAAAAACAGCAAAATAACAGTAGAAAGTTACAAAGATACACATAGGTTTTAATCTATAAAAATTTATTTTGGCTGAATGATCCATATCAAGTCACAAAGGTTTATTGTAGCCATGAGCAATATTCTGGCAAATGTCTGGCAGAAAATTGGATCACATGCAGAGTGATTTTAACTAATTGGTTTCTTGGCCTGCACCCAGCTTTTAAGGATGCTTTAAAGTTGTTGCCAACTTAAGGTTAGCGCCATTCCAGAGACTTGATATTATCCTGGTTTATTTACTCCAAAATGGTTCGGTTGAGTGTTTGGCATAATTAAGAAAATAAATAAGCTGGTACAATGTGCTGGTACACTGAGCTGATACTAGGATTGAAAGCTTTACTTTGACTCCTCCAAAAATCATTCTCGTTTTTGTGGGCAAACAGCTCAATGCTGTCTTATTTGATGGTAAAAACTTTCCCCCAACATTTGGCTTGTATAGAGAGCAAATCCAACTTTCCATCTGTCTTGCAGCTGTTGATTTTGGAAGAGACTTCATTCTTAATCCAATGAAAAGCAAAACTTTCTTCCTAATTATGATGTTACTGCTGACTTTTTCACACTGTATTATTACAAACAGCAAATCTGATTAAATGACATTTATTTATTGTCCAGTCTTAATTCAGATGGACCTTCTGACTGACTGACTTGCATTTCTGATTAAAATCACTTAACAACCTACTATAAGAAAAAGATATTTTCTGCAAATATTTTTGGTTCAATGATTTCTAATTTCCTTTTCTTCATAAAAGGCTGCCTTTGAAAACACATTCCACATTGGTTGGGCTGCACTGCGCAATCATCAGAATCCACTCCCCTATCAAACATTAATAGAGATACTGCAGGAGAACCGAGAAGACAAACACTGACTCATCCCGCCTACCACCTGTTAGACCGGCTGCCCCCGGCAGGCGCTACTGGCCTATTACAACCAGTACAAACAGACTTTGGGACAGTTACTTCTCATAAGCCACAACATCACCCTGAGTGCACACATGCACTGTCCAGTCCAACCCCCATTTCTCTTTTACCCTCACCATTGTCACCTGCAAAAGGCAATGAATAATCTTAAAATGAAAGCATTCTATTTCTTTTTCTAACTATTTAATTTTGTAAACAAATTAAATCATCAATAATTGTATTTGAATTTGAAAACATTGTGTATCTCATAATCTGCATTTGAAAGAGAACATCCTGCATAGACTATTGCAGACATTTAAACCCACAAAATCGTAAAGCTGAGCGTAATTATATTTGCCACTTGGCCTGTGATCAACCTTTAATAACACACAATCTTTAGACAAACCCTCCCACAACCAACATGAGCTTTTCAGAGTAAAAGAAGTGTCCCATTGATGAGGTGCAGCAGAGACAGGGAGTGGTGCTGAAAAGGACTTCAGGATAATTTCCAGAATATACACTCTGCTCAAAACAGGAGAGAACATGCAACCAATCAGCTTTTCAAAAATATTGACGAAGATACATTTCTAACTGAGAAACTTGCTCCCACATGCAAGAATGGTTTGTAGAAAACCCTCTGCTGCAGGGCAGCAACAATAAGAAACATCACCCACACAAAAGATTATGTTTTTATTTGCACATATATGTGCATGTAACGCACAATGTATCAAAATGTATTGTTATTGTCTCATCAGTATATGCAATTTTCATTTTGTAAAGAACTACCTGGAGAATAAGTAGTTATTTACTGTCTAAATAGCATTTATTTATAATACACACACACCCACACAGATATATATATATATATATATATATATATATATATATATATATATATATATATATATATATATATATATATATATATATATATATATATATATATATATATATATATATATATATATACTTCCTCCAAAACTGGTTGTGCAATGGCACTGAAAGAGTTCAGCATTGTCTTCATCTGATCAGCCAAAGCTCTTCAAGTCTTTTACTAACTTGTTTTATATATATATATATATATATATATATATATATATATATATATATATATATATATATATATATATATATATATATATATATATATCAGTACCATGAAGTCAGGCTCTCTATCCTGTCCAATTTTACTGTTAAAATGGGGGTATTATGTAAACTTGCCAGTTTGAGCTCAGTCATCTTATAATGTTATTCTCTAATAAAAAAAGGAGCGTTGAATGATACTTGAATCTCCCATTCAAGTATCATTCAGAGGTGCCAAGATGTTTGCTCTCACAAAGTGACGCACATTTCTTAAAAGTTCCTCACTGGAGCTTCAGTCCCCAGTTGAGAATCCCCTCGTTTAGCACATCTCTCCCTCACAACTCCTCCAGACTAGCAGCAGCAGAAATGAGCAAAAACCTGGTGGAACAATGTATCTGCTGAGCTCATCATACGAACTACTCCTAGTTCCTAGAACTAGTCCGATGCGCCCTATAGGACGGTTATACAAGGCTTAATGGAGGGGCATTGATGAAAGTGGAGTGTCAGAAAAAGTAGGAGCTTCTTAAAGAGACAGAGACCCAATTTTAAGGCGTTTAACTGAGGAGCCAAATTATTTTTACGTGTCTTTGATATATACAACATTTTATAACAACTAAAGGTGACATAGTTACTTGATTGTGCTGTAACATATGACGTGCCTAGAAAATACACAATAACCCTGTCTTTAACATGTTTCTGTAAGATTGTACATTGCAATCAAGAGTGTCCTAATACATTTCTTCATAAATCAGTCAGTATGCTGCATAATATGACAGTTCACACAACAATGTTCCCACTTCACTTTGGCTTAGTGTTTTGATGGAGTCATGCATGCAACCATGCTTCCTCCAAAGCTGGTTGTGCAATGGCACTGAAAGAGTTCAGCATTGTCTTCATCTGATCAGCCAAAGCTCTTCAAGTCTTTTACTAACTTGTTTTAGTATTGTGCAACAAAGTTTAAACAGGTTTCAACATATACTTTCTTCATTGTTTCTAACTGCAGCAAGTGTGCATTGAGGTGACTGCAGTTGAGCGCATTACTTGTTGCTGTCATTAGAAAATCTGTACTTGCTACCTAAAGACCTTTGTGAACCTCAATGTGAGAGAGTGAGTGAACTTTGCTCTAGGAGAGGCACCTGGTCAAGGCTGGTAAAATGATCTTTTCATTTTCAGATTATGGCCTCAGCTGCTCATAACGAAACATTCGCAAGTAAAATGTAGCTATAGACATTGCTATTAGTATCTTTTGTAATAGTAACATTTTCTGAACGTTTCACTGATTTTGCATTGGTTAATGGTAAATCTTTTATAGGCCATCAGTTAATATTAACTCTGCTGACAAGGATTTGCACATAGCAGAAAGAAACATTAAACATTGACAGATTTCTTATCACAATATGCATTTCTCAAACCACTGACTCACACATTAGCATTTGTGGTTAAGGAGTTGAAAACTTCTGATATATTTAACACTGTGATGCTGATGATCCAATGGTGTCACCTAGTGTTTGCAGCAAGAATTGCACCTTTTTGTCACACATGACCCACTAGGCAACGTTTAATATAATCTGATCGCAAGATTTAAAAGGCAAAGCCAGTTGAATGGAAGAATATGACTTACTTAACCTTCTGTGACCAATAACTTCACACATCTTTCCTAACAAGAATTCATTTCATTTCTGTGTGGTATAGGAATACAGTAAAAGTAAGAGGAAGTGCTGTTAATTTAATGGTGTCAAGTTATTTTTTTAATAAAAGTGCTAATAATAAATACTTTTCACATGTTTCAGTGTGAGCCATTAAAAACTCCTTCAAAACAAATGACAGAGTTTATTCTAGAAGCAGATGTATGAGCCAGAGCACAGATTGGTTAAGGGAAAAAAAAAAAAAAAAAAAAACAGAAGAAAAAACTGCTTACATTAGCAGTAGCAGCTGCCACAAAAATCAGGAAACAGATAATACTGTCTGGGTTTGAGAAGTGATGTGTAGAAAGTCTGGTGATAACTCACCTAAAACACAGAGTATGAAAAAAATGAGATATTCTTTCCTTTCATACTGATGTTTTACTTTTTACTAAAACAATATACACCATGGGCATTTTGTGTAAAAATCCCAAACAGAGGCCACATCAGCACCTCTGATGACCTCTGTTCCTTTCCAGTACCAACCAGCCGGAGAACTGAGACAGGATATCCATAAAAGGATGTCCAGATTGTTTCTAATACATATTTATACACACTGAAAGATGCATCAATTTTCCATAACCTCCGGGATTCCAGTCTGTCACCATTATGATAAATTATTTAACCTTCACACGTGTCTGCACAGAAGATGGACTAAGCTTGATGTGTACAGTGCTTTACAAAAGTATTCATAGGACTTGAAGCTAAACATTTTTGCTTCAAGAGTAATGTTAATCTATACGTTTTTAAAGAAGGCCACACAATACAGTTCCTTAACATCAGAAAAACTATGCATATTTTTGCCTTTAGTATGGAGCTTTTATTGTAATTTAGATGCCTTTTTTTCTGGGATTGCTGCCAGAGTCAACAAAATATTAAATGGTGTCTAAAACTATTAAAATGAGTTTTTTAATCTTAGATAAACAAACTGCCCCTGAATATTAGTAGGCAAACACCAAATGTTTCATCCATTTCAATGTAAAGCTGCTTTGTGGAGGTCTTACAGTTTTGCTACAGAACATTAGAGGACAAACTAACACTGTATATCAACCTTAACCAATAGAAACAAGCTGAACACCAATGATAGGAAGAGCAAAGGAAATAAATACAGGGCAATTCTTTTGAGAGGAGGTTTACCTCGCAGGAATATAACAAACCTAAACAAACACAAATCAGTGGTTATTAACCTTTTTATAATAAAACTACCGCAGGAAATAACTGAGGTTTCTTAGTTGTGTTATTTTTCAGAGACAGTGCAGAAGGTTATGCGCAAGTATAACACATGGCTGCCCCATGTTAAAAACATATTGATCATTGCACTAATAAACATTTCTGATAGATATGTCATCAAAACTTTCACACAAACTGTAATGTATAATTTCCGCAGATACCTGCAGTGTTTAAAAATAGGGTAAAATGTAAAGAGAGTATTCACAGTTTTTATGGCCTATTGCAATTTATAGTTAGCTTGTCAGTGAGGACAGCAGCTAGCATATTGCACTAGGGAATTGAGAACATCAGACTCTCATGTTGGGTTTGGGTTGGGTTCAACCTCAGAAGTGATTGTGGAGTAAACATCACACCTGATTCTGAAAATTAACTGTTTGAAATTTACTGTCACACTGTGCAATGTGTCCAATCTAATGAGGGTTTTGGGACAATCATTGATTGAGGAATAAAATTTTATGTGAACTTTGAAGCAGCACACAAAAAGGGCATCACAGTTTGTCTTTTCTATGAAAACGTCCCCCCTTGCATATTGACAAGATCAATATGACATTATTACAGATATTTTATTGAGTAGGTTTTATCCTACTTGGTTTTGTCTTGCTTCTGAATCATATGGTCAAACTTAAGCAACTTCATGAAGTGGCCAGAGAACATGTTTGATCAAATTCATCTTTATCCAAAGTCTCTGCATGCCAAACAGTTGGAGTCTTCTCTTAACAGCCCTGTGTTAAGAGAAGACTCCCAAACATGATGTAGAGAATTTCTATCTTTTTCGTTGAGGATTGACGTCTCTATACAGGACAAAGTGATAGAGAAACAGATTTGGTCCACCTGGCATTGTTTATCTAAAAAAGTATTGTGCATATATCTACATTTTTTATTCAGTTTATTTATTTAATTATGTATTTCTAACAAAATCTTGCAAATCTATTTCTTGTAGTCCTTTGCACCACTTTTTAGTGTATTTTGTAGCTGAAAGGTTTTACATGCTGTTGTTTGTACTGTCTGTTTAGTTTTTCTCTCTATTTTCCCCATGTGAATATTATCTATTGTCTGATTTGCAAATGTGATCTTATAGATAGATGCCCATTTAACTGTTGAAATGAACAGCCACATCCTCTTGTACTTGGTTATTTACTGTTCATTTAGTGCTAAATGTAAGTTCTCTAAATTTTCTCATCTGTACTTCTCTTTTTCTTAGTTTCAATTTGACTCCAAAATACATTTTACTTGAACAACTCATCTGTTTGGCAATTTGTTCAAAATTAAAGTTAATGGTTGATGTCAGTATTTCCTATGGGCACGAAAGTCAACTGGTGGTACTCCTATTACTGATTTATGGACTTGGATCAAAGCGTGTGCATGTGTCAGGATGCTCCAGCTAAAGTCCACAAAATTGAGATTTTGTGGCAGACACCAGCTTCAAAGCTGCTCAGATGCTCTCCTTTCAGTCTGGGGTATCGGTTAAATTTACAGATATCAGAGAAAAGGGGGATGAATACAAATACATATTAACTTCATATTGTTTTTTGTTTTTTCAATCAACCTCACAGTTATTCGTTGTTTTACTCCATCAAATTCAATCTCGACAAAATGCATCTGAGCTTCTGACTGAAACGTGACATAGTGTGAATTAGCGCTATTACCAACGCTATTTGTTGTTCTGTCTGTATGAAAGTGATGCTCAGCTCTACAAAAACAGGATCTTCCTTGTGAGCCGTCTCTGTCCCAATGTGTGTGTGTTCTCCCGGTGGACAAAGAACCCTCATTGCAGCCTGTGATTGGTTTGATCATCCCGAAATCCGCATCTAATTATCGCACCTCCAGCGGCCAACAGCGCCAGAAGACAAGAAACGTCCAAAAAAAGAAAAAAAAAAGAAAAAAAAAGAACTCCAGATTGCATCCAAAGATTGTGCAAAAAAAAAAATGCAAAACGATTGTAGCATAAAAACCCACATCAGAATAAATGTGGGTGAGGAGATGCACCTTCAGATGACTTGACGTGGTCATTTCTAGTCACTGCACAATTAACATGAGAGCAAAGCGAGCAGGAGCTCACTAAAGTTACATTAAAACCACTCCCTTCTGTATTTATATTTTCAGCACAAAAAGTGGAAATTTACCGCAATCCAACTTCCGAAGTAACATTATTTTTAATTTTTTTCATAACCTCAGTAAACTCCCCCGCCTCTTCATCTTGCTGTGAAAGCCCCGAAATGAATGATATTGTTTCCTACCATATCAGAGTGCGACCCCGTCCTCTTCCGTGAGTCTGCCAGCGATGTATTCTCCTTATCTTTTCTAGTGTTATGCCTTTTTGCCCGAGCGGTATTCTGAGAGGGGATACAAAGCGGACAAGGAACAGAGCCAATAGCAGCAGGCATCGCCTCTCCTCAGCCAATCACCGTTCAGTGTGGGCGGGACCTCATTGACGGTACTCTAAAAGCCATGCAGCGAAAACGCTTCAGTATCTGACCGTTGTCTCAGTAAAATACATTATCACTGAGAACTTATTCATTTAAAAAAAATGAAATGTTGCATAGATTCATTAAACACAACTTGGATGAAGAGAGTTCAGACTTCTAAATAATTAAAATAATAAAAATAAAAAAATGACAATTAGAAAAATACATATGATCAAAAAGGTTTGAAGCGGAAATGTTGTTCATACAGTTAGGGAGAAGATTGTTCATTTTAAAGGTGTCTAGCCCGTGACATCCTTCTCTAGGAAGATAAGTCGCTAAAGAAGCTTGTCTCAATATAAAGTGATGTATCAGAGCATATTATGGGAAAGTTAAGTGGAAAGAAAACAGTTTTTTTTTAGTTTTCTGTGACGTGGATTGCTCACTACACCAAGAGCCATCACATGTAGATATATAGTACGTCATATTTTCTGACAATAAATCAGAGAAAAATACCATAAGTGTTTTAATGGTCTATGAAGTAAAAATGACAGAACTTATGCTCAGAAGTCCAAAATCCTTTTTTAAAATTTATTTTATTTTATATATTTTTTTTAAATAAAAACATATAAAAATAAAGATTCCTGTGCCTGAAGGTTCTGAGGAAGGATGCTCCAAGTTGCTAAAGATTGAAGTTTCCACAGTCATTGATAATTTCAAGAGCTTTGCAGCGCGACAAGATTATTAAAATGAGTAGAAATAAGGGGCACCAGGTGGTTCAGTGGACCAGTGCGCCATATGCAGAGCATACAGTCTCAACAGGCTGTCCCAGCTGCATGTTCTCTTCTTCTCTGTTTGACCTGCTTCCTGACAAGCTGCTAATGAATAGACTAGTCAAAGAACTGAAACCCCCCCCCCCAACAAAACAATATAATTTATATCTTTAAGTGCATTCCTCCTTAGGTAATGAATGTACTTTGTGAGTACTACTCACAGAAATTAACTTCTCAATGACCCTCTATAGATAGAGTACTCTAACTTTCCACTTGTCCCAGTGCACAAGTTTTTATTATAATTTATAATGATCCTCATGTTAAACTGATTACTAAACAAACAAAATACCCACACAACTTGAGTTAGTGCATATTATTCTCTCTCTGCACAGCAGAGCTGAAGTTCCTGCAGCCTGGGAAGATTTATTTCACCCATCCTGTTTTTGAGTCTGGATCTGCCATCTCGGGAACTATATCAGGGTGGAAACAAGAGCTGAAGGAAGTCTCTCTAACCCTGCGTCTGAATGGGAGCTATGATTTACCATGCACAAAGGAAGTGAGCTGTTCCAACAGCTGACCAACTTCCCTCTTAGAAAACAGTTCTGTAAAAAAATAAAAAATAAAAAAATGGGGAAAAGATGGTGGAGTGCTTCTGAAAATATGCAGCCTGATTATTATGGGGTCACTCTGCTGCTAATTTACCAGAAATCTTTGTAAGGGTAATAACAGAACTCAGGATGTGGGCCAGTGAGTGAATTCAGCATGCTCCAAACAAAGACTCTCTGTCTTTTTTTATAACTCACCAGAACATCTCATCTCGCCTGACTTGATTCACATGTTAAGACACAAAGCAATCAAACAAAGCAACAGAGGGAAGTAGCTGCAGGGGATGTGATTTGTTTCACTTGTTTAAGCTTTGGGATATTTCTGTGTGTTTTCACGTGTTTGACACCAGATATATCTGTGAAGAGCATTTTTTGTTTCTTTTGATGAATGAGGTGCTGTGTTCTTTTTGATTCCCTCTGCTGAGAGATCGCTGTTTTCAGTCGTACATGTTTCACACCTGCAGCTGAGTGAACAAAGGACCAGGAGGTTTGGGGTGCATTCTTTGGCAGCACTATTGATTCACAACCTGAACAAAGAGGGGGACATGCATCTTTCACACCCTGATAAAAACCAGGAGAAAACAAATCATTTTCTTATCACCCAGGCCCACACAAATATGTTAATTTTATGATTCATGCAGCTATGTTACGATCTCTAGACCACAATAGTAGCCACAGTAGCAAGAGCTACTATTAATCCATATTGTGGCGAGACACAGGCCTGTGGTAGTGGTTGTGCAGCCTATCTTACATTTCTCTAATCACCATAATAACATGGGCTCCCCTCCCAGAGCTCCGTCTCCATGGTCACCGCTCACACATGACATACACACAATGAGGAGGCTTGAATGTGACTAACACATGCGTCCACACATGTCTGCTCCTTCGTTTACACACTTCTGCATATTTTCTTTTTCCTCTGAATGAAGAAATCAGCTGATCTAATTTGTGAGCTTATGAATAATGCATGCATCAGTAACTGCATTTGTCCACCTTAGCATCTGCTCTTCAATCAACGCTGGCTTAGCAAAAACAGGCAATCAGACTAAAAGCTACCACGTGCTCGTTCAGAAAAAAATGGTTTTATTTTATTTTTTTATTGCTTTTGCAGTGATATTTTAGACATTTTTAAAGGGAAAAAATAAAGAGATTTGTACATTTCTTGCGAACGGCAACAATCAGTAGATCAGAGCAACACCATGCTTGTTTGGCTATTTTCCATTTTTGCACCAAGTCTGAATATATATGCATGCTTCGCAATTTGCAAAAAGGAACATCACTTGTTCAGTCGGTGATCATAGGTGCAGTGTCTGAGGTGGTGTCTGGTTCAGACTCATTCATCTCCTCCATCTCCCTTTCGACAGGCTCCTCCCTCTCTCTGAACCAAAGCATCTCTTTCCACCTTCTCCTCCTTTCTGTGTGAGCAGGTGCTACTGTTTGCACTTGCTCCAGCATGGCCTGGACGCTCTCTGCTCTCTGTTGTGGCTCAAAGCTGCAATCTGGGTCTGTGAGAGTCATTTCCTCTCCCTTTCTTCCTGTCACTGCCTGGAAGAACGAGGATGTGCCGTTGGAGCCAGATCTTTTTGTTACGCAGATAGTTGTTAGGCTTTGGTCACTGTTGCTCTCTGGTGAACTCTTGGGAGACTTGGTCTTTGCTTTCTTGCTTAGTATGAAGTTGAAAAATGCTGTTACCAAAAGCATTGATCCTGCAGTCAAAAATTACATGCCTTTATTTATGGTTGCCAACAGAATACTGCATGCCTTGCAAAATATTCACACCCCTAAACATTTTTTGTAAATGTTGTCACATTACAACCACAAACTTCAAGGTATTCTTTGGACAAAATAAAGCTCAGAATTCCATACTAATCCAAAAGGACAAGTTTTCAAAAGATTAGATAGAAGGAGAAAAAATACAAAGCATTCCTCAAAAAAACCTGTTAGAAGATGAAAGACATCTGAGACTGGGAAGGAGGCTCACATTCCAGCATATTCATGGGACACAATGGCTCAACCTACCTCAGTTTGTGCAATTTGCAAAGAACAATAGGTAGCAATTTCTATACTTAGATTTGTTGGAATTTAATATCTCCTAAAAGACCAGTAATGGGGCTAAATTGAAATGATTGAATTACAAATATTCTAAAATCATGTTTTTTAGTTTCATTTCACATTCATCCCTTATTTTGTCTGTTATCTAAGCTATCAAGAGAAGATACTGTTGCTTCTGGTCGTAACAAAATGTGAAAAAGTTCAAGAAGTGCAAATACATTTGCAAGGCACTTTTATTTTCATGGTGAAAATAAATTATGCTTGTAAAAGCGTGCAGATTTTTTCTTATTGCATCAGATTCAGGCATCCCATACTCACCCAAATACTAAGCCATCAGGTTTTAGAGCAAAAGTATTTACAGCCGTTAATGCTGCACAAGCTATTTTTTTACCTGGGATGATTGCGTGCCAAACCAACACAGGGTGCAAGAAGCAGACCACTGACATGATGGAGTAGTAGAGGAATTTATGAAAGCCTCCAACACGAGCCATCTTCCCCCACAAGACAAATACTTGCCAGTTTGGAGGACAGCTGAAGATTTAAAGGGAAAATTATGAGAACAGCAGCTGGAAAGTACAGTCTACAAGGAGTTTTACATTTAGCATTCTTTCTTAAAAATCTGAGACAATTAGAACAGAGAAAGAAAGACAAGTCTGCCCTCTCATGGACATTCAAGTTAGGTAATAAACTAGAATGTGTGCTGCAGCGATGCTTGGATTTTGCGAAGCGTATTAGCAGACAGTGTCTTACATGCAGTGAGAGTAAACAGCACGTACTTGGAGAATCAGTGTGACATTCTTATTTGTTCTTGGGACGGATCCTAATAGAAAATATTCTCAAGTAAAAGAATATAACCTTCAATGACACAAGCAGTTTGAATAAATGCTATGTTTAAACAGTAGGCATTTGTATGAATGTCCACTGTTTTTTCTGCTCTTGTTAACGTTCTCGTATTTGCCACATCCAGTTAGCGATGAGTAATTTGCAGCTGCATGGGAGATGCTAATGCATTCTAACACTAATCAGCCTCGTCTTGCAAGGAGATGGTCTAAATCCACAGCTACAACGATCCTGGTTAAACTGAGAATGTGAAACTGGTCTTTTTTCACATTCTTAGCTGGGGGGAGATAAATGATAATTTGTAAGACAGATCATAACAAGAATTGTTAGATGTGAACTCAAAACATTAGAATTAAGGCATTTAATTGGCGGCAAAAATGATTAAAACTCTCAATCAAAAGTGAACAATATAAAAACAAATAGTATAACTGTGGTCACTTTAAGTGCGAGAAGGAGAGTTTTGTTCATAATATAATTTGTCTCACAGCTGTGTGGTTTATGGTGCATTCAATTTGCCCTAAACATTCACAATTTCAAAGTTCAAAGCTGTTTAAACAAACAAACTAACACCCTGCAGTTGGGGTCTCAAAATAACCCAGAGTTTAATTGAAAATGGCTGCTTTGCATAAAAAAAAAAAAAAAACAAACAACAAAAAAAAACCCATTTAATTTAACCAGTGTGAACTGCATATTTGCACTTCTGGTGGTTTTTATGTCACTAAATTAGAATCAAACATGACATAAAGCAGGAAACATGGTGTTTCAGTTGGAGGGAGAGATGCTGTTATTAGCAGGCACTGCCAATATTACTCATTCATTCACACATTCATTTTTAAAACGCTTTAAAACAGAAGGGAACCAAAGTGATATATAAAAAAAAATACAAGATGACCATCCAAAACCCAACTTATGGGACAAATTTAACTGGACATTACAATTATGTTCCTTATTCAAAAGTTCCAAACCAAAATTTTTCGGATGGTTGTGTACTTACGGCATACACATGGACAGTAGGGAATCCAGAAAGTATGCCAACTCAAACATCATGATGCCGACAGAGGATGTTCTGCCGAAAGGGAGAAGCATGTAAACAAACAGAATGTCAGTGATGCAACAATTTTTATGTGCTATAAACTCCATATAAATAACTTGGGTTTGCATTTTTGCAGACACTATAAAATTATATTTTGTGTGGAGATAGCTTATGGTGTGTAAAACCAAAATAAACTGTCTCTGTCCCAGGAGAGATGTTTTCCTCCGGTTTTGTGGGAGTTTGGCTTTGATACAATAATATTAGGAGGAGTAGGAGGACAGCTTCCCCTTCTGCACTCTGCCCCTCCGTTTAGCCTTTTGACTCCTGCAAGTGTTATCATTATAAAACAGATTATAACCTGAAGTCATGTTTTGAAAGCCCACAGACCACTTTTATTTTTTGATATGTTACAAAGAAGAGGTAAAAAAGAAGAACAGAATTAAGTTTTGCAGAAATTGTGGAGCATGAAGTAGCTTAAAAATGTAAGCACTTACATCAGGTAGATGCCAAGGCTGTTGAATTCTCCCTGTTGTACTGTCTCTACTCCCACAGCACACAACACTGAACAATAAAAGGATAAATGAGTTGCTTAGTGTTGGAGTAATGAGCAGATTCCGTCCACCAGATGTCAGAGTCAGATCATTGTTTGCTCGGGGTTCTGCTGGACTAGGATTAACACCTCAAACTAAGATAAATATGTTTAATATTTTCACAAGCGGACGTTGTTCTCAGTTTTTCCCACCATATTTTACCCCACACTGCTTTTCTGTATTTCTCACAGTCTTTCTTGAGGCTCTTCTGTTCTTCTTTTACACATTTGTGTATAAGTAGCAGAACATAAAAACTAATCTAAACTTTGCCTTACAGCCTATTTTTTATTTTATTTTAACCCCCTCATGCAGAGCCAACTTAAAATCATCCATTAAATTAAGTACCAGTAATTTTTGTAATTGTTACCATTTATTCTCTCATTGACACAGAACTCTGATAATAGCTTGCTCATTATTGGAGTTACACTCAAGCATTGGTGTCAACAGATGACTTCACAATGAGTCAATAATGACAAGTCCAGCGTCACCAAGCCAGTTTGCCCAATTTTCTAGAAAAAGAATGCTGCACCATGCCAAAAGTCTGCACGTTAAATTATATTTGTGCTCTCATAACAACATCCAGATGTCTGCGATTCAAACCAGCTTGTACACAATCATGGTTAGAAAAAAGTCTTGGACAATTCATTGGTTTGTAATCACACTGATTCATAAAATCTTGGTTTGTAAACATCAAGAGATGTTGGCTCCTCAGCGATGCTAACAATATCATCCATTTCGACATTCTTGCAAATACGTTGGAGCAATGCTATCTGGAATCACATATTTCAAAATGAACTTTGGAAGAAAAGGTAAATGATGGACATTGGTCTTAAATTGCCAAAGAGGTAAAAAAAAAATCATAATTTGCTCATGTAAGATCTTTAGAAAGTTTTCTAACTCAAAACTTCTGTATAATTAATTTTGAAGTAGAAAAAGAAGAAAATACATATGTAACACCAAGCATCAGCTTGTTCAAAAACGACATGAAAATGGCTGAATTTCTGTAAGATTTTATACAGACTTACTTTGCAAACTGTTTTAAAAATATTACAAATTTTGCATGTAAAAGTTCACTTGTAATCCTAACTGATCAAACCCAGAGTGAAACGAAGTCTACTTACGTAAATCATCTATTTATGCAATGCATGTCTTATTTCAATTGAAGATATCAGTAAGAAAGACAAAAATAGCCTTGAATTAAAGTTGGAGCATAAACCTTCTAAAAGGCAGAAAAAGCCCACATAAAATGAGAGAAATTCCTTCCTGGTTTAAAGGAGTGTTTACAAGCTGTGATACTTGCCAAAGGGGTTGTTTCTGAACATTGACCATGTCCAGTGGCAACTAAGATTTTGTTCCAGATCTAACACTAATAAAAAAAAGAACTATATTAGCATATTGGGGAAATACTACATGTTTCTTTTTTGCCTTTAAAAACCATCTTTCTTTTTCTAGCTGCTTTTTTTATAATAATGCAAAAATGTTACTCATTAATTCTTTCAGGCCACTTCACTCACAACTCCAAATGGATATCCCACAAATTTGATTACTGACTAAAACATCTTTGAAATGACTGTGAAACCTTTGTGCAATAACCTGTATTTTCCCTATGAGATAAGTTCGGTAATGCAACAATCGCTGTTTGACATATGGAAGCAATTTCTTTGGCTGGTGTACTCCAAAATCCAGAGATGCAATCTTTGCTGGAGGGAAGCTATGGGAATGTGACTTAAACATGTTCTGGTAGCTTGGATAGTGAAAGGGGAATTAACGCTGCATATAGCTCAGCTGGATATTAACATACATGCGCACCCTGCATAAACGTCTGCAGCGAACACACACAGAGGCCAAAGGAGTGACTCAGACGTGGAGACGCGTGAACAGGCAGCCGCTCAGACAGAGGCACATGCACACACAAACCAAAAGCATACATACATGTGTTTTTACACATAAAAACCCAAAAAAACAATGCACTGTTGTGGGCGTAAATGTACAACAGCTTGTTCAGTTAAGCCCTATAACCCAGCTGGATATGAGTCTTATAGCTGGTATGATGTGAGGCACATGTCTCCAAGTTAATGTTCATTGTCTGCAGCTGTCTGAATTTAAGAAGAGGGGTCCCATGTTTTTCAAGGAGGAACTTGAGAGCTGCTCCTTCCATGTAGGTTTAATGTGCTGAGGGTAATCGTGTGTCTGAGGAAACCACAGGAGGAGGAACAATGATAGCTTACCATCAAGTGTGCCTTTATGTGTACTTACAGTATATCAACAGAGTGGTTTCAGGACTACAGCTGACCTTTGTTGAAATATGATCTTTTATTGTAGTACAATGTCTTGCAAAAATATGCTCACACCTTGAACTTATCACATTGTCCTTGCATTTTAGCCAGAAACGTCAACGTATAAAAGAATTTAATGTGATTTATAAACTTTAGAAAGTTGAAGAAGTCTTCTACGACAAATCTGATTTTCTACAAATCCAGAGCAGATAAGTACTTAGCATATTTATGAATCTCAGCACCTGTTAGATGGAGATCTGGCCAGGTGTTAACCTCTGAGAGCAGGAAGTTAATTGGGAGGAGCTTTGGACTTTGGATAATGATAGTTGACTCTGCTAAGTTTTCTGTTAAGATTGCCCTGCATATACTCCACTTCATCTTCCAATAATCTACCCTCATTTGCTTTCATTTCTTTTGCTTAAAAAAGCATCATAACAACATGCTGTGCTTCCATCATCATAAAATGCGTTCAGAAGAGTTATGTAGAGTTGCCTTTCCTCCACAGATAGAGTTTTGCAGTTAATCAGAAACATCTTGTCTGACCAGAACATCTTGTGGCCGTCTTTCATCTTAGACCTTTTAGACACTTTACTGTGAAACTCCTGGCTTCTTCTCCAAATAATGCTGTCCGTAACTGAGGTGGCATAACCATTTTTCCAGCATGTGGACTGTGTTTAATACCGCTTCCTTTTTTAGATTAAGGTTTAAATATTGCTTTTTCAAAACATGTCCTTCATAATTAGGCACTAATTTTGTTCAAAAACATAAAATCCTAGTAAAATACATGAAGTATTATGACTGTAACATTTCAAAAGTAGAAAGAAAATCTATTTCTATAAATAATTTGAAGCACTGTACAGTTTAGAATATATTTTCAGTATGAGAAGCAGTCAAAACAAAAGCCCTGGTGTACTGCATGTTCTGAATTTTCAATAGCTTTTTCTTGCTCCCTTGATCCTCAAAAGTTCACTGGGATAATAAATTCCTTACATTTAACTGAATCCCTTTAGATATTTCTTCTTTGCAACACTTTTCAATAAGGCCCACAAGTCTTACCTGTTGCTGTAGAAACACCAAGGATTCTGCAAGCGCACTCCACCACAGTCCACCATACGCTCCCTGAGTTCCCCATATTATTTTCACTGTTTTTTTTCCAAATTCAGCCTCTATTTGTGCTCTCAGAGTCTCGTCTCTAAAGACGCATTTACTTGGACGGTTGACTGATAGTTGGACGAACAGTAACAGCGAAAGTCGTGCAATCCATCAGTGTCGTGATGCGAAGCCCCCCGGAGAGGACAAGTTCACCTCGAGAAATTTTGTGGCTCACTGCTCCTGTTGCTCCAGTAACTGCTAATCACTCTCACACAAGCACCCAGCACAAGTTTTACAAAGGCTTTCTGCTCTTGCACCAAGGTGAAACTGTTCAGCTCAGGGTCATTTGATCAGCCAGTCGCATTTTGCATTTAAGCTGGTTAAAAATTACCTCTTAAGAACTAATATGAAACTGCCCTACATGCACACATACAGCATTAACAATAACTCCAGTCAAGGCCTTGAAAACTAAAAGAAATAAAAGGCCAGAACTCCTTTATTCCTCTTCTTAAGTTATTTCAAAACTTTTCCAAGCAGTATAATCTGCCCATCTTAAAGGCATCCATCAGTGCCTGAAAGCTCACTGATTGCAGCTCTGTTTCAGCATGAGTGTGCTCTGATGGCATGCAAACTATAACTTGCGTCAGCATACGTAAAAGCAGTTTCAACAGTTTTGGAGATATCATAAACAAAATTCACTTTAACGCACCAGTGAAATTGTGTATAAGGAGTAGTATAATGGATGAGGGACAAAGCAGCACAGAAACAAACAGACCGCCTCTGACATATTCACGCATACATGAAAGTCAGAGCAAATAACTGGCAGGCCTGAAACTTGACAAAGGTGTGAGCTTGTTCAGGCACAGCAACAGTCTTCTGAAACAAGAAAACAAAGTCACAAAGTTCACAAATGCAAACACACACGGATTCCTGGAACAGGCCAAAGTAAACTAAATAAATCTCTCTAAATCTTCAACAAAGACGCTTTTGTGTTATTGTACCAGTTTCGCTTGTTTCTAGCTTAGGAATCAGGTTATTTGTGGTTTGCCACTGAGAAGGTGTGTGGCCAAAACTGCAGACAGGAAATATAAAAAAGAAAACTAATCCTGTAAGGGATACTGAATGATATATACTTCTTCTTTTTCACATGTTCCCTTATGGTCTTGATAAAACACAGTCACATTTATTGCTGTAAAATTTTCCATGTTAAACAATTGCAGTTAGATTTTAAGGTAATACGTGGCGGTGGACATTTCTGCCATTTTGCAGTGAAGCAATAAGCACATAGTCAGCAACACAATCTGATTGGCCATTAGCCAAGCTGCTTGAAAAGCTGCTCAGTCAGTGGGACTAAAGAAAACAAAATTGTCTGAAGTGATTCACAGACTGGATTGTGACACTAAAATATGCATCTTTTGCATTACACATATGTTTAACTGGTCTTCAATGCAATATCTTGCAATCTATGGTGTGTTTTAAGAAATGTTCTATAAGCACTTTTACTTATATACATTTCAATGTGTTTCATACACTGTTTATGTCTTCAAATGTCTAACTCATTATGGTTTAAAGGGTACAAAGGGTATAAACAGCAGAATTTAATGTAGTAAAATTGTGATAGTATTAAAGTTTTTTCGTCTACACTCCTGATTCAATGCCCCTATCTATAAAAGCAATGTTTATCAATTCTGGTCCTCAAAGACTGCTGCCCTGCATATTAAAGATAAGTGATTTAAATCAGAACATGCTCTTAAAAATATTGCAAGATCTACTCTGCCTGCCATCAAGTGCTACATCAGTTTCAGTAGCTTCACATTTATTAAAAATTTTCTTAAACATTCTCAAAGTGCCTTGAACAGCGCACTCTCTCCTCAGTCACAAATAATCATGAACTTTAATGTATCCTATTTACGTTTACACACATTACTAAAGAATGGAAAAACTACTCAAATGTGCCTTTTTATGGTTTTTATGAATCAAATCTGAACAACATTGTCTCATTTTTGGCTGAGGTTAGAGATTATGTGAAGGACAGAAAGAACCTCATATGACTTCAGAACTGAATGTTGCAGATCAATATGAATTTCAAAATGTTGGTAAATAATATATATTCTAACAAAAACAAAACAAAAAGAAACAATTCCCTCCATTTTTTAAGAAAGTGACTTTCAAAGGCTTACACCGGATTCTATATATAGACTTGAGATTTTTTTGTGAAATATTTTCAAACCCATGTATTCTCTTGCTTCTAGCTTCTAGTTTTCTGATGGTATTTGCAGTTATGACTAATTAAATTCAAATGAAATGCACTGAAGCTTGTGGTTGGAATGAAACAAAGTGTGGGTACTTCTGGAAATTACAATAAACAGATGTAAAAAAAAAAAAAAAAAAAAAAAAAAAAAAAAAATATATATATATATATATATATATATATATATATATATATAGATCTGTGAAGCAAATATGGTTCAGCTTCACTGTTGAATGATATCTGATCTTTGAACGAGAGGAGACTGAACCACAAACTCTGCTTGTGTAGATGATGTGCAGAAAATGATAGCATAAAACAATAACATTCTGAGGACATCTTGAATGAATCAAATGGATGTTTTGAGCATCGAGTATTGTACGCTTAGAAAATAATAAACAAAAAATGTGTCCTGTCTATCTAAGCCATGTCATAATGTCTGCAGCTCTGAAAGTTAGATTGTTGTTTTAGTATTGTGCTTGGAATGTTCACAGTTTGCATTTCTTTATAGTTTGCAAGAAGTAACATTGCTTTTCAATCATCCTTAAGTGCAATTTTGTCCTTTGCATCTCCATACTTTGCTTCCTGAAGCTAGTCTGTTGCCTTTGATTTTGTGTTTATTGACCAATTATTGGAGTATGCCTGAGGGAAGTCCTCTTGGAAACTGTGCCAATTTTTATGAGACTGTAGTCTAATACTACGGCTTTAATGTGTTCTTTTGTTTTCATTTCTGTGTAGCAGAATTGTAGACAACATCACAGACTACCGGATCCTCTGCATCCTCTTTGTTTCTTCCCACTCCCCATCACCTTATAGTCCCTTCTACATTATGCATCCTAAGACTTTTTACTATCATCATTTTGCATTCTCAGTCTTTTTTTTTTTTTTCCGAATGTTCCCATTGGTACTAGACATGAGATTAACCAGGCTTTGCTCTTTGAGACCTCTCTCTTGTTTTTCCCCGCTCAGTCACATTCAACCCTGTGTGGGTGTCTGGTATGTGTCAGAACCAGTAAAAACAGCTCTAATCTTAATTACACAAGCAGCTTTATTACCCTGCTCCAGTGATCTGATAAATCAATAAACAAGTTCTTTTCGAAGCAGAATGATCACAGCATATTTTAGTGCCCTCCACAATTTTTCCACATCTCTGGTAAATGTGTGGCAAAAACCTCAAATTAAATAATCTTTTATTTCAGTAGCTTGTTCACACATTGTAAATTACCTGCCTCAGGTCTATTTTTTAAAGCAGATGGTCTCTCGTTGTACTAAAGCATTCTTCAATACCCAGCAGAAAATCATGATGGCTTTTGGGTAAGCTAGCCAGGTGCTCTTGCAACCCAGATCATGGCACTTCCACTTCAGTTCTTTGCAGTCGGTATTTCCTGGAATGCTTTCTAATGTCCAAATAATTCACTTCCAGTGTTTTCTGTCCAACCAACATTGTTCCAGAAGTGCTGGTCTTTGTCTTAATGTTTTTTCTTAGAGAGTGAATGTTTCCTGTTTGCAAACTGTACCAACAAACATTAAACTGGTGCATATTCTGTCTGATTTTACTGACATGCATTTTCATTTCAACAATGAGAAACATCATGACAGTGCAGAATTGACATTTTGAGGGGATTTTTTGTTGATCATCTTTTGCAACATATTCATGGTGGTCCTGCTTAGAAAATCTGTCCTGGACGTTTTGGAAGTTGTTTCTGATGTTTTTCACTTGTAGACTACTTTCCAGACAGTGGAATGGGTGATGTTAAATCCCAGTGCAATCCTCTTTTCAAAGGCTCTCAGACAGCTCTTATCATCTCACCATGGTGTGGATTGTCACTTTAACGATCAAGAGCATACCAAACTGAATGTCTGAGGTTTAGACAGGGTAAACCTCCTTCAAATATGGTAAGTAATGGTATTCTAATCATGTGTGTCAGATGCAATACAGCTGTGTTCAATTTTAAGTAATTAGTTTGGAATGAAACTAGTTCTTTGCAAGAAAATGTGTTTTGTTTAAAAATTTAATTTAAAGAAAATATTAAAAGGTATTTTTTTCAGTTTTTATATTTACATTATTTCACTAAATGTGCCTCAAATTTTTACATTTTCAAATAAGTAAGAAAAGCACAATAGCTTTCATATGGAGTGTAAAGAAATTTCACCTGGCAGTGCTTTCCAGGTTACCAGCAACCAAGCAACAGTTCTACAAATACCAATGCAGGGAGTCACCTAGTGGTAGAGAAGTACTGGTACAATTCAGCACAGAAATTGATGCCTACTGAGCAGCAACAAATGCATTTACAGGAAGGAATGTTTTCTTTCCCCCTTTCTCAGATGCTTCTAATAAGAGCAACAAAGGGCAACTGCAGAGAGATGAAGAGCAGACATGGGAGGAGGAGGAAGTCAGAGGTTGTGAAATAGAAACAAATCATACACAAAGATTTTGTGAAGACAGAAAAGATATGTCATGTCATTCTGCTCAGTATCTTACCGTAACCTCAAATTATATTAATCGTTATCAAGCGTTAAAATGCATTGCTTCAGCTCCGCGCAGTTTAGTGGATGTCTGCAGAAAACTGCACAAGTAACAATTGGGTCAAAGTCTTTCACAATAAAACAAAATACAATTTCTTTGCATCATTAAGGTGTGGAAAGGGAAAAAATAAAATAAACATACAACACCTCCACAGAAAAACAGCATGGCCATGTTTTATGTTGAATGTATTTTTAGTGTTAACTAACCTAATCCTACTTTGTGAATTTGTACCTGCAGACTATTTACATTATTTGTGGAGGTTTTTTGTTGTTACTGAGCGGTCTCACAGTGAGGCTTTTGTCATATTACTTCTTGGACCGCTGCCGGCTGTCTTTGCAGAGCTTTTCAGAGCTTTGCAGGCTTTGTGAGGCTTGAAGACTGATATAATTCATTTCTTTATTTGCTGCTGTAAAAATACCACAGCATTGAGAGCCATACCGGTTAGGCAGCTGAGTGTTTTCACTTCAACCGTACAGGTATAACCTTCCCTCTCTGTAGATAAAGAAAGACACAGAGAGAGCAATGTTGGGTGGTGAGCCAACAACAGATGGTTGTCCTCGAATACGTTATTAAAACTTCTAGTTTAATCACAAATCTCTAAGTCGCATCTCCCACGGCTTTCCAGATAAAGTTGTCTGTTTTTCATGAGTGCAGACATAATAGATCTCTGTCAAAGTTTTTCTGGGGTTTTTATTTCCACAATTTAAAGATTCAAAAGAGCTATTTAAGTCGTTTTCTAATCAGACATATTCAGGAATTCAAAACAGCAATGCTTTAAATTAATTGGATTAAAGTTTGCAGCAGTAAAAAAAAAAGGCAAATTTAATCTGCTCATTTAATTAACTGTATTTTATTTACCAGCATGGTGGACTCGATTATGCAGATTTAATCTTTATCTTGGAGAGTTCCTTACTTAATCAAAGAGAAATCTTTTAAATAATGTTGAGGGTTTCCTTGGCTTACTTGTTATAAAACCTTAATAAAACCTGCAATAACACCTGGTTTCTATAATCATTAGATGGGTAACTACAAGTCAAATTTTTTTCTGACAGTTGAAGCAAGCCCGATAGATTATTATGTAAGAAATATTAGTATCTGTGTATATAAAGAAATGTAGCAATTGCTCCTATGTTATCAACTCCGTTATTGTGATATCAAACTGGACAAACACTTATTTTCTTTGCAATCTTTTGCCATGTTTTGTCATACAGCCACTCCTTCAGCGATAGGAATATTAAACAAAAGCGTTTCAACAAATAAGTTTTATTTATCCAGTCGGCTCTCTGATTTGGCTAAACAGAGTTCATTTGGAAAAAAAGCTTATATAAAACTAAATATCTGTCAAAGCCTCTTTTGCAGAGGTGCTTAGTTATTATTATGACAATTAAACATAGGGTATTCTTTGAAAGTCATATTTAAAAATTATTTGAAATAATTGGTCATTTTTTAAATTGTATCTCTTAGTTTGACCAAATTTGTAATATTTATCCTTACAAGCAGCAGTGTCTTCAGCTGTTTACATTGCAGAATCCAGGTGAACTGCTACTTTTCTGCAACAACTTTTGGACTCTGTCCTACATATGCACTTTGTAGGACAGAATTCATCCTGGACAGTCCACCACAACACAGAGTCAGACAACCATGCACGTGCACACACATGCGAACAAATAAGATAAATCAATTTAATTGACAGGCGTGCTTCTGGGCTGTGTGAGGAAGCCAGTGAGAATCCATGCATGCAAACGTCACGCCTAAAAGAAACTCTTTGTTTGACTTGTTAAATCAGGTTTATAACAACTGCAGTACAAAAAAGTGACAGTGAAACAACAGGAATGATCAAATATGAGGGCTCTATGTTACATTTTTAACACCCTGCCTCTGACAGTTATTATAATAAGCATATTACTCACTAACATGTGGAGAACAGCAAGCAGTGTTGAGCAATTTGTTTCATATTAGCCAACCCTGATGAAAGGAGTCGTTTTGTGAGTGTTGTGACTGGTGGGAAAAATGTCGATCAAACAGGCGAGCAGCTTGAAACAGGCCACATTCACAGGGTTTTGTTCAATACAAGCATGGAAATGTTTCATATTGTAGGACACACAAAAAATCACGACATCTCTGTTAGAAACTCTTTGCACACATCCAGTTATCTGGACTGTTGAGGAGAAAGTCCATGGCTCTTTTTTTAACTCCCTTTCTACCTTTGGATGATTTAAGGAGACCTCAGCACAGAGACTGACATGTTCTGAGATAAGAGAAGCTGTAAAGGGAAACTTTTCAATTCACTGTGATCTTGTTCATTTTGTGTGTAATTCTGAATGTGAATACTTTCATCTTTCATATGGGACTAATTAAAAGGAACAATGCAACCCTTTTATTCTACTTCATCTGACAAATGGAGTCAGATGAGCCGGCTAGATAAGAAAGGATCTTCCATTTGGCCAACAGGAGGGTGACAAGAGACCCTGTCGGAGTCTAATGTTTCCTAAACCTGACCGTCGTCTTGAGCACTTACAGAGCTGCAGTGCCCTCATATGCTGCGTAGCAGAGGCAAGGTTGAGGAATGTGGTTTGAGAGGGCAACCCGGTTCAAGCTTAAACTCACACATAAAAGCCCACATTCAGATTCACACAGTGAAACAAACCAGCAAGCAGTGCTTGACCTTTGTACGAAAGAAATCTGATAAGATCTCTTTGTTTTCATGTTAGAAAAGAGAATAATGAATCATTTTAGTCTGACGAACATTTGTGATAAGGATTCAGAGTATTTAAGCATCAAACACTCGTCTTTTTAACCGAGAGGTTTTCCAACCAACGCAGGGACTTAATGCCTCATTCAGACTCTCTGCATCCTCAGATCGCTCATGCTGGTTTTGTGACGCTCAGCTTTTTAAACTCTACAAATTAGACATAAGGAGGTGGATCTAAAATGAATTAAACATGGATAAAAGATACAATGAGAGCTAGAATATTTTCCCTTCAAACTTTGTAAAGCACATCCCCTCCTCTCCATTTTGATAAGATCTGAAATGGTGCTGAATTTCAGAGCAAATAGAAAAAAAAATACACAAGAGCTGTTTAATGATATCCAAACTTTAGAGGCAAATCTGCTTTTCATTTGATTCTTTTTTTTTTATTATTCTCGTTTCAGCTCAAAAATAAATTTCACAAGGTTCTGGCTCTGGTGTAAAAAGAGGTCCACACAGTCATAAACTGTTCTTTAGAAATCAAGAAGCTTTCAAAGAAGAAAGAGTTGATAAAAAAAAGCAATAGTAAATTGTACATTGGAGTGCAATATGTTGTAATAATACGACAGTTGATGTGATAGGTTCACTCTTGTGGGAAATCCTGATGTATACATCAGTTGTTTCCACGAGGGCCACAGAGCAAACCTGAACGTTTGTGCTCACGTTCCATAAAACGTGAAGGGTCTGTTTGGGGTTTTAATGGAAAAAACGCCCACTTCATTGTGCATGTGGGAGTTGTAAATAGTTCTCATGCAAAACATGACTGCCAAATAGGAAAGATTAAGAAAAAATATTTCAGAAAGACTCTTTAAACTATCTCTAGGGTCTCAGTGGACTGAAAGTGGCTTTATGTGCATGCAGGGCTTTGGCTTTTGTACTGAAACAAATTTGGAGATACTGAAACTTGAATATTAATAGATTAATACCTTAGGGATAGTTTGGGAAATCCTGTTAAGGTAAAAGACTAAATTGTGCTAAATGGTGGAAGTAAATATTTCTGTGTGTTATGACCCAAATTTTTATTTATTTTTTTTGGCTCTCACTTGTGTTTGAATTTTATAGCTATTATCATTTTGGTCTCTTCTGCCTTGAGTTTCTTTTGTGTTTCTATAAATTACTTAGGGTTTGGTCTATAAACTGTTCACTCTCCAACATGAACCTCTGTCCTCTGTCCTCTCAACATGACACCCCACTGTCACACACCTGGAAAAAATGAAGTAGTGATGCAATTGTTTAAATTTGGCGTTCTGGAGGACATATATATTTTAAACATGAAGGATAGTAGACCTTGTCGACCATGGTTGAGAGGCACTGGTTTAGATCAAAATAGAGAATAGTGCAATAAAAGTCCAGAGCTAAATCTAATACATGGGAAGACTAGAAAGCCTTTGCTCACATCGCAAAGAACAATGGCCAAAATATCTTTACATGGGCAAAATTGGTATGGAAATGCAAATGGACTTTATGTAATCATGTAAAATCCTAATGTAATGTGATGAAGCTTGTGATGTTTTAATGCTACTTTTCAAGGCACTTATCAGTCAATATATCTGTAAATTTCACCAGGGCTACGATGTTCTGCTAGTTTTAGCTTCAGCACAATTGATTCAAATGGTCCAACAAGCTTGTCAGTATGTAAACGTTCTACAAAGACATGTAGAACGCTAATGAGCTACCATTTGATTTATTAAGGCAAACAAGGGAAACATCCAGGATACAGGCCCTTGATAACTTTGGAGATCCCTGGTCTACAGGTTTGAACCAAGAGGTTATTGTGAGAAAGCAGTGCTTGTGCATTTATTGGAAGACACAGGGGGACAGTGAAAGTTTAAAAGATATGATTGACACTTATAATTTGTACTGTGATAATAGCCAACCTGGCATCCCACCCATTCTGTGAGGTAGTCATGCAAGTTTATGTTTTCTCTAAATGAGCGATGTCAAAAGTCAATGCTCAAGGACTGGGATCGTGCATGTTTTAGTTCCCTCCTGGGTAGCTACCACAACCTCAACATGTCAATGTTCTGCTAGCGAGCCGTCGCTTGACTCAGGTGTGAATTAGGGACTCCAGTCCTTGAGGACAGACTTTGGACAACCCAGCTGTAAATGTTGATCATGGCCACAAACCAGACCAAAATTTATTTAAACTTTCACACAGTCATGTCCAGCATTGCTTCTGTTTGATGTTATACTGTAATTTCAATGTTTGAAAATCTCTGAGATTTAATAAAATGCAATTAGCATTGCTGGGAAAAAAACAGACCAGGGATTTATTCCAGTAAAAATAAGAGCTGAACTCTCCAAAAGCACCATTTCTCATGTGGCGGTTGACATTTAGTCATTAAATCTGCTAATAAATTGGATGAATGATTTCAAGATCCACATAAGAAAGGGAGTCATGTCATATAATATCCCATAAATACCAAGTTATTTGACATGCCTGCTGTCTTCATTGTCACTACCCAAAGGGAAGTCATCATCCTCACAAATCCTCTACATGTGGCTGGATTTTATAGATTTGTGTGTCGTACAGGGTGAAGGCCATCCTTCAGTCTGCTTAAACGTTTCCAGGCCGACTGATTTAGCCAACTTTAGCTGCTTATGTAATTGTACTAATGGGATGAGGCCTGAAGAAGGACAATTTGTAAAAAAAAACAAAAAAAAAAAAAAAACGATTGCTTTGGCTGCAACAAAAGGTTTGAGAGAATGGAAAAATGGCAAAGATTCACACACATGCACATGATAATGATTGAGATTTTAGGACAGGATGAGCAGTCATGGAGGCAGTTAAATACAATTTGATCACATTGATGACGTGGCAAGGGTTGTGTCCAACGTCGTAAAAACGTTGTTTTGTTTATTTTTGTCTGTTATTAGATTAGTTTAAAATAAAGAGAAAATACAGGCAGTTCAGATATCCAAAAAAATAAAAATTATTGAAAAACTAACTATGATGTTCAGAGGAATGTAAAAACAAATATGTTCTGGTGCAAACAAATTCAGAGAGAATCAGAAGTTTTTTTCAGTGAGGTTTTAAAATCACAGTGGTGGGAATGTGCTCTAGTACAGAAAGGTTGTATATTTGCTGAACACCTGTCACCTCTATAAATCTCGCCAGAAATAAGAGAACACTCTGGAGGAATGTTCTCTTATTATTCACTTCAATAGGTTGATTTGCTAACAAGGTCTGAGTGACGACATACTATATAAATCAAATGCCAGGAGACAGGAACTGCTTTCATATAAACTATTGCAGAAGACCAAAAATGCTTGACTTTTATGATGTTGCTATGTATTTTTTATTTTTTTTGCAAAATCAACATTGTATAAAAACAACAACAAAAAACAAACAAGCATGTTTTCTCCATGCACTTGATAGATTTGTTGGTGTCCTGTAACCCCCCACCTCACCTTTCACTGATCCTTGCTGAACCCGTGACCCTTTATGACCACACACAAGCACTGCACTGGCAGGGTCATGACCCAGTTTTAGCCCTCTCTGTTGGTCCACCTCTAAGGTGTTAAAGGGCATACATAATCAAATCATTTTTCACAACTTTTTCCTTTCAGATGTCTTCAGACTTGGAGTTCACTATGCTTGTTATAATTCCAATATCCTAAATCAAAAATCAATGATAAAAAAAAATTATGTTCTTATGTGCAAAATTCATCCACTTTTCCTTCACAGATAATTTATCTTGAAAAAATGCAGACTACATCTTTTAACATATGATTGTTAAAAAGCTTTTTTTAAGCGGAAAACGATCAGTTTTGTCGTTCCAAAACCTCCTTCTTGATTTGCAGGGTGTGAGTAAAAAGGTGCTTAGTGAAATAGAAAATTTGTCTTAATTTCTTTGTCCACTGAGAGGAATACTGAAAAGGCTGATTGTGATTTATCTGTTTTAGAATTTTTATTTATTTTGTTTTCTATCTCCAAGTGCAATGAGAGTTGGCCTTGAGTCTTTGGTTCAGCGGCAAGTCCTGTGGAAATGGAGCGATAGATTACAAACAGACAACATTGTTAACATAAAAGCACAGCGATTTATGGTATAATGTGAATCAAATGTATAGAGGAAAAAGTGTAAAGAATCATGCAAGGTCTATAGGGTTTGTCTAAATGTCTTGGGTTCATTGGATCTGGTGAATGTGAGGTGCAAAATTCCTCAGGCCTCTCTTAACCAATATCATTTGTCAGAATGAAAAAACTCAGCACATTAATTCATGTATGAAATTTGTATCCATGCCTAACAATATGAAACAACAAAGCATATCCTGAGTAAAACAGGCTCCAAGGTTGTAAATGGTTAGGTAAATAAGAGAGAACACGATTCGGTTACTCTTCTAACGTTGCTAGTAACGACTTTAATTGTTTCCCCGTTGTGCCAGGCGTTGATCGCTGACAAAACCTGCAAGAAAGCGGGGTTTCCACTGAAAAGAAAACTTAAATCCTGATTATTTGCTTTACTATAACATGAATCTGCAGCATAACTCAAACTCCAAATATCGTCAGCACATAAACATCAGCGCCTGATTAGAAGATGTCTGGTTTTCATCTGAGCAAAGCTAAGTTTCCTGTGAGACACTGCAAAAACTGTGACTTTCTTCACCTCTGAAATCCACCTGTACAGAGAAAACATCCTAAAACTAAAAAATAAAGTTTTTAAACTGGTATCGATATCTTCTAACTCACTCTGCTCTTTATCATAAGAGGGGACAGAAACACAGCTGGTTCAGTCCTTCTGCAATCCATATTATTCTAACTACCTGAAATATTGTAAGGTTTATAAATGTTTATGTTCTGGTGATATTAACATTCCCAAAGTGCTAAAAGTGATACAAAATAATGTTCGTTAAATTTGTAAAACAAACTTGTTCAGACAAGCTCAAGAGTTAGCAATAACTGATAGATTCTCACAATTGCAACTTAGTGTATCCAGAAAAATGGGTCTTGGTTTGGTAATTAAAAAAAGAAAAAGCAAATTCTTCTATGAACTTGAAGATGAGGCAGAACTGCTTGTTAAACTGTAGGTTTTAAAGTTTAGATTTTAAATGAGTGGTGAATCTAAACTGTGGTAATAAGAAAATTGTCACCAAGTTGGGAGAAACAAGGAGGATTGGTGTGAAAGCTCTGGCTCCACAGAGTCTGCTGCATAGATAACATTTTATCATCCGGCTTGATATAATCATCTGAATTTACATGGTTAATTCTATGAAGGAGATTTAATCTGACTGCATGTACTTAAATCTGAACATGTCAAGATTTCAGGTTTTGTGAAAGAATATTGTGCAGTCCGAGTATTTTAATCAGCAAAAGAAATTGAAACTTATAGAAAGAAAATGATAGACATGCAACAGAAGAATCCAACATGTCATCTTCATTCTGATGCAGTTTTCTAGATGCAGATAGCAGACTGTGATAACTGATTTCATCCAGCAATGAAATGGGAGAAAATGAGGAGATTGATAACTGGAGAGCTTGATTACTGACAAGATGCAGGTGTTCGATTACAAACAGGGTGCAGCTGGGAGAGAAGACAACTACAAGAGAACACAAGAAAAAAAATGAAGCGATGACCATATACTGGAACATATTTAAAATAATACCAATAAAATATGGATTATGATAAGATCTGTTAAGTCATACCCCATGTGTGACTATATGAATGGACTGTACTTGGATGAATTGGATTGAGATGGGTCAAAATTATCTCAAAAAACTTTCTGCAGAATGAAGATGACATTTATTGCAAACTGTTGCTATATAAACACACTCAATTTACGTAAACTGATAATCAATATATATTTTTTTAGCTCTTTAGTCCAAAGAAACATGCTTTAACACTCAGTGGAATGCTTCCCATGACCTCGGGACAATCCAGCAAGCTTTCTTCAATCTTGGCATTCCAAGTGTTGAGAGGAATTTGTCGATTAGACCGTGTGTGATGCCCGATACCACACCTTGTCTGGATTTCACGGTTACTTTGTTTGATGGGGGTCGCGCTGTGATATAGCCTTACACTTCTGACCTTTGACACTCCGGCCTCTTGTGAGTGCGTAGAAATGGCGAATGAGTGATCCAAACATGATGTGGGATCACAGTGAGAGAATTGCTGTTGACAGTCGCAGAACACGTTGGCTTTGCTCTGTCACACAGGAGGCCTTATCTTTATTTACAATATGCTGTAAAAACAATGCCATTGTTCAAAGTGGGAAAGAATCAACCTGATTTTAAAATGGTAAGTCTTATTTAGTTTATTGCATTAATCTAAATTAGTTTTCTAGATGCAGATAGCAGACTGTGATAACTGATGAAGGGGTCATTGTTTTTCTTATAATAACAAGTTAAACCATTTGTCATAAAAGATGAAAAAAACATTAATCAGATTAACTAGTGTTTTTACAGAAATTGTATCCATTGATTTTTATGTACAAAAAATGATAAAAAAGTTACTAAACACATTTTTATGCCTTCATGTCAAAGTTGATAGTTATCTTAATAGGACTGTTTAAAGGCTCATTAAGTTGAGCAAATAAAAATAAAAACATTCTATGTAGTGCTAATAGGCTTTTAGCTAAATGTTTCTCTTGTTGATTGCATAAAGCAACATGCTTCATGAAATTGTCAGGCACAATGTAAGTTGCTTCATACACAAGACAATTTTATGACTGGGAAGTAAAAACCCATCCCTGTTGCCCACCTCTCTGTCTTCCTGCTTGAGGTAGAATCTCGCCCACACTGGACAAGGACCAAAAACAAAAGGAGGAAAACAATTCTATTTCAGTTGGAGAGAGTGGATTTGTTTCAAAAAACGAGTCTGTGTTTGAGAAGTTTCTCTGTGGGTTCCATAAGAAACGGCTGATCACAGTCTAAACAAATTCCAGACAGATAAGCCTCCAGCAAACACACGCAGATACACTGAGCACATCCAGATATTTATGGATAAAGTAACTTTTAATATCTCAAAAGTACTCTGTAAAAATCTATAGAAGTTAGCAGGAAGACAGTTTAGCAAATATTTACTGCTATTTTTAATCAAAGAAAACTTAAAGCACAAGTTTTGCATTTACTAAGTAAATTATAAAACCAACAAATGATTAAATTGTGCTTAATAAGTACAATTCTTTGATTGACTAATTTAATTTGTTTCTTTCTTAAAACATGGTGGAGAGGTGAAGCATCAGCAAAAGGATCATTTTTAACGTTTTCTTTTTAAACATTTCAGCATTAAAATAATCTGTTTAGTGAATGCTGCAACTGAGCTGCTGTTTAGTTTCTCAAATGTGTTGACTGTGGATTCAGCATTCAGCTTCTATGCACCACAAATCTGGAACAAACTTCCAGAAACCTGTGAAACAGCTGAAACACTGAGCTCTTTTAAACCCACCTGTTTGGAATTGCTTTTGAACCGTAATAAAAGAAACAGTGTTCAACATATTTGGTGTGTATGATTTTGGTCATTAAAAGGTAATAATCTCCCCCTTCCCTTAGCCCTCTAAATGTCAAACTTGGGTCTTTGTCACAATCAAAGCTGGTCTAAACTTTTTGATTATTGCTCTGTCTTTCTCTGAGCTCAGATCTTGAATCGGGAATTTGTGTTGGTGATCCAAACTACAGGAAGTGAATTTAAACTCCTTTTATACACTTTTTGACCTTTTGAACACTTAACCCTGGGATGTTTTTACAGTTTAGGTCATAGTTACTTAGTCCGTACCACTTTATGTGTTTTGGGGGGCCAGCATGACAGGAAACCAACCTAATCCATCAGGATCAAGCTATTAAGCTCCAGACAGATTTGATTAAAGAAAAAAAAATGATTTACCTTACCAATGATAACACAAGAGAAAAATAAAAATACTGCCTCAGACACATACCCTTTCTGGACATGTGGGCATATATGAAACATAAGAGAATTTTACAGATAAAGATAAAGACAAGCCACCTCAACAGGAAACAAATGTTGCTCTCTGTGTTTCCTGGAAATATCTCTGTCAACTCAAACTAATGCAGAATGTTAATAGGTTTCAAATTAACATTGCTTAGTTGTCCAAATACCCAAGTCTGTTCTTGCAGCATGGACCAGCTGCGCAAATACGAGCAATTTACCCACAGGGAGTATAGATTTCATTTCATGCTGCAGCCCTTTGGCATGGAGTGAAAGACAAGGTAATGCAGATGGAGTTCAAATGCAATCTGTAGAGGAGAAACTTTATGATTTCAAGACAACTTCCAAGAGGAGCCAAACTCACAGATATGGAGCCAGTGACAGGCAGGGTCACTAATATCTTCCAGAAGCAGCTATAGAAAAAAACAATCTTTTGAGTAATGATGACATATGGTAATGAAGCGTGTATTCCTCAAGATATTGAACTGAACCATGTCTGCAACTGTTACCCCTAAGACTCTAGGACTGCATGACAAGTTGGTAATACTACTTTAAAGTCATAAGAAATAATATGTTACAAAAAAAAAACTTGATGTCACAGATATTAATAGTACCATAACTTCTATTTTAGCCTTTGTTCTCCTACTTTTACTTCATCATAGACATAAAGCTTAATAAAACATAAGTCAGGGAGATCAGCAAAATGATTCCTTTTCCTTTTGCCCCAAAGCTCCACAATATAAGGGTATCTATAAATCCTCAAAACTTTATGAAATATTCATTCTAATTTGTTTTAAAACATACAATCTGTTTAAGAGGTCTCCCGTTAACTTTCTGTACATTTTCTGGATAAATCCTTCTGACTTAAAGCTACTTTCGTGAATTTTCTTACTCTCTTGATTTTGGGAAGCTATTTATCTACTGTATTTGAATGTTTTTAAGCCAAAATGAGCCAAACACCACAGATAAAAACCTGCCATGCAATTGCGATTGAAAGGTATGGAGGGAAAGAAGGGATCAAAGTTGATCTGCTTTGAACCAGAAGTCAAACACACACCTCACCAACCACCAATGCTTTTTCAGCTCTGCTCATCATGCTCCTCTACATGCTGATGACACCTCTTTCTGGCTTGCAGATTCCTGCATAAGTAGGCAAAGGCTCTGTTTTCACAGAGTAAACATTGTAGTTGAACCTGAGTTAGAGCTTTTTTTTTATCTCTTCTTTGAGCCACTCACAGATTGACCAATAAAGTCGTCCAGTAAAGTCTGTGTGGCTCTGGCTTTCATAATGAATCCCAGCACAGAGGAATAAAAGAAGGTCTGGCATCTAAGTGTCTGAAGCTTAACAAGTGTCACGTGAATGAGCACACAGAGTACAAGCATGCTTCTCTTCAATGCAATGGCATATTACATTGTCATGTAATTTCCTCTGAGCTCTTGAGCAACAGGATGATAATGCAGGCTCATTCAGTGCCTATTTATGCAGGTCTGGGAGTCAAATGTCTCTTATCAAAGTCCCAGTGTGACACAGAGCTGCTAACCAATCTCACCTGATAGCAGTGATACAGATAAAGCAGAGGAGACTGAAGGAACCAGTCACTTATAAAGAGGAAGAGATGCATCAAAGAGTAAATTAGCATAAAGAGTTTGAACTGGAGTCTAAACTCTAACGATCTCTAAATATGTCAATGATGTGATAGAGGCCAACAATTTAATTATGTCATCAAAGCTCATCAGTGTGAAAAACCAAATGCTGCTCTTATTTCTCAACACTCACAGGTTTGTAGTATTTGTTAGAAAGATGTCAAACACAGAGAATTTGATGTGATTTTGTTCTCCACATGGGGCCTTGAAGCTCAACCCTGACTTCTTCATTAGCCAATAAACTGTAGCTAAAATTGGAGAGAAGAAATTGTTCAAAGTACATTCGTGTGTGTGTGAGTCATACAAATAATATGTGCATACTACAAAGTAGGGCCCATTTTTCCCTGATTTACTATTATTAGATGTTATGGACATATTAGAACAGAAAGAACAAGCTCTCTAAAAGAGACTTAGGTGATGGGAGGGAATACAGAAACTCTGTACTTTTTTTGTGTGTCCTCTTTAATAGGATTCGAGTTAAAGCCGCTGTTACTGAATGTCTGCCACACAGTCCACAGAAAGACACACAGTTCTAGTCGGCTCAAATTTCAACAGCCAGCCAACATCTGAACTGTGGATTATCACAGCTTCTTGGCTATTGTACACCTTTTGAATGGTCTTGATTCCCTGTAACTGGCAGCCACACATTTGTAAAGCAGGGAAGTGAAAGACATAGTAGAATTAGAAGAAAAGAGAACTTATTTCAAATTCACCTCCCCAGAAAAAAAAAAAAAAAAACCTTTTCACTGCACTTGCAGACTGCAGACACAAAGCTGCTTTTGTGTGAAGAGTTTGGGGTTAACAAAGTCCTGTTAGGCTGGGAAGACAAGGCTGCTGGGAACATTTAGGGTCTTTGTGCATCAACACAATTCACTTTGCAACAAACATATAAACAATTACAATCACAAAAATTGGAGCAAAGTGTAATATTCAACCAATGTCTGAAGCAGATCTTGAAATCATTTGTCTAATTGTGTGAAATAAATAAATCCTCTCATAATAAAAAATAACTTATGTTCCACTTCATCTTGGTGTTTAGATACACCTGCTTATATGAGCAGAACATTGACTTCTTGATGCAGGTGTGTGTCACATTCTTGCCATTTACGAGCTATAAAGCATAAAGTTTCATGCTTTCTCAAGTGTTCATGCCACATGTGGAGACAGTTGAAAAGGAGTACTTTCAGTGGTCAATCTGGCTACTTCAAAGACCACCCATAATTAGACCGCATGCTCCAGTTTGAATACTGACTCTTTTCTCCAGTGTCTTTTAGGAAGAGACTACAAGTAGGTGGAAAGCTTGAGGAGAAAGAGAATCTTGCCACAGCTTCTGCATTTAAAATATATATAAATCAAAATTAAGAATATTATTATGTGCAATAAAGGCAAGATTATGACATGCAATAGTGTGAGGTTTCACAAATAGCATACTCCAAGCCCAAGGAATGTGAAACTGGAAATTACTCAAAAAAAGAAACATTTATAACGTGCATGTGTGTTTGTTTATTAAAAACACCAGATTATTTACAATACATGATTGTGACTGGTTTACTATTTGTTTGACAAGTAAATTTAGCAGGTGTATTTAACAATATGGTCAGTGAGACAATAAGAAATAGTGTTTGTTGACTTTCTGACTAATTCTTTGGACAATTTACGAGCCTAGCGAGCAATAGAGTCTTTGTGTCACCAGTCGGTAAAATACTAACATTAATATCATTACCCATCAATTGGATTAAAGAAATAATCCTGCATCTCTGCTTACTGCTACATGCACACAGGTTGATGTCTACTTTTCTCTCCTCACTTCAGGAGCCAGCTGTGATAAAGATTTCTAAAACTGCGCTCCTTAAATCTTCCTCTCTCTGATAGAGATGCCAGTGTGCTTCTTCGCAGATGTGATCACAGGCTGCTCAGTGATGATCGCTTTATTTCAGCAGGTATATTTTAGATTAGCAGAGGGCATGAATCCCAGAGAGCAAACTGCAATCGGATCAGAAGCTGTTTTTGAATTATGGCAGCCTTTGTTTTAAAGGTGGAAAGATGCAGTCGAAGAATTTAGGCCCACTGTCTAACCTCCCAGAAAGAGCCTGCTCACTCTCACCGTGGCGAGGTAATGAGGAACAGAACGTGGTTACAGTCTCTAATCAAAGCCAGCTCTGGAAACAGACCTGCTCATTTTTCTCTCTCACTTCAGGTTACTTTGTCTTTCTTGTAAATCACATGAAACCCTCCCCATCTTTTCTCTTCACCCGTCATTGACTCAGCTTCCTGTTTCCATCCTTTCCTATCTTTTCTCTCCTATCACATGTTCATTTGTCACTCTTCTTTCTCGCTGTGCTAGTGACACACACACACGTATACTTTTCTGCTTAAGTTAAATAGTTCTCTGTGATCATACAGGTTTTTAGGAACAGCAGATGAACAGAGGCAAATACCTTCAAGCCACCTAACCAGCATGTCAACACTTGTGGCTCAAGCAATCACATTTATCATGTAAGATTTGTTCTTCCACAACTCTATGTCCTATAAAAACACCAAAGCCGTCTTAAAATGCTTGAGCACCTTTAATTGCAGGTGTTTTTTGTGTTCTGGCACATGTAAGCCACCTTGTACACATGATCCCCTTCATGTTCACTTATGCACTTGTGACAAATAGCCCTCCATTCTCCAGCTTGGGAATTACATCAAAAGCACCGCGGAGGATGGATTACATGTAACAATATCTCAGATTTGTCAAAGTAAAAGATGACTAGACAGTATGTCTTCGCTTTCCTGACGTTGCCTTTTCCTCTGTCTGATTAATGGGCATTTGATTGCAGCCGGAGCCTCGTGCCCGGGAAACACTGAGCCGCCTACTATTATAGCCAGCTAAGTTACAAAGGAAGCACATAAAAGTGACAGTTATGTTTAGACACTCAATCATTCTGACTGACAGCTGTAGCCTCTTCCCTTAAATGCCCTTTGAGTGTTTAATGTTGGGACATGGGCATAAAGAAGCACTAAAAGGACAGCAGCTGTGACGTTACGGCTCAACGGACGGCCGAGAATAGAAGGACCTTGGGGGGGTTGTTCCCTAAAACAGAGCAAGTGAGGAGAAAGGGGTTAAGATGTGGCTAAATTGGGGAAGAAAATAAGCACTGATGCAACTATAATTGATAAGTCTAGGAAACCAAATATGTCCAGCACTCATTAAAAAAAGAACTTAAGCACTCAAGCCCAGTGGCTATTTTGATTGCACCATGTGCAATTATTTTTAATCTGGAAAATCTGCAAGCTGTGCTGAAGCAGAGACAGAAATTTGTTTTCCTTTGTTAGCAAACACAATTTTTCTCAATCTTCTCATTAGCCTTTGTTGAGTTTCTTATGCGATTTCCAAATTGCAGCTACATCTCTCTGGGAGACAGTTGGCAGATGAGAGATTTCTGCACTTCATATGTTACTGTTGAACTGAATATTTAGTAATGCTATGATTTACTAAAAGTAAGTCTTTGTTTTGGACCATTATTGATTAGTAAGACAATCTTTGGGGGGCTGACACTTCTCAGCAAAACAGTGGAAATAAATGGTTTGACCCAGATTTTTAGTTTAGACTAAACTGGAAACTATGACTGAGTAATTTTCTGCTGTTAGAGTTAAACTTTAAGTTGCTTCACCACCTCTCAAAAATATTAGCTTAATAACTATGTGAATACATTTGGGGTAAGAACTTTCAGTATTGAAATCAGCCTAATTAAATGCTAGAAAAAATGGAGTTTGTGTGACAGAAAATTATTTATTTAATAAAAGTGATTTGTTATCTCTAAATCAGACTTCACCTTATTAACATCTAATTATAAAGAAGATCTCAGCTGCTCTTTTTAACCACTTTTACTAACTCACTAAAGAAAGTGATTGCTGCCTATTTTTGCTAAATGATGCCATCTGCTTATTTGCATTATAAATTTGAATAATCTTACTGATTTAAAACAGGAAAAGTTAATGATTGAATATTAGGCCAGTAAATATCTGTTTTCATTGTACATCAAGCTGAGAATCAGGAAACCAGCTTCATTTTACAATTGGGGAGACGCTCAGTAACATTGTTCCACATAACACACAATTGATTTTACAACTCTGTTTTTCCCAAATTTTTACACATCCCATAAATGCAGCAGACGAAAGCAGAAGCATTCCACAAATAAGGTCTGTACCATCTCTCTGACTATTTTCAGTCTTCTTTAAATCACATAAAAAATATTTGGTACTGCATCTAAAAACGTAAACTGTCAGATAAACTGTATAACACAAGTTAGACTTCAAGAACAAGGAGTTAAAAGTGGAAGGGGGTTTTGTGTCATTCCCTTTGTCAAGGTTTAAACATGCGGCCGGGGCCGAGGAGCGGTCCGTATTGTTTGTGTTGTGGTTTTCGATTTCAGTGATAGAATAAACTACAGGAGCTTTTGCTTGTGAGAAAAAGTGTGTTTGTGTTTGCAATTCTGTCCCTGTATTTAATGGGTGTTTATGTGTCGCTGCAACATGAGGAACCATCTAGTTGACAAATTTTTCTATATATACAAGTTCGCGGTTCACTGATTGCTACTTACGCAGAATTGAGAAACCTCCACGGAGGAGCAAAGCTGAGCTGACGTGTGTAACAGATGAGATTAAACTGAGGACATTTTGTTCAAATCTGAAACTCTACTTTTACGATGCGCCTTTTATTTTTTCCGACAGCGAAACTCAAATATGTTTAAACTGGGGAGAGAAAAATTCTGAAAAGACTCAAGATGTATCGCAGCTGGAGTTTTCAGCTGCAAAAAAAAAAAAAAAAAAAAAAGAAATGCTGTATGACAACAATATATCATGATACTTGACTTCAAAAAGTTGATTCAGTGGTGTTACTTTGAAGGTTAATGTGCCTTTGAGCTTTTTCTCAGCTCTGCCTGGAGAACATCACTGAAGCAGCTGAGGGGCTCTTTTTCCCGTGGTCATTCAGCACCAGGTGTCAAACTCAATGGATTCACCATCAACCAGTGAACCCACCAGCTCCACACCAGCTGTCTTTCATGTGGTTTTCACTGGCATAAACACACAGCTGAAATCATAAAAACCATAACAACCGACATTTGCTTTAAATCTCACTTTATAGCAAGTTGTAAAGTGAGCTCTTTCTCACCGTATCTCAAGGATTAGGAGAATGCAAACGGTGTGTTTATGTCTGTTGCATCTCCAGGCAATAGTTTTTCAGTCACGCTTACAAGCAGTTAGCAGTAAATACTTAAAGCAGAGCCATAGGTGATGACAATTCTGTAAAGGGCAAAGATATTCTGGGTTCTCCCCAAAAATAAATATCAAAAAGACGGGACAGAGAGAGCAGCAAAATTGGCAATTATTTTCAATTTTTGTTGTATCGTAAAGATTTTCTATAAGAAGCAAATATTTTCTACTGCATTTTTTTCATTGGTTTAACACCCCTGGCTAAAGACTTTCCTGACAGCCTATTGAGATGGTCCATATGGTGGCATGGTGAACAAGGCTTGTGACTCTCTTGAGGATGTAGAGAAAACCAGACAAAAGATGGAGCCAGCAGGGCCTTGGCCACTCAGAGCTTCAATGGAACGGTGGGCGATCCCCTACTGGGTCCAGTTGTCTGTAAGTCCTCAAACTAAAGTCTGATCTATGGAAACTGGCAACTCCAACCTTAATACGTTCAACCATCCATACTCAAGCATCCCCCTCTGGGCCACACGGTCTCTTTTTAGAAGTAAATGGCTCTTAAGGAATGTTTAACAAGAACAAACTACTGGCATGTGAGACATTTGTGTTTTTCTGTTTCATCATCAATGCTAGGAAATATTTTTTTATTACCATAACGATGGAAGCCATGTGTTTGTTTTTTTTTCAATAATTTGCAATAATTCAATAAAAATATATATATATATTTTAACTGATTTATAAAATGTAGTGATGATTAACAGGTTTGGATCTCAAATGTCTTGACAGAGTCTGGGAAAAAGAAATAAGAGAATCAGCCAGAAATAATCAAATATGTAGCAAACTGATTTTTGTCTGGGCATACGCTTGGCTTTTTGTATCAGAATTAGTTATGATTACCATATATGGCCATGGCAAGACAAACTTACTGTCCTGACACAGGTGCACTTTATCTTATTTGCAAGAGGACTTGCTATTTACAAACAACGCTTTTTTTAAACATCTACACACACAAAAAAACCACATTTAAATATATGCTAACAGGCAAAATAAATAAAAGTGTGAGCAGCTTTGGTGCTTTCTTTTATCAAGTCTGAGTTGAGTTTTGAAGCTACAATCATGTTAAAAGGAAAGCACATGGGGCTTGTGTGTTTTAATTTTTCCATTTTGGCTTTGTCTTTTTTGACTAATTAATGACATCAATAAATCAATACCAGATCGTTTCTATGATAGAACTAAATCTAAGAGTTCACTTTGTGTTATCCAAAAGTGGTATAGTGTATTATGAGGGTGCCAAATCCCACACCATGTAATTGGAATAAAGTTCACTAATATGTCTGATAATGAACATTAATTAGGCCACTTCACCCCTAAAGATAGTGGAGATACATCGAGTGCTTGACAAAAAATATTTTCAGTATTATTTCCTGGCATTATTATTTCCTGGCATTATTCCTGGTGAATTCCCTCTTTCACGTTATGATTATTTTTCCTGTATTCATCATGTTATTTTTTTTAATGATTAATTAATTTTATGGCATCAGTCGTGCTTAGGAGCCACAGTTTATGGTTAGACTGCCATTTAGTCTGTCAATAAATAATGAAACCACCCTCATCCATTAGATTTGCAACAGGTCCTCCAAGTTCCAGTATTAGCTCTGTACCTCTAGAGCCAAACTTGGCGTACGGCTCCTTCTTCATGTTTGAACAAGATGCTTTCGTAGCCAGCACAGTTATTATTACCCAGGCATCTCTGAGAAGCTGTTTCCAACTCATATTTTAATGAAGTAGATTTAATCTACCATGCAAAACATGAGACAGCACATCAACAAATCTACTGAGACAGAAATCTAACACTGAGCATCAAAATATATTGATTTTTGTGGTTGAAATGGGGCAAAGTATGACGAAGAGGTTTATAAATACTTTTGAAAAGTTTTTAAATGTTCTTTAAACAATGGCTTGCTAATGGTTATTCTTCACTTCAGTTTTTAGTAGCAGAAAATCCTTCTCTTAATTCCTGACCAGTTATGCATAAGTCACCTGAAAAAACACCAGAACATAAAAACCAAATACTACCAAAGCTGTCTTTTTCAGTTTTGGCTGTTTTCCTCTATGGCTACCCTTCACGCACTATAACATATGTCCTCAATTGTCATATAATCATAATAAGACAAAACAAAAAAACATAATTTATTAACTAAATAAGTCCGGGTATTTTAAAAAGTGGAACGACACCTTCTACTTTAACTTCAGAGACAAAAAAAAAGTAAGTAAAACAGCATATGATTTGCATCTGCAGTCAAAGAGAGGCTCTTTGAGACTACAGTAGGAAGTTGCTCCTGCAGAGAGCAGGAGATGGACCCCTGCAGTGAGACCTTCCTAAGCAGGCCGTGAGACACATGGTGAACAGAGCACCACACCACAATTCAAACAGAAAGTGGACAGTGGACAGGTGCGTGAAACACATAACAGGTAGTGTGCATTTTTTGAATGTGTGCCACAGGTAGTTTAATGACACACACACAACATTATCACATCTTTGGTCTTATAGACAAATACTGGAAATTTAATTTCAGTTTCATTCTCAAATAAGTTTCCCTTTTACTGAAATAACATCTTGTGCCGAGAAACCAGCTGTTTTTCTAGTCTTTTCTTTGAAACACTCACAGTTGTTGCAAATTCAAGAGTGAAACAATTGGGCAAGAACATGTGCTGCTAAATGTGCTTATGTAACCACTAGACAACAGTTCATTGGCCTCATTAGGAGAAAATAAATCTCTCCCAGTGTGACAGTAATGTTGAAATACTTGGATGTGCTCTGATTTCTCTCCCATGACATGCTGCTGGTTGTCTTGTCATTTACAGCTTTCATATGCTTGTGCATGAGTGAACGTGGGTGTTTAAAAGAAATCACTTCCATTTGCACAAGTGCTTGCACAAAAGCCCAACTGGGACATTTGTTGTTTGCACAGACTCTCACGTTTCTTTTTAGCGCAGAAATAAGAGAAGTAAAGAAGCTAAGGGTGGCATCCTGTGTGAGGCAGCTGCACGCGGATGAGATGGTGAAACGTCAACACTTTGATCTGAAAAATTTAGGTGCTAAACTTCAACCCCGGCTGACAGAATCTAACCTAAACACTGACTTTCACTCACGCATGCAAACACACGTGTAGACAGCTTTTGTTGCTTGTGAGAGAAGTCAATATGTCCGCTCGGCTGTCAGCTGGTTTTATCTTCTTCACATCTCTGTCTGTCTGTCTGGTCTCCATGGCTTCATTCACAGAACTGTTCAAGACAACAGACAGTGCAAAAAACGTACGACAATACATTTACTAAGTTATTGAACAAAGAATCTGATGTCAATAATTGAAAAGTTAATTTATTTTAGTACTTACATTTGTATAAAAACATATTTTATATATTACACATTTCTCACAGATTGAAGTGTTTTTGTGTAAATGGTAATGATTATAGCTTAATAATAAATTAATTTCTGTTTCTAAGTCTACTTCTATCAAAACTGATAAAAGCAGAACATCATGGAGAGGCTCTCTTAATATTAGGATATCAAAATGACAATATATACCTATTTTAGATGTAGCCTAAGACTAACACTGCCGACTTGACAGTTTTCCAGTTGACACGAATACAAGAAAGGTAAGTTACTTGATATACACAGTGACGTTTTCATAGTTAGTGACATCTGCTGGTGGATCTCCATTGCATTTTATAAAGCATCAATATGGCGATCTGGACACACCCCCACACTGCCAAAAGTCCCGATGCCTAGGTTAAAATTACCATGATGTCACTGTGCTTTAAGGGCCACATGGAGTGCATTATCAAGAGAAAGACGATAAATATCAGACCCAGAATTTTCACATATTTTTATGACGAATTGTGCTGTCATAAAGTGGTGTGCGTTCTCACAGTTGATGGATGTGTAGGTATGTCCCCAGACTGGCGAAGAAAAAGCCGAGTAGAAAATCCCAAACCAAAGATTTATTCATTTTATTCATGTTGCTCTGAGATCCAGACAAAAATGTAGCACAAACACATCCTCAGTCTGTGTAAATAAAAGTGATCCTCCAACTGAGAGGTTTTAGGTTATGTTTACATTGTGGGATTCCACTTAGTCTGGTTCTGTGTGTTTCTCTACAAAAGTCTCTTAAAAGGCAAGTCAGGCATTAATGCATGACTTGGTGTTTGAGAAATATTTACCCTAAGCTCTAAGGTTCCGTTGTGTTGTGAACAATAAACAGCAAAAGTATTCATATCTCTTAAATCTTACCACAAGTTTGTTAGGGAACATCCTCTAACAAACTTCTGAGGGTTCGGATAACCCTCTGTTTGTATTGAGGTTAAATATGAGACAGGTGGACTTTATTTATTAGTTGACTTCTGAAAGCAGTTGGTTGTGTTTGGTTAGATGTAGGATTGTCAGAGTAAATGAGGCAAAGTATAAATGGTTGCTACAAGTTTTGGATTTTATTTTACAATCTTTTTAGCTTCCACCTAGCCATTATGTGCTGCCACGTGTTGGTTCACAGTCACTCACCAGCAGCAGTGAATGACTGTGACCTGACTAGATCTAGAAACGTCGTGGAGGTATGAATACTTTTGCAAGGCAGCGTATTTTGCACGCTTAAGCATGCAGTGTGAACCATTTGTAAAGGAAGATGAAAGACAAACATCTGAAGACTAACATCTGCATCCCGTTTAATGCTCCAATAACACCTTAAACACCAACATTCTGCAAGCACCCACACCCATACAGGCACATCCACATATTGGAGTATTTTAACACGGTTTTACTAAGCCAATTTTTTAGGAATTCTCTGAAACTGAGAGCAATTTAGACCTTCATTATTCTGAAGCTGACAGGCGCCTGTTTGTTGGTTCACCACATTTTATGTTTTAGGGCAATCAAAGTCAGATAGCACCTTATAAGTTCTAGAAATGGAGAAATGACACCATCATCATGAGCTCTAGAGTCACCACTTAAATATTTTAATTATTTTGGGATGCTAAAGTTCATCTAAACACAAATCAATATGATTCAAGTTGACTTTCCCTTTTTTCTGGTCTGTATTTATTTTTGTCAAGGGTTTTTTTTTTTATTCATAATTTACATTATATTTTTTTTTTTTAGCAAATGAGAACTGGACTTACATTCCCCTGAAAAGAAGGTTGTCATCAAAATACATTTTAAATCTGGTCACTTAATACAAAAATAGCATGTAAATCCCTCTAATTCTGTTGGTACTCCACGTTATTATATCTTGATAAAGTTTCTTTATGACGCCACTTGTTCCGTTTGGTGACTTTTACTTTTATATCAACCGGAAGCCGTCTCCTTTAGTCAGTGTGGCTTGACTGTGGTGCGTAATTTAGCTCTCCGCCAGGGTCCCCACTGCCACAGTTCCTCTGGACTTTACCCTGAGCAGCATCGGGACCCGGAGACCTTAACGCAGAACCATGGATCTGAAGCTACTGGCCGTCGTGGCTGCACTCACAGTGGTGGTATACTCGCCTCCATCTGAAGGTACAGCTTGCTTAATTAGGTTCCGTTTGATCATTAGTTTGCTGAATTTATTAGGAATCTGCAAGTTCTTTTGATTAATTTTAAATGTTCACAAAATAGTAGAAATTAAAATTGCATGCAAATACTCCAAAAAGTGTAATTTCAGTTAGTACATATATAATTGTATTGTTGCTGTTGTTAAAGTTAAAGAGAAATTGTAATTGTAATTCACTTAACGCTTCTGCTAAGTGAACACACAGCTTTTCGCACTTTTTAAGTGAAGGCTTAGTGCAGCTTTTATAATGCTGAACCCTTAAATTCTATTTTAACTTTGAGCTGTTTATTTAACGAGCGTGTGGGTTTCTCAAGCCTGGAGAGGTAGCCTACATATTTATGCCGTGCGTAAAAGCGCCAACTCTCCACACATGTGGCTGTGGCAGCAAGAGAGCTCCAGATCCTCGTTTGATCGCTGAGCAACATCTTATCAGCGCACGTCCTCTTTGTTTTTCTTTAATTACGCATGCTGGTCAGCGCGGCGTCACCGGTCACCCCCTACCTATTGTTATCATGGTAGCACTTCTTAGATCAGGTGTTAAAAATAATTTGCATCGGATTTAATCTGTTGTGACACATTCAACCATCTGCTGCGCCGCGGTGTGAAGTTTGGCTCGATTTAACTGATCTTTGCATGCGGACAAAAGGTCATTAAGTCATTTCCTTTTTAATTCCATCAACCCCTCTGCACGGAGTTTACGTAATTTTATTGAGTAAAATTTTCCATTTAAATGAAGGGAATTTGAGAAAACGTGCTGTAGCCTATTTATTTTTCCACGTAGATCAGCCATGAACGTTTTACGCATAAACAGGAAACCTAACGCTGTAACGGAATGCCCTTTCATCAAAAGAGAGCACACAGTGCAAGATTACGCAGAGACCTCTGCATTTTCTTTTTTATCTTGATGCGTCCTCTGCGTGAAATCCAAACATGAATCACTGATGGAGAAGACTGAATGTTTTTCAGAGGTGGTCATCACGCAGATTTCGTGACCAAGTAGGAGGAAAAGTAATGAGCTGTAAAAATGAAGTTCAAATCTAAACAGAACAATGCCTGATTGAAAAGCCAACTGATAAGAGTGCTCCACTCTTGCTTCATCTTGTTAGTTCATCAAAGAGAGATTTTACTTTTTTCCTTTCAGGCTATCTATTAGTCAAGTAAATGTTTTTCTTCCTTCTTCATTTCAACATGACTTTTATAATCGAAAGTTTAGTCTTTTATCACTTGCTTTAAAGTTCCTTACCTGTGATTTCTGACTTATCTCCCTCCTTGCTTTCACAGCAAAGCCCATCAGTCTGGTGGAACGATGCTACTGCCGTGTAACCATCAACAGCCTCCCGAAAGGTTTGATCCGAGAGCTCAGATTCCTCCACACTCCTAACTGCCCCTTCCAAGTGATGTAAGTGGGTTTATTATTATTATTATTATTATTATTATTGTTGTTGTTGCTGAAAGGAAAATAGTTTTCTTACTCCACTGTGAAAACTCAGTCAGTTTTTCTTGTCTTCGGGTATTTCTCACCATCAATCTCGGAGAAGTGACAGGCCAGAGAAAGGAGTTGCGCATGCATATGTACACACACACACACCCTTCTGTCACTCGCTCACACATACACTCAGAAAAAGTGAAATGTTTCTACAACTGGCTCGCTGAGGCATCCACAGGAAGTGATCCTTTAGAGCAGGGCTGGGGGTGAAAATTTACAGAGAAATATATGCAGGTTGGTTTTTAGGGGGGTCTGTTTATTCTTACAGTTTTTGTAGGCAATTTATTAACGACTGCAAATTGCACTGAAAGCACAAAATGATCTGTTAAACAAGTAAAACCTTCATGAATCATTTGAGAGGAAAATACTAGAAACACAGCAGTTTTTTCAGGTAGTTTGTAATTTCTGTTTTTTGTATAGACAAAACTACCAATATCAGTTTTGATGATTCAGTCTAAAATTATCCCACAAAAATGTTCCAGATTTCTTTTTTGAGGCATCCTTGATTATTTATACTTGCAGGAGGGTTTGACCATGTTTTCTCTGTGATCGATACCCAAAATGTAGTTTATTACTTGCTGTAAAGTTTTTTATTTAGTTGTTTTAAAAAAAAAAACTCACTTGATATTTTAAGCTGTTGTTTCAATCTTAAATTAGCAATCAGCATGATTAGAATTATTTTGTGATGAAATGCAAATCCTTACATTAAGGCTTCCAAAGATTTCCAAAAAGCTACCAAATTGCCTTAATCCAGCACATTCCACAAGAGAAAACACCTTTGTTCTTTCAATTCGTCTTTATTGTTATCTCCTCTTAAACTTGCTCTGTCTTGATCTTTTGCTGCCTGCATAAAATACAGACAAGTCTTGACATGTAGATAATACAAATAATACAAGACTATTAGCTTCGTAAATCTCTGTGCTTCCTCTGAATTGATTTCAAAAACCTTATTGATTCTGACAATTGCTGACATTGAGTTATCTTAGATTGGTAATAGTAGTCATAAAAAGAAAAAGTGAAATGTGTTCCTGTTGGCATGACCTGGTATGATTCATTGATTAAAAAAAATGGATTTATGAGGTTCTAACTAGTCAGAATGCACCAAGCTGTGAGTTGACTGATTCCAGGCAACATATTACTGATGTTCTAACATGTTAGTGCATCTGTATTAAAAAAAAATATTGGCAGGTCTTACAAAACTGCAAAAAGAGCAAATGAGTCCATAAATATCACCCAGTTTGCTTAAACATGTCCTTCATCTTGGGAATTTTATTTACTTTGCATGAGATATTTCAATCAAATTTCCTTAATCTGCTCAAGTCGATGCTAGCCAAGTCACATGAATTTCTGCAAAAAGCTTTTTATTTGCCTGGGTCAAGCTAACAAGACCATGTTAATTTAGTCTGTTTGATAAGTGTGTTAAAATATCCACTGCTGTTGCTGACTTGGTTTACATAACTATTTTACTTTTTGCTTTTAAAAAAAAAAATCTCTTTCCATACAGTGCCAAGCTGAAATCAAACAAAGAGGTGTGTTTGAACCCAGAGATGCGGTGGCTGAAAAATTATCTGAAGAATGCCATCAACAAGTGAGTACCAGCAACACAATACACATTTCCGTCTGCAGCTGTTGATGTTTAACTTGTAGCTCATTTGATGAGCCCTCAACTCTGATTGGGACACTTAAAGCAGAAAACACACAAATGCGCATCTGGACAAGCCATTGAGAGATTTTTGTTGGAAAGACAAGTTTCAATTGCTCAAACTCAAAACATGCAGCTACATGACCAAGTGGGAGTATGAACTAATTCCACTTTAGCACAAAAGCTGTGGTTTGATGGTTTGATGAGGGACAAGACACCCACTTTCTAAATCTCATTTAGTTGAATCTGATGGGGGGAAAAATGCTGTTCCTGGAGGAGAAATCAGTTAAAGTATCACACTTGTCCCAGTTATTACAAAAAGCAACAATTATTTGAGTTAAAGACCTGTTAACTTGTTAGAACAACATGCCAAGAAAAGTCATTTAATTGGACATGTCATTTAATTAATAGAACATTTCAGTTTTATACTTTTATTCTAGATGGTTCACTGAAATATGAACTTTAAAATCAATGGTGTCCTCGGGTTCCTGTGTGCATCTATTAGGAAAGAAGCTGCACTATTTGGACCTAGGAGAAAATACATTTATAAATAAGACATGTTTAGAAACAGTATTTGACCAATTTTATTACTTTACTCTCATTTACCATACAAATCAACAGAACAACATAATGCAATCAATAAAATATAAAATGTAAAGCAGAAAAAAAATATGCAAAACTCTAACACACTTTTGCATCTATTTAACTGAACCCATAACTTGACGGATGGACTCACAGTTCTGCAGTCAGGCTGGCTAGACCTCGATTTGCAACGTGTGAACTGCTGACTGCTTAACAGAAAGTGACTTGCATCAAGAGCAGATCATGCCCTCTTTACCACAGATCAAAACCTGATGTGTTTCCGATTACACATACAGCCAAAGCGCAGGAGAAAAGGATACACTTTTTTACAATGTGAGAAATGCACAAACCTGAACCTTATTCATTGTGCTGCTCTACTAAAACAAACAATTCTTACTTTTTTTCATTAAATAAAGAACTTCCCCAAGTTGAAAATGTATGCTACTAAACAGTTTCTCCAGCTGAATATGAACATTTTTTATAATCTAATATTATGTCAAAGTGAAATACCAAACATGCTATTAATCAAATATTAATGGAAAAATTTTTTGAAATACCAGAGGTTTTGGTCTTAATTTAAAATAGCAAAAAAATAAATTTTTGTTTTTGACAGTCTGGAACAAGCAGCAGTGTAGACAGTGTTGCTTTCCATTTTCAAATACAATCATTTAGATCATTTTTGGTATTAATGCCGTGTGTTCAGTTATGCTTATGATTGTAAGAATTTTCTTTTCAATGTGTAGACAGCAGAAACAGACAGAGGTAAAAGCACTCAGTCATCATTCACACCATAACTCCACTAAGTGTTTGTGTCAGCCTCGAGGCTGTAAAACCAGGAAAAATCCACATGCGGCCACAATCCACTGAGTCAGTGTATCCATTATATCAACAATTAAATGGGTCACAGGAAGTCATAATTTTTTTACTTGCATGCAGGCACGGTTAGAAATGAGCACTTGACTAAACTCAGTGATGCTAAAAACCACAAAGGCAGTGTAGAAAAAGTATAAATCATACTTTTATTTGCTGATGAAAGGATTTCCTGCCAAATATATATTTTTTAGGAGTTTAGAATTTGGCAGTGTCATGTATTTTTATGTCCATGTTGAATGATCGATTACGCAAATCCAGCTCACCCAAATGCTGCTGCTGGAGTCCTGACCAACAATGAGTGGCGTTTCGCACCGGTCCTAGAAAACAGAAAACAGAAATGACTCCCTGTTGTTGACAAAAACAAAACACAAAGAGGCATTGTTTAGTTTCTACACTCCTCAGATCCAGAATTCCCTGGAAATTGTTTTAAGCATTTGAACACTTTTTCTAATCCATCCATCTAGCCTTGTGGGGTCGAGAGGTGCTGATCACTATTTGTAATGCAATGTGTAAATTTTATGTTATTTCCTTTACCTTTGTTTCTTTATTACCTCACCAAGTCTTTTAAATTACCTTGTGTATAAATTATTATGTACAAACAAACTTGCCTTATAGTTATAATCATTATCCTCGTATTATTTTTTTTATTTTCTGTTCCAGGATGAAGAAATCCAAGCAGAGCAACTAACATCTCTGCAAGAGATCCTCCTGAATCACTGCTGAGGATTTTAGCCTTCATCACATATATAAACATAAATCGAAAGATCTTCTGGTATGTCATACAGCACTTATGTTAGCTGCTCTGCTGCAGCCTTTTGCATGGATTGAATCTCCAACTCTTCATCATGAGCAGCAGTTCCTGGATATATCTTTTTCATCACCACTTTTAACAAATATCTTTGGTGCAAAGTGCCAGTATATCTGAGTGTATGTTTTGCTAAATACATTGTATATATTTTTTGATTTTCCATTTAACAGTAAAGAGATATTTTTAAGATTCAGTTGTCCCTCTGGCCTTTCTGTCATTAAAGAAAAAAACAAACAAACTGGGCCCTAAGTGTTTAAAGATGAGGGATGTATGTCTAAACATCTCCTGTGTTTGTCAACCAGAGAATACAGTAATTGTAAACATGCTTATCCTGATGGTTTGTGATGAACGAGCGGTTCCGTATCCAAAAATAAAAAAACAAATGAAAAGAATAAGCTAATTGGCACCAAGAAATTTCAGTGGGTGCCAGCTACGCTTTGATTGAACATAAGACGTGCATAAAATCCTAATAAAACTTTAAAACCTGAATGTTTTGTAATGGGACTTTGGAGACTTATAAAGATGGAGCATTTACTGAACTCTGACTACAGTTATGTAATTTATCCACTTGTGTTTTTTTCTTAACTCATGGCAAATAAAAAGGCAAAACAAAAAAACAAAAAAACAAAAACATCTGGTTTCCAAAAAGTTTTAATTGAGCAGCCTATAAATTAAAATGTACTGGAACCATAAAGTTGAATCAGTTAACAAGAAGCTAGGAGAACAAATCACAGTGATCCCTGGTCACATCTGGCAGCCTTTGTGTTTCTGTTTGGTTTGTGTTAAACAAGGATGCATAACAGTTTGGCAGCAGTTTCCCCACTGGCATTTAACACAGAGAGAAACACTGAGCTGTACAGAAAGCAGTACTAACATGTACATGAATGTGATTACCTACAACCGCCACGCATGTAGCGATGCACTTTAAATGTGATGTATTCCTGTGTTGACAGAAAACTTTTCTAACTATGCCTATTTACTTCTGTCTTAGTTTTTTTTTCTTTTTTCTTTTTAGTTTGTATTCTTTCCATTTTGATCACTGAATGTTTGGCTGCAGAAAACGTTAAATTTGGGAGATGCATCCATGTATTCCTTTAACTCTCCTGCTCACATGTAATATTAATGATATACAAATGTTTTATTTTTGTACTCTTACACGTTTAAACATTTAAAATGAAGGACTTGTACTCTCACAACTGAGCCATGCAGCTTTTTTTATATCGTGAAACTTGTATACATCTGTTGAGTAAAGAAAAAGGAGAAAATCTTTGTAAAGTTTCAATGTGTGGTTTCCTGTACATGCTACATGATTACACTTGGACACAACAGCATAGAAACTAAAACACTCCTTATCTAGGTCACTCTTTACATTCAGTGTCATGGTGCAGCTGCTGAATTTTTATCGTACGGAAAGGTCACAGACTAAGGGTAAGCCTTTCATGTAAGAACATGTGTTTGGCTCTCCTCACAAGGACAAATTAAAGGCAACGACTGGGATCCTGACTGTGATTTAACTATTAACTCAACAAGCAGCTATTAGGAAAACATTAGAGCTAAAAGAGATGAACTTTTAACTTCCCTCCGAGGGCATTTTGATGTGAGGGTTGTGTGCTGACTGAAGCATAAAGGCTAGATAAAGGGATGCAAGTGGTGGTCCATTTTGATGCTAATTGGCATTGATGTCCAGGTTGAGCCATAGGTAGTGGAGCAGGAGCATCATACCAACAGGCAAGACTGGAAAAATAATTAGACATAATCACTGAAAGGCAGCTTTGAACTGAACTCACAGAGAGCTGCAGGTCAAAACACTGACGTTAAGATTCAGTGACTTGCACAGACAATGGGCTCTATAATTTGGATTTCCCCTGTCAACCTTTCTGAGGGGTATGTCATTTTCTGATCACTTCATGGATTACATTATGAACCGCAATGGGCTCCAGGGAAGAAAAACCCAGGAGGGCTTTGCCATTGACAGAAAAAAAAAAAAAAAAACTGGCAAGAAATAGATGTGAAGATGTCCGAAAAGTTCTAGGAGAAAAATCTTTGGATTCATAAGACAAAATTGGTGCTTTTTTTTGTTAAGAAAGAGAAGATGAAAGCTGAAAAAAAATCAGCTTTCAAAGTAAGGAACACTATGTAAACTATAAACATGGAGTGGGCTTGGTTTTGGTTGGTGTGGCCATGCTTTGTCTGGCATGAGGAATCTTGAATCTTTGCAGAGCGCAGTGAAGTCTAGAGATTTCCAAGCCTTCCCACCAAGTATCAGACAGTTGTCTTATCTCCAGTTCATGGGTCCTCCAACAGGATAACAAGCCAAAGCATACAGCTAAAATAATGGCAGAGAAAGAAGAGCACAATTCCCGAACGACCCTCTCATCTTAATCCTACAGTCATAGATCTGAACAAGCAACCTATTGGAAGTGCAAAAATATTAAAAGGAGCAATAAACTTTTGTCAGTTCAAGATTTTTCAAAGATTTTTAGTTTCTGTTTATTGTGGAAGGTTAACAACAAAATTGCCCACACTTGTATTTGTTCACTTAAACTACTTCCATTTCTTTCACTTTAAGACTTACAAAGTCTCATGTTATTTTCCTTTTATCGCCTACATCTTGGATTTATCCTAAATGACTACAGTACTGACAAATGAGAGCGGACCGCCCAAAAACACATTAAAAAAAAAATCGAATACAAAAAAGTTCTATTCATTGTGCTGTGAGGATCAACGCATCCACCCACCAGTTAAACTGTGGAGGTGTTGAAACTGGTTTCTCAAAGTCTCAGGAAATGTAAAGTGTGGGTGTAAATGATTAAACTTTAAATTTTATGGGCACATCAAATATACTTTCAAACTGAAAATACTAGGGTAAATACACCTGAGCAACTTTCAAAGTGTAAACCATTTTATTCATATATAATGTGCCAGGTTTTAATGTGTCTTTAGGATAGTCTTGAAAAAACTAAACGCTATGAAAAGCTAAGGAGACACGTTAAAATAAACTAATCCATCTCTAAATCAAGTTTGCTGAAGTGGAACAGAACATTGTGATTATATAAATGTTTGGCAGACATCATCACGGGGCCTAGTTTGTAATTGAAGCTAACTGGGCAGTGATCCTAAATAAACAGACTATAGATCTGGACACCCATGGTGTATCTCATAGTCTCCACTAATAGAGAGACACACGCTCTTATTGAAAATGTAATCCTTTGTAGCTTGATGAATTGTTGTAGATGATAAATAGTCCCTTAAAGGGTTAAAATTTAAATAAAATCCAGGCTGAAAATCCATAGTAAAGATATCATTGTTCAATTTTAAAATAGTTTGTATTTAAGTCCATATTTGTTCCCACAATATGGATTTATTTGTGTGAACAAAAAATAAATCCATATTTGCTAGTGCAAATATGGATTTAAATATATACTTAGTGAATTTTGTCCAAAGGATGTTTACTATTTAGTTTTGCAGATGAAAGCCTCCCCTTCACACAGTGGTGAAAAGCAGTCAAGACATGGATGACCTCTGCAGGACCTTTGAGAGGTCAATAAGGGTTGTTTCAAGTACACTGTGACTGTGCCTTTATGAATATTGAAATTGTGAGTTTTTTGATTGTTTTAATCAAGTTCAAGACTTCTGAGGTGAAGAAGAACTGTCAGATTATCTATCATTTTAAGCCATGCGGACCCACATAATGAATTTGCATAATGACTTTAAATTCTATCTACATTTTAAGAGTAGAATCTAATCGCACAACACATAATTAATGTCAAGCATTGCTATGAGAATCTAATACTTTACAATAAGAAGTATCTCAAGTTGCTGAAACATACTCTTCAAAAATAAGGATAAAATAAAAAAATCATATATTCCTCCATGATACCTATCTATACCTGCTTATTCTTGTATGGTCACACTGTGCACACTGTGGGTGGTGCCTATCTGGGTCAGTGGGCAAGAACTGGGATGTACATTGAGCAATTCCCCAGTCCTTCAGAGGGAAAAAGGACAAAAAATATTGCATACACATATACCTGGGGACCATTAGAAGACAACAATAGCGTGCATGTTATTGCATAGTATATTAGCTATGGCTGTTGCCTACCTGTACAATTCCACACACACAAAGCAATCCTGCTTACAAACACCGTCTAGGCTTTCTCCCCTTTACTTGGACTGTCTCTAGTCAATTTCTGACCAGGCCAATCAGCAAACAGAAGGAGAAGTTGTGAAGGATGACGTCGATTTTCTGCGCTATTTGAGAAAGTGTAGCAATGGAGGAAGTGAAGGAAGCCGTTCATGTTGGCCACTCTTCCAAATACTGAATTAACATTAACAACTTATGTCTTCGAAGTGGAGGACCAAGAGACAATTTCTGGTAAGTTTGTTAGTGTTGACCTGACACATTACATGCATCACAGGCAAACATTAGAGATCGGATAATATTTTGAATTTTAACATAGTTCATGCCAACAGGAAAAAATTGTTTCTCAAGAGCCCAGAAAAAAAAAACACCACATACATCCAAAAATTAAATTCTAAATTTCCTTCTATATGATGATCGGTATTAGCTGTACTTTCATTGTATTCGAGCTACAAAATGGGTATCTGTGCTAATTTTCAAAACTGTACATATCAGTTAATAGACTGAATGTGAAAGTACTGAATCATAATTATTGTGCAAAATACCATTCTCAGTGAAGCATACAAATGTATTCAAAATAATCCCCTCACCTGGATTCTTTCATGCTGCCGATAAGTTTCCTCCTCCACAATGATGCTCAAACATGACTGAGGTGTTGAAACCTCTCACATTTGCATTGAAATCCTACAGGTTGTGGGGAAACATCATCTTGTAAATGCAATAATTAAACCATTTTGACAGGACGGTAGCGTTAAGCAGCAAGAATAAATATATGGGGACTTTGCAACATTTTTTAAGAATAAAAAGGTGATGTACACCGACACTGAAAGATTATTCAACACATCAAAAAGAATAATCTGTCGACGTATGTTTGCCAGCTGAGCTGGTATATCTGATCCCAGACTACACTCTAAGTTGAAAACTTTTGGCAGGAGTGTTTTCGCCAGAGGCAATGTCATCAAACAGTATGCAGATGGGTTCGGTGACTGACAGAATTGCAAAAATTTTTAGAAAATATTCAGAAAACCAAAGAACCAGAAACAGACACATCGTTTTTGGAAAGAACTAAGGACTCAGGAATGAGCAGGACGTAAGAAGACAGATGAAATCCATGTCCGGTATATTCTTCAAAATTCTGCTGGGATTTAGAGTTTAACCACAGTGTTGGGGGAAAATTTGACACCTTGAAAGATGAAGAAAGATCTGTCGTGTGATATGGAAAAACTGACAATATAATGAGGGACGTGGTGAGTATCTGTGATTATCTAACTTATGGCATGAATTCCCACCGTTTTTAGCTGCAAGAGCTCCCAGATGTTCTGTCAACGAAACACCACTTATTCATCATGAGTTTCAACCATGGAAATATAAAATATTAGTGTGTCTGTGTGCTCATGTGTGGAAGAGGGAAATGGAGGTCATGAAAAGCCACTTCAAGAAGGTCCCACAGAACATAGCTTTCAAATATGTATGTTTATATTAAAAACAACATAATGGTAATGTTGACCAAGGTCAGATTTTAAGTAGCTGCATGTGCTATACATACAGTATTTCAGGCACACAAGGTCACAAAAAACTATATTTGAATAAATTAAGTAGAATTTCGGTCTGTCTTGTCAGACAAGAAGTTGAGTACGCTATTTTAGTACATTTTCACCTAAAGAATTCAATAAGCACAGAAATGATATCCCTGGGAAAGCTTTGAAGCCCAGATCTCACACATTTGGAGACATTGAACTTGTTTATTAAAGCTGTAAATGTACTCAGATCTTTTGTAAAATGAAATTTGTGGAAATTCCTCCTTTCATATCTTCATAATGAAATCTTTGTTCAAAAAGCTAATGTGTTGTTGGATATGTGCACAACACTTTGTGCTGCAGTAAACATTTTCATAAGGAAGGCGGAAATCATTTTCCCTTTGACTCTTGAGCTCCCTTCGGGAAACCTGACATTTTCTCTTTGACCCCAGTTTCCAATTAGCTCAGAGCACAAGGTCAGCTACTGCCGGGCAGACACTTGGATGTCATGTTGGATTGATCTTTGCTTTTTTCCGGTTGAATGTTTGTCTTCCCTTCCAAATCCCTTGGCACTTTGTTTAAAACTCCAACACAGAGCAACAGGGTAAAGACAGGGAAGAATTTCATGATAAATTCATTTGACTTGAAGGCCTACAAAAAGGAAAACTGACTTTGCTTTAGACCTTAGCCAGAGGTCTCTGTAAATCTTTTCCACATTGTGAAATTCATTTAAATCAAACAAACATTTTAATCTACTTTTAATGAGTAAACAGTAATTTGTGATTTTGTATATGGAACATTTTTTTTAATTATTCAGATGTTCCTATTTTATTTTTTTTGTTGATATGAGACATTTTTTCAGAGTGGTGCAACATTTATCACATCTTCTGAGAAATGTCGCCTATAATGATGTGCTTTCGTTAGCAATGTCTGACCTCTTTTTGACCTCTGTTAAGTTGCCATGATTACTACTTCCTGTACTGGATGGTTGGTAGTGGGAGACTCAACTTCTTCTCAAGCCCCCATCACTGCTTCAGCTTTAAAACTTTTGCACCATAGTTTAAGGATATATACAGTTTACTCCAGACCCAGCATCCTTCTATGCTGTTTGGATGGAAGGATGTTGACTGAAAGCTATTGTATTTTTTGAAAAAGAAAAAAAAAAAAGAAGAAAAATAAAAATCAACCCTTTTTATGGCCAAAACATGATTTAGGCAATACAAGGCACTTCTGGAAAAATGACTTAGGCCATTAGGAAGGTTATAACATGCAAAGCATTTGCCATCAAAGTATTGTTTAATTACCCCAAATATTGGCGTTTTAATGTATTGTAAAAATCCAAGAATGTTGTAGCAGTTTACTTAGCAAATTGCTACAACATTTTTGAGATCAAACTTGTTTTAAGATAATAGGAAGTCAACTTTGACTCAATCTAGTTGGATCAATATGCAAAAAATTTAGTGAGAGTTATCTGATGCAGGAAAAATATTATAGTACTTTAAGAGACTCTCACTTCAAAAATCCTAAAGTTTCTCATTGATATTACTATCTTTCCTTAAAGATTTTTGTTCAAAAGCATTTGATTATTTTTTTATTTGTATATCACATTTATAGAAAAGCACAGTTTGGCAGGAAGTCGGTCAAACACAGAAAACCTTTCTGTTATCTGGCATGTAGACGAGTTAGTTTGGGAATCTACTGACTTTTTTTACGTATTGTCATTAGCACCAGATCCATCTTTTCATTACTGACTTTGATTTCTGCTTGTCGACAACCCTTTTAATTATTTAAAATCACAATTTTTCCTGCTCTTTTTTAACCTCCTTCTCTTTTCTTTTGTCATTAACCCCCCCGCTCCACACCAGGCCACTGTCCTGGGGCGCCATGTGCACTAAGTTCAAGCTCCCAAAGGGAAACATTAGAAGACTTGTAGCTGTTCTAGTGTCAAATGACTTGTTGGCCATTACCGCAACTCAGAGTAATGATTTGTAAATGACCTGCTGATTGTGTGAAGGAGGGGCAGTCAATGTTGTGAAGTGCGTTAACACTGCCAGTGACCCAGCAGTACATTAATCATAATTATGACAAAATTATTCAGCTTGAGCAGCGGATGTTGAGAGTGACCAACATGCACCGTGGAACAACAGCATCGTGTGTGTGTCTGTTTGCGAAAAGTTGGGGGGCTAATGGAGGGGCCTCTATGAGAGTTAAAATTGGCCCTCCTGCAGTCTCTCTACCTTTCATGTGCTAATATTACAAAGGTTAGAAGCATCAACACCATCCATCTCCTCACAGATGTTTGCTCCGAGGGCAGCCTTTCCGTCACGTAAAAACATCAGCTATAGTTGAAAATCTTTGGATGTGTTTTCAAGCCCAAATGTGGAGTACAGGGCGTGGATGACACACAGAGGGGTCACACTCTGAAGGGGACAGTAGGAGGCCTCTTTCTGTGGGGCCCAGAGAAGCTGAAACATTATCAACTTTAAGCTTCACCCACATATCTCACACTGTGCTTCCCCCTCATCTCCATTCCTCTTAGGATTATCACCCACATCATCATTGTCAGATCTGTCTGTGAATGATGTGTTGAATGTCACCAGTATGAGGCTCTACTCTCCGTGTGACACTCAAAGAGAAAGAGAATTAAGACCGTAAAGGATGTGTCCAGCCATACAGAAAAAAGGCACAATCATACTATTATCTAAAGATGAAGCCAGCAGATTGTATTGGTCTCATCTCAGAGCTTTTTCCTTTCAACCATGAGCGATTCTATAGAGGGGCTTCTGTTGGGCTAAAATGTGAGTCAGGACTTGAGCATGCCGCCCATATGTGCCGGTCAGGGAGGTCCGATTGGCTAATGGCATCCACCAACATTGTCACCCCCTCAGACAATTTGATTTTGTAGAAACAAAGTGAACAAACATCAGTTCTAGCCAAAACACATCTGAATGTCATTTTGATGTAACTGATACCCCACATACTATTCGGGTTTGTCTTTATTCCATTAAGTAGTTAGTTTTGATACTTTAAGTCGATTTTAAATTGGAAAGGGGTTATTTAAAGTAAGTTGGACATTAGCATGTTCCTATAGGATTGTTCAAATTTTTGTGTTTACACCCAGATAGACAAAGAGTTTACTACACAAATCTGTCAGAGTTTTTGAATAATATAGGCCTACTTACATGTTTTAAAGACAGAAAACCCAAAAGTATTAACATAAACAAATTGCACTCAGTCTTTCTACTGTTTTAGAAAACACATAAATAATTTGAAAACATGCTTCACAGGCTTTGGAACCACTCCCCTCTAATAAATTGTTTATAAGAAAATCTTACTTCAAATATCCTAAAATATTTCATTGATACTGTATTTCTTTAAGGACTTCTGTTCAAAAGCACTTGGTTCTTTTTCATATGTATTGTATAGAAAAACTGAGTTTGGAAGGAAGTAAGTTAAACACATGATGACATGTTTTCTAGAACCGCACAAATAAAGTGGAGACTGTTTGGGACTGCAGTTATATTGGCATTTCAACTTGACGCCGAATCACCACATGTAGTATTAACTTCAAGTGATTTTCATAGCTAAACATGTTGTAAGAAAATTGTTGATTGAGGAATAGATGTTGAGTTGTATGGTGTATAATATAGCCCCCTTACTATAATACAATAAAAACCTGATGAGCAAAATACAGCTGCATAATGCATAGAAAACTGAAAAATTTAAATAGAAAAAGACTTAGACAACCACTGCATGACAAGATATTTTTTGCTCAAGATATTTTTTGCTTTTTTGCTCCAAGATAATTTTACTCTTATCAAGTTAAGAGCAAAATTACAATGAATAATTCCAAGATTTTGATGTTTTTATTGTTCCTAATTTTTGTACAAGTGGTCATTTAGCATTTTTAATTTCCTGGGTGGCATACTGGTTTGACATTTGTCCACGCTATCAATCTCAGAGGAGACACAAGAGCCGATGGTGCAAAACTGCAGCCTTGCTTCTGTCAGCCAGCCCCAGGGCAGCTGTAGCTACAATTCAGTAGCTTATCATCATCAGTGTGTGAATGTGTCCTTTGAAATTTCAATTTGAGATATTAAAGCCGTTCTTAATATGATTGATCACTATCAATTTTATTGATCTTAATCAATTTTATTTGATAATAATAATGCATTTTACTTATTATTAAGATTTCTGATGATGTCGTCCTCATCGGATGAATTGGCATTTAAATCTTTCAACAGACAAAGACATTTGAGTTAGAGGTTTTCCATTTGGGGTCCCATTGTGTTGGCCCATTGATGCCCAAGGGTTTAAATCGTAATGACATCACCCTTTGGGAACGCTTTCATTCTTTCATTCTTTCTTTTGGCATGGAAATAAATGTGACCATTAAGCATTTCAAGATTTACAACTAAATATGAAACATCGTAAATAAACATAAGATACCCAGTTGAGGTTAATAACTTAATTATTCTCAATTATATTGTGGTTCATCTATAATTATTATTAGTGTCTAGCAGCTGTGTGAATGACTGAATGTACTGTAAAGAGCTTAGAGTCATTTGGACTAGATAAAGAACTATTCAAGTAAAGGCCATTTACCATTTATAAAAGAAAGGCTGTGTTTCGTAATATTTTTGCCATTCACGCATATCCTGTCTTAATCAAAAGAGTGAATCATAAAATTCTCGAGAATCTTCACAGTTTGGTCAAAGCAAAGATCATTTTTAAACATCTAAATCAGGAAGCAGTTCTTATTTCATGATGTGAGAAATCTTGGCCTGCAGTCACTTAAGAGCAACAACCAAATTCAGCAACACCTCCCATCTCACAAAAGGCAGTTCCAGCTTCACCTCTCTTCTTTCACAAGCTTCCCTCAAGGCCAGGAACTCAACGTGTAAACCACAGGACGCACACAAAATAAGCAAAGCTGCAGGCTTAGGAGAAGCTTCTTGTAAGAATTGTCCAGCTTGAACTCTTTCTGCCAAATTTGTTTCCATCCATCTGGCAGATTTCACAAAACCTTGTTAGTGGCGAATCCAACCTCATAGACAGACAAACCACTTTTCTACTGCAGTTGACCAAAAACCACGTCAAAGAATCTAGTTCAAAGACTTTGTAGCATCCAGACCGAAACACATTATTGATCAGTCTGGTAAGAAAAATTTGATGTGTAAGGCCTTTTTTTAAAGCCTTTTTTAAATCCACTCCAGCCCAGTTACAAATTTATAAAAGTGCAGTCCATTTAAAAGGTTCAGAGATTAACCTTAATGTTACTGAACAAGCTGGCGAAATACAAAAAACAGAAAATTACAAAGATGGATTTAGCACAAATATATATTGTATTTGGTTTCGTAGGAATGTTTTCCCAAAATAGAAATGATTATACATATGGTACAGTTAGTTATTAGACTTAACAGTTTCCATTCATATTGACATGTAAATTACGCAAACTTTGGCATTGAGACAAAATCACACAAACATGTAAAGATAAAAAAAGAGAACACAAAGAAAATGAGACATGCTCTGCACTTCTTGACATCTGACAGCTGCAAAAAACCTTGCACAGATACAAAGAAACAATAAAAAAGTTCCTCAGCACAACTAGTGTTTTCACAAATTAGAGTTACACATTCATATTCACAAAGATATGATTCATACATGGAAATCCACTCTTGGTTACATTGTCTGAATAGGGCCACAAATGTGGGTAATAAATTCTCAATTAGGAGTTTCAATTTATGTCAATAGCTAAATTCAAAACCAAAAACATTTGACTAAGTGCAAAAGAGAAAACAAGAAAACAAAACTACCTTCCTAACAACAAAGGGACTTATAAATCACTTAACTCAAAATAATTTTCTTACTCATACACCACCTCATTTCTTAAAGAAATTTCAATACTCTTTTTTTTCATGTTAGTTTCAAGGAGAGATGCTTTGCTTTCCTAAAAAGGAAATGTGAAAGCAAAATCTTGTATAGCTGCCAGGATGTTTCCCTGAGCTTTATTGTGAGCTGTTTCCTCTCACACAGTCACAGGGAATAAAAAAAATCACATTCTCTTTCTATCACTTATTTTGTCTTCACAAGCTAAAAAAGGTGACTGAAAAAATCAGTTCCTAGTTTTGCAGAAGGTTGTTTACAACCTTAATTTGTTTGTGAATTGCTATTGAAGTATGGACGGATGGATGTGTCTCTACTGAGAGGCCAGGCAAGAAGAGCATTATTCAGAGAAGCAGCCAACATTCCTGTGGTTGCTCTGGAGGAGCTGAACATATCTAGATCTCAGGTGGAAGAATCTATTGACCCATGAAGTATTATATCTGCAGTCAACAAACTAGTCCTTATTGAAGATAGGTCAAGAGAAAGCTACAGAATTCCTTTGTCTTCAGCTTGGACAAACAAGCTATTCAGAGTTGATGTTATGTACAAACTGCAGTAAATTTACTCATAAACTTCCATAATTCAGATATCAACTCATGCTGAATGTCCTTTCCCTACCAAATGTTCCCAAAGAAAAAAACAGATTATTCTAATAACATTTAAATAAGTAGTTCAGTAGTTCTCCTTATGAACTCATTTTCTATATGCTGAAAGCTAACATTTTAATTGGGCTATTGGACTCCAGATTATTGTAGGTTTCATCAGCCTGTTGGTGCAGTTTAAAAAATGAGAAAGTTCAGCAGAGTGCTCAAAATGTTTCCATCTTCTTATCCAACCACATGAAGGTGTATGACCATGAACTCTTTCTTTAATGTGAAAAAGTCATTTTTCTTTTGGAACCGTAGCTGCAGCTCTGCTGTCTTTTATCAAGTGGCGAGAAGCTAACTTCTCACTAAACGGTTTGTTTCTCTGCCTAACAAAAAGCAGCCAACAATATTATTCTTTCATAAACTTGCCAGCATTTCAGTACAGTACTAACAGAAACAACCCTTTCAGACATCATAGCCTCTTTTCCTGACATGACGCAAACCCCCAGTGCTGAAAACGCCCCTCCCGCCATCTAAAGGGGCCTGTAATTTTCACAGTTGCGGACAAATCTCTCTGTTCTTCCTTAGCGGTAGGAGTTGAATTCAGTCTTGTGAAAAACGTTGATTTGACATCTATTATTTGGTCTCTTTTGATGGTTGGCTCAAAGCACAGCTCGATTTGGCCGCCAAACCCCTGCTGAGTTTTTAAAACTTGCATCCAACCATCAAGACATATTAAAAGAAATAGATTATTGTCAAAATGTCAACAGTGAATTTTCATACAAAATACACTGACACAAAAGTGAAAAGCTGTGGTTAATATTTGTCAAGACAAAATTCATAACAATTGAATTGCAGCAGACAAAACAAGGCCTTTTATGAGTTTCCTCAGAGAAAGATCTTAGGGCAGAAGTTTGTCCTTCTCTTTGTTTTATGTCAGCAACAGACAAGGCTGTTCATGAAGAAGGGGTGTTTGTGAGGCGTTGAACAGATTTTACAAAAAATCACAAGCTTGTAAACAAGCTTTCAGACTTAAAGTTCTTAAAAGAAAACAACATTCCTCAAATGTTTTGTTTTAACATATTTCATGTACATAATCTCTTCAAATGGTTTTGGGAATATTTTATATATATTTTGAATAAATTCTAAAATAATTTTTAAAAATGTCGTGAAGTTACATGTTAATGAAAAACAGTTTAATTTTAGAAACTAACAAGGACCAGGACATTAAAATTTGAAAGTGTATTTTACTTTTTACCATCAGAGTGGGCAGAAGGGGTTTTAGCAGCTGTCCCTTTCATTGATGCCCTAATAGCCCACTTTTGATTTTTTTGTTTGTTTTGGATTATTATTTTACGTGACTATCTGGATGCTTATCTTTGACCCTCGGCAATAACATAGACTTGTTTGTGAATAAAAATGTAGATTATGATGTTGAAGTCAGAAAAAAAAACTAATTTTATTTCCTTTCCTTGTTGTCCTCTCAGTAACGGAAAAAAGCCCCTCACTGAACCCCCCAACAGCCTTGTGCAGGCAGGGAAAAGAGCATATGCAGCCCCAGTCTGTTCCAGTCAGACAGCCTGGTATAAAAACATCAGGGTGCTGTCTCTCCATAAACTTATTGAGTTTATATACGTTTAATCTTAGTTTACAGAGAGTGCTGTCTTTCTAAACTATATCAAGAGACAGCATCCTGCTGCTTTTATATCAGACTGTCTCCGTGACGCGCCTCAAAGCCCTGGTACTTCCTGCTTTACGTTTCCTCTGCTTCACCTTCACTGACGTCACTGCCGGGCGTGCCCTCACAGCTGCAGACAAGATTTAGACTGGAGATGAGCGACTGTGAGCAGAAGTTACTGCAGAACCACAACTACTAAAGAAATGTTCGGCCCACCACATTTGGAGCTCCGAGTTTCACAAACCGACTACACTGTTCCAACAATTTCGACCGCAGCATAAAGCTAAAGGTGCAATGACTAAATAAATCAAGATGTCCCAAAATTGATACTTTCTAGATGCATTGTAACTAAGGTGAAACAATACACTTGAGAGGGGAGAAATTTCCAAAGAAAAACAACTTTGTGACTATAAGTGACTATCTCATTGTCTCAGTGGGTTTTATCATTATTTAGTGCTTTTTGGAAGTGCTGGAGCCATGGTACGTATTCTTTTTTTCTGACCAAAACAGATAATGTCTTTCGGTTTGCCCGTCATTGGATAAATTTGCTGGATTGTGCTGCATTTCCATTACTTTTACGTATCTGATCCTGCAGCACATATAAACAAGCAATAGAGAAAATGTTTGAAAACAATGAAAAAGCATTGTTTCACATGAGAATGCAAATAAATTCAACGACAGTGGAGGGTGATACCAGTTGGCAGCAAGCTGGGCACATTGAACTTTATTCACAGCACAGCATTGCAGAAACAGTGGCTACCAAGAGGAAGACAGCTGGTCATTTGAAGCACTTCAGATCACTGAGATGTTTATCAGAGACATGCCATGGAGCACACACAGCATATAGTAAGCAATCATCCAGTGATGATGGGTGATTGAACTCCATCATCATACATGACCTAGTAAATTTGGAACAAAGAAATCTTGAGTGGTAAATCTTCACATCCTCTTTCAAAGCATTTTCCCTTTGAGTTAATCTCTGTTTTGATATGGTGTGGTCTGTGGTTTGTCATTTTTGTACAGCTGAGGTTAGATCTGAATAATTTGAGATCCTGATACAGATCAGGGCTAAGTTTCAATGCACAAGCCTTAGAGCTGACAAAAAGTGCACTTTTTATTTTTTACCAAAAATACATGACTTTCAGGGTTGACCCAATGTTAACCTGGATCCCCCACATTTCATCAGGGACAAAGACCATGTCTAATTCCTGTCTTAAAATACTCTCTTTCTGAATGTTTTTTGCTCATAAATCTCAAAGTGTATATGTGAAAGCCGATACAATTCTCATACCAACATGGAACATTTTTCCCAGCACAGTTAACCTTGACATTTCCCACATAGCTTAATACTAGTAACTGAAATTCTCAGGGTTCAGATTAGAAGAGCTCACTGTTGATCCACACGATAAACAACTATAATTATGACCTGAACGTTTAATTTACATCGAGCAGCTTCCGCAAGGTTTAAAGACTCTGGAAGGCTGAATGTCAACAAACAAACAGTGCTAATATATGTTAGCATTATCCTATTAATTTTCATTCCCTCCTTATTCTTTTAAGGGCACTGGAGGGTTGGGAGCCTTTGCCCAGCTGTCACTTGTTAAGAGTGTGTCTGACATTCATAGGTGAAACAAAAAACTAATGTTTTTTGGACTGTGGGAAGAAGTTGGAGTACTCAGACAAAAGCCACTGAGAAAACAGAAAGTGAACACAAAATAAGTAAAACAAAAAACCCAACAATGATAATGGTGCTGTTGAAAATCTTATGCAGTTTCAAAGGTTTAACGTTTAAGGTAAAATAAAGGTTTAATTAAAAGGTTCATGTATTGGGCATCATAAATCATGCTGTCAAGCTTTATCAAATGACCTATTTTGTTTTGGATCAAATGCTTTGGATCAAATGCTATGTTAGATTTGTCACATCAATGAATCAATGAATCATTTAAATAGATTATCATGATGAGTCAGTCATACAAATAAAAACATACAAAAAGAAAAACCCATATGTGTTTGCTCTGTCACGGTTTGTTTTTGGTTTTTTTGGAATAACTGCATCGTCGGAGAAGCAAATAAAGCTTTTTATATCAAACTGAAAATGTATTTGAACTCAATTGTAAAAGGACAACAGACAAACATTCATGAGAAATGGCAAATCCTATAATTAGAGCTTAAAAGTTGCTTGAAAAAAAAAACAGAATATGTTTATGAAAAATGAGAGCCGTGTTTTGAGTAGACTCCTGGGTGGAATCACTGCTCTCTTTACAGACAACCATAGACTCTGAGATCTAGAGTGTGGAACACAGTTTACTCTTGCAGTGAGACTCTAAAGGTCTCAAGTCAACCCTGACACCAAAGGCAGAAGAAAGATAAAGCACCACTGAGCGAAGAGAAAAAAATAGTTTTTATTTAGGAAGAAAAAGTAGACGAAGTTGCACAAGGGTTCTGGCAAAGAAGAATTACACTGCAGAGACTGAGCTCTGAGGAATTGTAACCCTTTATTTCGTTTTCTCGGGTTCTGGGAAAATATTCTTACCTCCATCCAAAGGGTTCTGCTTTCTTTTCTTCATCCAAAAGGTTAATCTATCATCAGGTTGACTTTCTGCTTTATCAAACAAATATGTTCTCATTCTCTTTATAAAAACCTGTGTTTTGTTAACCAAACTGATGAATGTTTTAAAGCTGGTTGCTCTGATTCTTTTGCACTTATTTAGGTAAAATTATTATAGTCTCGAGACACATTTTAGATTACTTTGTTTCATTTTTGTTCACAAAAAACATAATATTGACTTAATTTCCATGACAAAACTACTTATTTTGAAGAGTGACGTTAATCCTTGTCTAATTTTACAACAGACCAAGAAGTGTGTCCAAAAAATAGAAATCGGAGAAAGTCAGATGAATGTACAAAATGGATGCATTGTACAGGCTGATAATTTCTTTTTTCTATTTCAACAAAAACACTTTTCTGATGTTTTTCCAAACTGTGAAATTGCTGGATATCAGCCGTAGCCAATTATAACTAATGTTTTTCAAGTAGATGCCTCTATTTTTCAGTATTTGCAATTTTTAAATTCTATAAATTGACTCTAATAAAGTTAATATACTCTGCTGTTTTCATAAACACTAAAGTAACAAGTTTAGGATTTAATTTTAGTGCAAGGTAGACTAGAAGCAGAGAAAGGAACAGAAAACGTATGGAGTCTAAAACATAAAAAAAGGAAAAAGAGGAAACAGGAAAGAGGCAAAAAGAAAATTCACAGCATTTTGTATTTGGCTTGTTTTCTACGTCAACTGTTTTCTACAATGAATAAACAGAAGTTTTTATCAAAACTTTAACTAGTTATTACCCATGAGACTGAAACAACTTTATTAATATTTTACATTGATGTCCCTCCAACTTTCAGTGCTGGAAAAAATGACTTTGTCGTGTCTTCTGGATAAACTGTCCCATAGGGAATTATAAAATTTGGACTCTCTCCATACAAACGGAAAAATAACACAATACTTGGCAACTAAACACGTGCCGGCAGTAAAGAAACACTTTTCTTCTGTAAACAAAGGAGGTCATGGCACACGTTCAGACGCTTCAGGGATCTTTACTCAGATCATTTTTCGAACATCTAAAGCTGGAGAAAAATACTTTGAAGTTTTTTCAAAAAGAAAAATACGCAGAATTTGCACAGAAAGTAAAACTTAATCTGAATCAGTTGACGACATTAACAAGGGCAGATTGTTGTGACTTACTGTTCAGGTTATGACCTACTTAGCTTTAAAGTGAAGCATACGTCTTTCATTAGAGCACCTAAATAAGCCAAGTGGCCATATGTGTCATATTTTAGAAGCTCATCATGCAGTTTGGGGAATTTGCAGAAATAAGGGAACAGGATTCACTGTTTTTCCAAAATAATCGGCTCTCTGGGGAAGCCTGGTATCTGTTAAAACAGATACCGAGTTTGTTGTTGTACCTGCGGGAGGGAGAGAGGATCTGTTTTCAGATGCAACTGTGGGGGTGCTGGAGTGGAGGTTTATTTGTCTTTCATCATAGTCTTAAGTCTGAAGAGTTCACTCGAGGTCCTTTTGCTACTGATCATCATAATCCCATAAAACACCTCTGTTACATACTTGGTACAACCTCTAGCTGTTGCAGGTCCTAGCAAGAAAAACTGTGTTGAGATTTAGACAAGCAGGCTAAATCCATGTCAAGCGACAGTGACCAGTGTTGGTCAGCTTGGTAACTTTGAGGATCAAGTTTTTGGATTGTGTTTTAGTCCAATCACACCTCCAGATTTGACTCAGTTGATGGGTTCAAGAAATACAGAGAATAAACTACTTGCCAATAACTGGAGAGATATTCCCAATTGAAAATATTTTCATTTTGCCCTGGAATTTATTTACACAGTGATGTTCAGACTTTCAGACAGTCTGGCTAAAGGCCACAAGAGTTATTGAGTTAAGAAACTTTTAGAATCAGGAAAAATGTCAAAATATCAGTTCTGCGGTACTGAAAAGTTTAGTAAACATTTGTATTCTCTATGTACAGAATTCTTCAGAAAGAAAATAAAAATAACTTAAATAGTGGATCCCAAAAAGACCAAATGTGATTTGCTTGCTTTAAAAATATCTCATTTCAAAAAGTTGAATGTATTGCAGAATCAGTTCTTAATAAGCATAGTAGCTTACTGACTGAATGTTGCCCATGTTTGACCTCACAACTTGCCCCTTGTCATAAGAGTTTTCAAGGACGAACACGAGATTATGACAATAGCAGCAAACAGCAAAGTTTTAAGGTGAACAACTAACTTTGGACATAGTTTATGACTTTTGATCCACTTTCAAAAATGGCAAACTATGCATTTCATAACCCTAATGTTGAAGTAAACTAGACTATGAGTGTAAGGAGCTTATTCAACAGAGCAGAGATTCCTCTGTTTAATTCTAATCATAATATTTTGCTTATGGATGCTGTTCATAAATATAAGCAAACTCTTGGAGATTGGGTCTGATGCAAACTGCCAGTATTAGAAAGGATGTTTAAATATTTTGTTAGAGGAACCCTGACGGCTTAGAGGGAATTGGCATCAGGGGAACCACAAGGCACTCCTGACCTTCAACCTCTCAATGGGGCTCTTAAAACACAGAGGACACTCCTGTTTTCTAACACAAAGATACATGTAAATGTATAAAGAGGCCGAGAGATGATGGGGGAGCTGAGAGAGACGAGCACAGGAAGGCAGAGTGTGGCCTTCAATAAGTGTTAATGATAATAAAGACAGACTTAAGAGGCTTTAGGGTCTGTTGGTGGATAACAGCAGGACAAATGAGTGGTTCTGTCTGCCAGCAGCACTCGACTGACCCCAGCTGAGTAAACAAGTCACGAGAAAGCAAAAACGTGTGAAAAATCCCTCTCATCACAGACAAGTGAGAATTTTTAAGTGGTTTATGCCCTTTCAAAAACAATATGACCTGACCAGTAAAGTTTTTATTTGCGTAACTTTACGTACTTCTCCACAATGAGTAGGCATAAAAATCAGAGTTCATAGTTATATATTGCAGTACTGCTTTAAAGGTTTATTGACAGATTAGAGGCATCATTCATGTGAAGTTACATTTTTAGGGGAAAATAAAGTAAATATTGTAAATATAAGGCTAATTGCTGCCTCTGTCTTTAACAGAAACACAGAACAGTGATTGTAACAAAAGACATATTCTAGGTTTCTATAATTTAAATATGACAGATTAATGGAAAATAACATGAAACATGTCTTTATCTGATTTTTGACTAAGTAAGCTTTTATTTAGTTAGAATCAGACTGTTTCTTGATTTTGCACAGAAAGTTTTTTTCAACTTTCATCTTGAATTACATCAAAAGCAGAAAAAGCCAGAGAAATTTTGTGGGGATGGAAAGTTTTCTAAAATAAAATAAAAAAACCCTATTAGCAGGACAAACAGAGCTCTACATATTGAGTTTTATACAAAAGTGAAAATAATGGAAAAGTAAAACAGACTGCTTCTATTTTTAAAACGGCATTTCAAGCCAAATATAATACTGTAAAAAAGAAAAACAATAATAAAAAAAGAATACTTCCGAACCAGTAAGTGTTCTTCACAGTTTGTCCTTGGCCAAATCTCAGCCCGCTCAGGGCAGAGCTCATTGTCAGCTTGTTATTTGAATCCTTACTTTTCTCACATGAACTCAGCTTGTAAGGGATTTCTCAATAGACATCAAGCTGTTGGAACAGCATGTCTCTCTTGAGAAATAAATCTTCATGTTGGATGAAAGAACAAACCTTTGTGCCAACTCTTTAAGGCACCAATAAAATGAGGGCAGTAAAATGCATAATAGAACCAAGAGGATGTATTAAATTAGAACAGAGAAGCAGTAATATTATAATATTTTTTGTCACTTAGTTCCCCTTCTGTGACAGTCTTTCTAAAAATCACTATTTGCTAACAGCAGATGGCCATAGTGTTAAATCAACTGCTGTCTTGGTACTTATCAGAATAAGTTTCTAGTCACAGTGGCCTGATAGGGCTGTTGATGGACAGGTGGGACCTCACACAGTTATGTTGATGCACTGCAACTGTGAGTAAAACAGATCAAGTAGATAAATACAGTTTTATTTTCTCTGCAAGCACAGACTTTCTGGAATAGTCATCCCCTCTGGTTGCTCAACACGTGTTTGATTGGTGTCTCATTTCAAACCGTGTCATAAAGACCCCCCATGCATGAAATGAAAGGAATAGATGTCATCAACTTTAGGCTCTCAAGACAAAGAAAAATTAACAATGTCTCATCTCTTCCAAGGAAGCAAACCTTTTTGACACAACTTCTACCCTGCAGGATTTATTTCTGTCTGTGGCAACTCATTCTCTAAAAAGAGAAGCACAAGCAAGCCTAGATTTATTTGAGTACTTTAGTGATCAGTCATTTTAAAAGATTCACCGTGACAAAGGATGTCTATCTTTTACCTTTCGGATAAAATAAATTCAGTATTTTACAACTGACACAAATTATGTGATTTGTATTGCAAAATTACTTACAGAAGATATTTCAGAGAAGAGAAAGCTTAATTTTCAAATAGGCTTTCTTCTTGGCACTCAATTAAAACAGATCAGATTTGGAGAACATAGCCAAGAACTGAGTTGTTATTAATATAACATATTTATCTTTATATTCTTTCTGTGCTCTATCATTTTCAGCCATGTGATAATAAGAAAGCATTTAAATGGCATCATGTTGTTGAACTGTAATGAAATATGCTGCCCTTGCTTATTGCAAAGCACTGCAACATTTCCTCCTCTTGTTGCCTGCAAGGTTGCAATTATTTAATAAACTTGACATTTATAGTACATTGCATGAAGACTCACAGCACTGAAAGTTGGACCAATCTGAACCGAGAAAACGTTTTAAATCAACAGAGGCTGCATTACTGTATTATAAAATCTTCACGGTTTTTCTCTCAGTTTTTTGCAAGGACTAAAAAAATATGGTTAAAAACAATTGAAAATATGGTCAGCTAATAAATATAGGTTATTGTTTAAATACATGTGAAAAGTGTGTTCCAAGAATTACTTTATTTGCACTATAAAGATGTGAAGCATTCCTCTGATGCTCTCTACTCTCCCACTTTTGCCTTTCACCATGAATCACTATTGTCAGCTTGGAGTTTCCCCACACAATCACTCTGCATAGAGTCAAGGCTATCACAAACATGTGGCAAGATAGCAAGACCCCCATTTACCAGAATTATGACTCCCCTCTGGGATATTACAGAGTGAGAGAAAACTTATTCTAAACAATAAAAAAATCTCCTGGCAGGAAAACACAACGGCTTATGTGGAAAAGTCACAATAAAATCGCATGACGTTGAGGACATCTCTCTAAATTTAGCCTGAGAGAAAATGCTAAATGGGTACTGGAGACATAAGGTCTAACATAAGAAAGTTGAATTCTTGCAACACTTTCATTAAAAATAATCAAAATGACAAAACATGACCAAAAACACAATCAATCTCAACTGAGGACAAACAATAATGATTTGTTATAAAACAATATAAAAGCTGATCTGGGACTCTTCTTGCAGTGAAACAGGAAACTGCTTCATCAGGCTTATGTCAACAAACAGGAGAATCAATTCAAAAGGCCAGTTGGGTATATTGGCGACTCTGTTCATTGTGTTCTGTTTATATTGTTTCACAATGCTACAAAAAGAACAACATCTCAAATGTGGTGTTGGATTTTTAGAAACTGGTAGTTTCACTGAGCTCTCAGTGTTGTAAAAGATATTGGTGGATTAAAATGTGGGTTACAATGAACATAGAAAACATAAAATATTAAATAAAACCCACCAAACTTGCCACAATTAACAAGAAAAAAAGAACAGAAAAACAAATGAAATATGACATCTCATTTGCAAAAGTTTTAAAAAGGCCCAAATAGTTCTGCAACAGAAAACAGCAAAAAGAACAAATAAGTAAACAGATCTAAAATTTGATCAATTAGCTTAAATCAACCTTGGAATCTAACTTGCACTGAATGAATGAACAGATTTTTTAAAAGTCAGCAGAACCTGAAGAATGTGATATGCATCTGTAGCCATTTGCAGTAAATTTGATTTAATCTGAAATAAAATTAAATTTCATGAACTTTAATTTAATGCTATTTAATGCAAGGATTCTACAACGCACTTTTGGTGGGTGTGGCTCTGTGGCCAACCTCATCAATTCACAGCCTTTGACAAAGGATGCCAGTGCTGAGTGACAACAGTCAGGAAGGAAGGAAAAGGACATTGCTGAGTAGAGCAAAGAACATAATTTTCCGTGGTTGTGTCTCTTGTTTGTATTAAAGTTCAAACTGGTGGTACAGAGGATGTGACAGAGAACACACAATGCAAAAATAAAATAGAGAGGATAAGCCCTCAGTTTAGGTAAGTTTCCTACGCTTTTTCTTCCCTGCTGCCCTGAAAGTTGAGAGTTTCATTTTTACTCTCCTACACATCGCTTTCACAGGAATAGAAGTGATATTTGAGTGGGTCATATATGTCTGCTAACAGACTCTTGGCTCTCAGGTATGGCACTTTATCTATTCCAGAGACTTACTTTCGCTTTCCCACCATTGCTCTCCATTTATCTGCACAAGTCTCTCGTGTGCAGAGATAAATCCATTGTGCCTGAGTCCAGAAAGCTCCTGGCAAGGATTGTGCCGTTGAATCAAACCCCACTGTAAGGGGGTCACTTCATGGCCACAATCTCAGATCCTCTGAGTGTTTGCACAGTAGATTTTGTGCTTGTCCAACTAATTCAATGTACTTTTTATACAATGATGGGCCACACGGTACAGCTGTAATCAGGGCCTGATGTTCAGTAGATTTGCAAAGCCTCTAGTGAAAGTCTAGAAACCAGACTGTACTGGGAGAAAATCCACATTATAGGACAGTGACTGAGAAGACTTATTATCGCCCTGCATATGTTACCTGTGACCTTGGATCTGACATTTTATTGAAAGGATTTGGTGTAGCACTTCATTTAGTTCTAATGCATGAGGTTGTTTTACAAGATTGGTCATAGCCTCCCACATATGATATCTTTATGCAGCTGGAAATAATTCTAAGTGAGCAAATGGAAAGGGGAGGGTTCTCAGAAGACATTAGTGTGTTTAATTTGCTCAACTTCTGAGATTAGGTAATCATGTACAAGCATTTTCATACCTCAGTCAGTTTTCCAAAGCTCTGAAAGTCTAAATAACAACTGCAGGCAACTTGCTAGCAGGAAACACATGATCTTTCTTTGCTTTTCAACCACTGGATGAAGCAAAAAAACCATCAAAGCTTTCCAGCAATCTTTTGGATCTCAGCTGCTGACCCAGTGAGTCAGTGTGCTGCTGGTGCTCAGAGTAGGTTCTGTTTTTAATCATGCTGAGTGAGGACAGGGGCCAACTTATTGAGGATAACGGGTACGTGTGGCAGAAGGGGAAAGGGGACAGAAATGAGACTCACAAAGCTTCAGGCTAATTTATGACCCCCAGATGGGGGTTTAGTTCCAGCACCTTGGCCTGAGGAACCTTTTTGCCCGATGATATTGGCCTCTCCTGGAGTAAATTTACCAATCTAATCTTTTCTGCATTCAGTGGTGCCCCACGCAGAATGTCATCCTGACTACAATCCATGCACCTGCTATAAATCAGCTGCACTTCAGATAGAACAGACAGGCGGACAGAAAGAGTGGACAAAAAAACCCACTGAGACAAAACTCCCTCAGGGACTCAGACAGCTTTATTTCATGTAACTATACAATTTCTTTGGAGTATTTTTGGGCAGAGACAAAGATTTAGCACATGCCTGATATCTACCTTACAAAGAAAATGCCAAAGTCAACTGAGAGTTGAGTTTGGTGCAGTAAGGTTGTAGGGCATATTGGTTACCACTGCTTGCTTGGGGCAACAATGTGTCATGTCATACTTATCTGTGTGAAGTTTTTTATTTGTGTCACTTTATGTGCAGGATGGGATGTAATCTCTCATAATGTTAAAAATGCTATCCTACTAATTTAAAATATGTATTAAAGAAAAAAGCTAGAAAAAAATGTCTGTTTGCTCTTTATTCTGTTTGTAATCTACTGTGATTGGGGATGACACAAACCCAGACAGGAGGCAACCAAAATCAAAGTGAAGTGATAAAATTATTGAAAAAAAGAGTATGGATTTAACAAAATGGCAAGTGAGACTGAGAGAAAAAAACAACAAGCAGACCATCAAGACAGTAATAAGAGAGTCTAACAAGCACTAAGTGTTTAAATACTTAGAAAGATGACTAATTAAACAACAAATAGGTATATTTAAATAAATCAATGTGCTGCAGATGGTGTATGGTGAACCTTTGGCACTGAGGAAGAATGACCAGGAACTAAACTAAAATCCTGTAAGCAATACAAAAAAATACGAGGGAAATTTCTGAACTAAGTGCACATGGGAATACAGAACCATACCTAAACCTCAAAGACCAGGGCCCAAAAACACTCGACTACTGGTTGGGCTCTGGGTGCTTAGATTATTGCTTCCCTCAACCATCAGCTTCCACACATTCTCTATTGCATGGCTAATGCAAGCTTTGCAAAACCTTAAGCTGATAAAATCCATATGTTCAATTCCTGTGAAAGTAGAAACTGAAGCTCTATTGTGATATGACTCCTGAAAAAACCAAATAAGCTAATATCATATCTTATTATATTGCAGTTCAAATTACCACACTAAAAATGTTTTCACTGTCCACTGAAGGTGTAAAAAATCCCTAAGAAAAAAAAATGTCTGTAGTCATTTCCCAAAGACTTCTTATCAGACAACCTAAAATGATTTATGCTTTTAAAAAAGTTGTTTTTCCGAAATAAGTCTGCTTGATAAATCATAAAGCTTTCTAAAAGTTCAGATTTATTATCTATTTGAATTTGTAACATTGGCAAGAAGCACTGTGGTATTTCCTGTTCCCAGAACATTTACATTGTGTCTCACTGAAGTGACAGGGAAATTGTGTGAACTTGAAATTTGACCTGACTTTTGTCACTCTACTTTTTTTACTATCTAAATTGGTTTTAGACACATAGAGCTTCAATAAAAAGTTCAGTCCCTTGCATTGTTTCTTATCCTCTATGAACCAAAGTGTCATTAAATCACTGGGTAAGTTAAGTGTCAACACCACAGATTCTTGATGTGATTTCTTTCTCAGGTTTTACTGGGAATCTATTATTGTGCCTATGTATCTTCTCGCTGAATGATGCCTCTGGTGTTCAGAGGTCACTCAGTCACAGTTCTGCGTGCTCGGCACATATTTACGCTGATGGTGCACATGGTTTTGATTGGAAAGAGACCGAAAACACAACAAACAATAGAGCCGTTCAAATAGATGTATTCCATGTGGAAACAAGTCCATAAAATCTGTCTGCAAATGTTCTGACTCTAATATTTTGTGTTGAGGGGCTTGAATTTTACAGACAAATTTATTAAAATTTTTTTCACACATTTATTTGTGTGAAAACATAATTTTAAATAACATTTATTTTATTTGTAGTTCCACATAACCTTTCAAGTCTCCTTACCCATATAACTTTTTCACACTTTTTGCATTAAAACCTCCAAATTTCAAATTGTGGTATTACTTTTTCATTCAATAGACTTACAAAATGTAGTAAGTCTTTATTCAGCCCCCCTTACACTGACAACCCTCAATAAAATCAAGTGCATTGCTCTCATAAGTGGGCTGATTAGTAAATGGAGTTCACCTGTGTGTAATTTAATTTCAGCATGACAGAAAGGTCATGGATAAAGTTATGGAGATATTTAATGAAGGATTAGGTAAAAAAAAAAAAAAAAAAACACTTTAAGCTTTGCTTTATATTGTAAATAATACAATATTTGTGATATTGATGTTATAAATACTCCATGCACAATCTGACTGAGGTTGGGTTATTTGGAAGCAAGAAGGAGAAAACAATTCAGACAACAGAAGTGCAAAGCTAATAGAGATACTCTCCTACAATGTAACTGTAACAAAGGTTTTATGTCTGCATGCCACACTTTTCAGATTTTTATTCATCCGTCCATCCATTTTCTAATACCCTTGTCCCTAGTGGGCTCGGGAAGGGTGCTGGTGCCTATCTTCAGTGAACGTTTTGTGCAAGAGGAGGGGTTCAGCCTGGACAGGTCGCCAGTCTGTCACTGGGCAAACAACCATGCACACACACTCACACAGCCAGGGAGAATTTAGAGAAACCAATTTATTTGACATTCATGTTTTTGGACTGTGGGAGGAAGCTGGAGTACACAGAGAGAACCCATCGTTGCACAGGGACAACTTGCAGAAAGACTCGGGAACTGAACCCAGGACCTTCTGGCTGCAAGGGAACAGTGCTATCTACTGCGCCACTGTGAAGCCGCAGATTTTTATTTTTAAATTTATTTTGAAAACCGGGTACAATTTTTTTTCTTGCAAATTTTGTACGTCTATGCAATCAAATAAAATTTTAATGAAATAAATTGGCATTTTTGTTGTTAAACTGGCAAAAAATGAATTAAGGAATATGATTAATTTTCACAATATAAATATACATTTTCACAATATAATTTATATTTTGCTTCCTTGCTCACTATGTATTCTATCAGCCATTCAACTGCTTGCCTCCCCACATCTACACCCAGCTTCTCACCGAGTTACTGTTTTAGTAACACAAAGCTGCAGCTTATTTTGTGAAGATTGAACAGTTTAATGACAGAAGCATGTTGCACACATAATTATGGATCCATTTGAGAACACATTGAAATTGCTGACAAAGCAAGACCCCTTATTTCTTCTCCCTGTGGGACTTTAACAAATTAGATAGCCATAACCCAGTTTAATTCACTGAGAGATTTAACAACCTTAATAAGCTGGATTTTTGCCTGTTGGAGGGAGTTCATATTGAACTCTGTCCATTTATCAACCTCCATTACTTCTCCAGGATTTGACAGATAAGCTGTTTTTGTTTTAACGAGAGGAACCTGTCAGTGAATCCATCACCAGCTTGACAATTGGAGCTCCTTTTTAAGGTTTACGAAATAAACACTTCAGAACAGCAACCATGGATAGCTACGTTGTTAGGAACTCGGGAGTCACCAGTCTAGCCATTTCTGCTCTGTATTTCTTCAACTTGTATCAGCTCGTGTTTCAGGCCAGACTCTAGTAGGGGCACCACTGCCACTGCACATCATCCAAACAGTTCAGACTGCATTCTTGTGGCCTGCAACTATTGCAAGTTCAATTCCTCCAACACACATCAAACAGGAGATGGTATCGCCTGAGAAAAGTGTATACAGAGAAGACGGAGGCCTAACTAGGGTACTTGTGGTTTTTGTGAGACATGTCAGATCACCACACTGGCCTCATCCTGATTTCTCCTGGTGTGGTTTGTCTCTGTTGTGTTGGGGTCCGCTAAATACACAGTTTTGCTTGAACTCACAGTAATCCACAGACACCGACTGTCCTTGAACAGATAGACAGAATGATTGTGGAATCCAGCTTGCAGGCAGCTGTGTGTGATTTGATGATCACGTTAAACCTTTTTAGTGAGATGAAGATTGTCCTCTTTTGCCTCAGGCTAGGCTTTTAAAAAAGTTAATCTCCCAAAACCAGTTTTGTGAAGTTTACAGGAGCACAGTAGTGTAAGGTTATAATGTGGCAGTTTGGAAACATAAACATACACCTGTTGCTCAGTTAAATGGCAACCAGATGAACCCAAATCTTCTGCTGCAACATGACTGAGGTCTGATGGACCCAGATGAGAACCCAGACAACGAGAACCCAGACCACCCCTGTAATTACTGTCAGACACAAAATGAGACACATATTAACAGAGACAGGAGAGCACATGGGAGGTATTACAAACTTCCCAGTGCATGTGCTGAGCAGTCTGGCTAGAGCATACATTAATGTAGACATGATAAGGTTTTACAGTTGTTGATTTATGGAAAATTCTGTGGCATTGCAGGGCATCAAAGTCCTCATGTTGACCCATTATGTCCTTAGACATTTGCTTGTGGCAAAGTGATTGTCCCACTTAGCTGCTTGTAGTGATTTTTACCCACAGTACACAGTTTTGACTGAATTAACTATATTGTATCATTGCTGAAGTTGAGTATTTCTATGTGATTTGAATGAATTTTAATAATCTCCCCTTCATATATTTGGATACAAACTGGACCTGTTTGCCCTTCAAAGTAGGTTGAGATGTGCTTCAGAATGAAAGTTGTAAGATTTGTAATGTACTACATTGACAAAAAGGGTTGTGCTAAATTTACCCTTATATATATATTTAGTTTCAATATACTTAATCATAACCTAACCAACTGGCATTGATCATTGAATATATTACTTAGGAAAATATTCGGTTTTTGTAACACCAAGAAGAACCTGTGACTTCTTTTGGAGACCCGAGCTCCAAAAGCAGAGCATTTCTATAAAGAAAAAAACGTAAATAAGGAAGATTCAGCATGAGTATAAAACCAGACAAAGTTCATCTTTGGGACTGTCAAGATAAACTCAGAATCTTCAACTGAAAATGTTTGAAACTCTTCAAAGAATAAACAAAATTTACAAACAAGGTAAAATACTGACAGTGGAGATAAACAATTTTATTAGGAACAGACTTTTGACTTTTTCCCAACTTAAGAATATTTTCATAAACTCACAATCAGAATCACAACGCCTTTAATGTTATTGTACAGAAGCACAACTAAATTTCATTTCAGGTCATCTAATACTTAAAACATACAGGAGCAGAAGGCCATATGATTTAAAGCAATCTTATCTTACAATGTGTGCAAGGATAAAAAAAAAAACATGAAAAATTTCTGTATTTTTGCAACTATCCAAAAGAATACAGAGAAAACCACAAGTCACATTTGCTCCAGTCCATTTACAGTGCCTCACAGACTGCACTGTGTACATAAACATCCAGCATGTTGGTGGAGTTATAAGCTAATGGAAAAAAGCTGAAATGCAAACCTGACAAACGTTCCTAAATGTAAACCTACAACAGTTTCTCTTTAAATCTTTCGGTGCTTGTTATTCTACTGTCACAATGTAAAGTGGCAGTGTTAACAGAACCCTCAATACGTCCCTCTGAGATTTGCACTCTGCCCTTGTACACCTTATAAATCTCCAAAACCTCTGCCCACAAACTGCTGGGAGTTGCAAACAAAAGAAAGCATAAAGTTCAGACTAACATCTTTGTTATGCAGTCAATCCTGTGAGCCTTGTGTGGTCTGTCACCTAAGCTTAACCTGAGGAAATGTGCCTAAATTATGATGTGTTGAAAACACAACCAATTCATAAATATTATCTCCTCCTCACAGGAGATAAAGGTTGGTGAGTAGTGGCTGGCAATATGAAAGATGGAGGTTTACATCCACTGGTTTACATACATTCCTCCTTGCAACTCAACCAAACAGTAACAACATTGTGTGAAGGGATTAATTTGCTATTTCTGATCATAGGTGATTTATCTCAAACTGGATGGTTTATTTAAGTTTATGTATCTCCAAGACATCTTTTGATAACCTGATCTCTTCAGCCCTACAAGCTTCTACACAAATTAAACTCCCACATCTTGCTATGACACACTTTTTATGTGGTTCAGTCCTTTTTAAATCTAAATCCCCTCCAGCTTCTCTGGAGAAATTCCACTGAAGGTGACCCACATCGAGCAGCACTTTCTAATCCAAGTGTGACAGCAACGAACCCCTATATAGCTCTGTTTGCTTACACAGATAATCCAATTTGTAAAGATAACTTTACTTTCCTCAAGCACCCTACTGCAAAACAGGGAAGATATTTTTAATTAAGTCTTTCATTTATTGTTGCAAGAAACTGGAAATAAACTTCCTCTCAGAATGCTAATACTTGGCAGTATTTAAATTTGCAACATGCATGGTCTGCAAGAACTGAAACATTAAAAAAAAAAGTTTTTGCAGAGAAACTATATATGTTTGCAGTGCATTTTCAAGGTGTTGCCAGAACAATGTGGGTTGATCAATTAATCTTCTTCCAAAACTGTTTATACATAACATAGATAAATGTACAACATAAAAAAATTCTCGTCCTACATTTTCTATTGTTGCACCAAAAATTTTGCAACCAAACATATTTAGAAGCCCTCTGAAAGTAAATCGACACCACGTTCCATCAGTGTTCACCACATTTGTTTTGAGATGATAACCCTACTTTGCTTTTATGTAACTCAAGTGTGCTTTTCGTTATTCAGCATATTTTCAGCCACATAGACCAATTTCAATTTGTAGTCCCTGAGAGGTCAGTGGTATCAAACAACATTACAGCATTTAATCCCATGGTTTATCTAATTACAACATAATAGATTAAACACCCAGAAGAGAACATTTGAAAAACATGGTAAATTCATATTGATTTTATTTGTTACCACTAACAAATTAACGACTTTATAAAACTGCAAAATAGTAAAACAAGTAACCTACTTTAAAATAAATAAAGCATAGACTTTCAGCTCAATTTCACTTCCACTAAGATTCGCGCAGAGCCACTTGTTTAAGTCCATGGTTAAGGCCTAGTGTCATCATTAACGACAATACGCTGTTTTATGGCGTCATCTAGAGGCCAACTGGCACAAAAGCTGAAAAAAACCGAGAGTTTTTATAACTGGGTTTCATCATAATGTGGGTGGCAGATTCACCTTGCAAATGCTCATAAAAAAGCAGAAGACTATACCTTCCTTTCATTCGAAGAAATTGTCTTGAAACTAACAGTTTATGTTAAAACCGTATCCAGGGTTTAAAATGAACAGCAAAGCTCTGGTCGAACTATATTTGGCATGCTCTTTAACACATCAATAATTTTATTCTTCTTCATTTTTCATCCACTGTAAGCATATCAGACTTATCCCCCAAATGCCTTGCAGATCACAAAAATCACAGTTTGACTGAAACTTAACTGTGACGTTTCAACAACAACAAAAATAAAATAAAATGCCACTCGTAATATGGCAGCCACTGTGACGTACCATCGACGCTCATGGGACGTCTGTCTATTCTTTGAGGAAGCTGTGAGGAAGCCTAGCAAGCAACATGACATAATACGAGCTGGTGATGTTGTGTAACTACATGTCTTGTGAGTGACATTTTAAGTCGTTGCCTAAGTTACTGTATTTAATGTTCCGACGTTATTACAGACATTTCTGTAACTTATGATTTGCTAACTGACGCTGAAGAGCAGATTATTTTAGCCGAACAGCTGATGATGTGTTCCGCTCTCTGTTAGCTTAGCCGGCTAGCACATATGTACAGCCACATAAACAATGGAAGCCCGTGCAATGATCTGACGTTCGTCACTCTTTTATGTCCACACTGTAACTTCATATGTTGTTCTGTTCTCTGTCATACAATGTGTTTCGTACCTGTGTTATTAAAGTTGATCTTTAATAACAAAAATACAAACTCATTTGCATTAATGATCCCTTAATAATTGGTATGTCTCAAAAGCAGTTTATGTATGGTATGGAAAGCTAACGTTCAGTACTGCTAATTGTGAACTACTTGTAAATGCCTCTTTTGGACAATGTAATACATAGACCAACGCTGATTTTCTTCAGTTTTATTGTTCATAGATACTTGAAGGAAAATGTTGTTTAAAATTAGGAACGTATTTTCACCTCCTCATTGCTCTGTTTGCAGCTTCATCACCATGCCTGTAGAAGCTGCAGACCCCCAGCCGTCCTCCTCCTTCTCCAGCCCGGTTAGTGCTGCTCTCACTCCAGGAGGTTTGGAGGAGGATGGATCTGCAAGAGGTTCTGCAGTCTGTACTTTCCCTGAGAACGGTCATGGTTCTGAGGCAGCTGCAGCCTACCCTGCCAACACTGGACCCGGGGAAGGTAACAGTGGTAAGCTATGCTACGCGTTGGCAGGAATAACTGATGTAAGAAAAAGAAAATCTCAAAAATGGATTCAGTTAATTTACTGATATGATATGTGTGGCATGTCTAGCCGGCAAGCGGTCGGGGACCTTGCTGCAGATCGACCGTCAGCGCATCAAAGTGGCATCTGCCAGCTCTGGAGCAGACGAGCTGCAAGGCCTTGGTGTGTTTGTGTATGATCAGGATGTCCTCGAGCAAGGTGTTCTGCAACAAGTGGATGAGGCGATCCATGAAGCGAGTCAGGCTGCGGCAAAAGCTGAGGCTGAGAAGGAGTACGAGTCTGTACTAGATGATGTCAGGTGAGGAACACTTCTTTGCAATGTTTTTTATGTTTTAATAAAGTGTTTTATTAAAATATTCCCAAGAAAACAACTGTTATCTATGTGTTTAGTGACCAATATGTTAAAAAATAAGACCATATAGAGGAAAGCCCTTGTGTGCTGTGAAAGTATAAAGACTTATTTAAATTTTTTCCAACTGTGGGTATTTATGAAAAATAAATCTGTAAAAATATGTATTAGTGTGTGTCCTATTGTCTGAATAGTTGTATTTTTCTATCCATCTAATTGTTTGCCCATCCATTTAGCTGTTGTCCATCCATCCATCTAAATTTCAGATTGGAAATTTATGGAATTTTCAGTTGGATAGAAACCTTGTATTTTTGTTTGTCAGAGTTTGTTTTTTCTTTTCTTTAAGCAACAATTAAGTCAACAGTTTACCCATAAAGCTTATTCTGCTTTGCTCGTGTGTCTTGCAGGTCTGTTACATCATCTTTAAAACACATCAACAAGATTATTGAGCAGCTGTCTCCCTATGCAGCCTCCAGCAAGGATATCAGCAGGAAAATTGAGTCTGTAAAACGACAGAAAGAAAATAAGGTAAGCCTTATATGTATACATTCCATCCCAAGTAACTGATCAATAAAAATAGTGTCACTAATTGCACAAAAAATGTGTTTCAGGAGAAACAGCTGAAAAAAGTAAGAGCGAAACAGAAGCGACTTCAGGCCGTACTGGGAGGAGAGGACATTCAGAGAGTGGAAGCCGAGTTGCTGGCTGAAGATGATGGAGAAGACGGTGATGTGTTTTATGTTTTTACATTTTGTTGCCTTCACATGTCCTTTCTAAGCAATGGACTTCATTTTCTTTTTATAGTCGCAATGATGTTGAATTTTTATCTATGGTTTGTTTCCAGTCAGTTGTGTCATCACATATTTGCAAAGGACTTTGGATCCTGTTTGTTGCTGCCTATTAGGTGTGATGGAGATAAAAGATTTTATCTAACTTGAAAACAGAGAAACAGTTATATTATGCAATAAAATTATTATGTACTATAGCTGATGAGGCTGATAAGTGTCATTCAGTTTACTGGTTGAAAACCAGTAAACTGAACAATATGTGCGCTTTGCAGACACATGGCATCAAGAGACAATATGGTAAGAAAACGAACTTGTGACTTTAGGTTGTGTTCTGTTGGGAAACTTTGAGGCTTTACATCCATGTGGATTTTAACTTGACAAGCACCACCAACCTAAGCAGACCTTTTGCATCCTTTCATGGAAATCACATTCAGAAATGACTCTTGTGAAGGTTTGAGCAGTACAACAAAAAGTTTTAGGTGTTCTCTGAATTACGACCCAACAAGCAAGTCCGATCCACCTGGCAACTTACAGGAACACAAAGTTCTGGCTAACATATTGGTTTCGGATGCCAAAAGCATGCCATAGGAGTTTAATATCAATATATTTAACTCTGCATTTTTGTCTGTTTTATCAGAATCTGGACCATCCACGCTGGGCAGCATGCTCATGCCGGCACAGGAGACCGAATGGGAGGAACTCATCCGGAAAGGTCACATGACTCCTTTCGGTACCCGAATCCCACAGAAGGAAGTAAAGAAGGAGCCTCGGAAACTGATGCTGGCTGAGAACTCTGCATTTGACCAGTACCTCGCGGACCAGGCCAAATTGGCCACAGAGCGGAAGAAGGTACCTCTTCTTAAGAAGAAGAAAAGTTCTGCACTCCACCTTTATGAGAGGACCAAAACAGGAAAAAACGTCTCCTCATCCAAGGACAAAAAACTGAAGAAGCGCATGCGAAAGCTGCAGATAAATGCTTTGAAAACCCATCCTAAGGCTCGACCCAAGGCTGAGCCAAAACTTCCTAAGCTTCGGAGGAAACAACGCACAGAGGGAGAGCAGACAGACAGCGAGGGGTCAGAGTACCTGCCCAGTGATGAGGGACTGGACTTAGACCAGGAGGAGAGGGAAGCCCTGGAGGAGGGCTTTGGGGATAGCAATGATGAAGAGTATGAACTAAAACCGTACAAGAAAAAAATGGTGGGCACAGGAAAGAAGAAAATGAAGAAAAACAAAAGTGAGGATGAATACTCTCCTGAGAGTTCAGACGACGACAATAACCAGGGTAGATCAAAAAAATATAAAGACGATGGGGATGTGGACTCCTATAGGCAGCGAATAAGGTAAGATTAGTTCTCTCAAATTACGAGTGTATGCAGAGATTTAAAAAAAAGGTTTTTTTTTTATCAGCTAGTCTTATGTATCAAGTCACATTTGTAAATTCTCAACCAGAAAAAGATTTAGACTTTTTTTGTTGTTTTTTTGCTCTAATTTGCAATGGCAATTGTGTAAATAGGCTATTGTTCTTGACTTTATTTAAGGTGAAAAGCAGTTGATTTTGCTGGTTCTGTAGTGCGAAGAGAGAGAGTTAATCCCAGATGAGATTGGCAGCTGTTTCTTGACTAAGCAAATTCACTCTCGGTTCTTCTCTTCACTCTCTGCTCTTGCACTGGCCTAATTATTCTTCTGCACATGGTTTTATGCTCTCATTCACCCCGATGCTCAAATAAATGGAAGCGCAGCCCTAATGAGATTTCATATTTATAGCTGCCAAATAAATTGTGTTGGCACATGTATTTTTCTCGACTCCTAGCAACTAAATGTCCATACAAATGGGCAGACATGTCATGGTGGTGAGACTGGGCTCATGTGAAGAATGATATTATTAGAGTGGGCTGAATTTCTGGTTCGGTTGCAGGGGCTGAAGCAGGGTGGGGGGCAGAAAAGTGTAATTAACTGAACCAATGCTTAGTCTTGACTTAATTAGAGAGTGTGGTCTCCCAGGCCCAGCTAAAGGACCGGTTTTGTAAGAGGGTGACAGGACCGGGCCCAAATGAAGATGGATTCTTATCCTGCACACCTCACACCTTTCTGGGGAACTCACGCTGCTAATTGTCTGTATCAATCTTCATTTGCTGGATGACGACTGTGCCTTTAACTGCCCTCTCCCCTGCACTGTTAAGACTCTCCTCTTTAAAATAACTTATTTTGTTGCAAAATCTCCTCTGTGCTATTTACAGCCCATGGACATATGAAAACTTCCATATATCTTTAATCAATCAATAAATATTTTCAATTGCATTGCAGATTCATAAATAAATACAATTGCTGTTATATGTAAACTGATTTAGTGTGCAGACATGCTCATAATTGATTTCCTTGTTTTAGGAAATGGAAGCGACAGCGGATTCGAGAACGAGAAGAGAAGCGAGAAAGGGGGGAGGAGCTTACAGACGACAGTGACGCAGAGTTTGACGAAGGTTTCAAAGTTCCTGGTTTCCTCTGGAAAAAACTGTACAAGTAGGTTCAGTGTGAACATTCACAGTTAGGAAGATCATTAAGTATCCATAAATGCTTACACACTTTATATCAACTAATGTTAATATAGTGATTGTTTGCAAACTCAACTTTGTCATAGAGTTCTCCCACTGATTTGGTTGTCCTTTATAAGATGATAATAAACAGGAATATTTGATAACTTGAAAAGAAACAAATGGGTTCATTGATAATTTATTAGTGGTTACGAAAGAAAAAAATCTGTCGGGAAAATGTGTGCGTTTTGTCAGCCAACTCCTTAACATCTGTTAACTTGGTTGTGTTTGGTCCCTGCAACGTATTAATAACACCTCTAGGTACCAGCAGACCGGTGTGCGGTGGATGTGGGAACTCCACTGTCAGCAGGCAGGAGGCATCCTGGGAGACGAGATGGGATTGGGCAAAACCATCCAGGTCATCAGCTTTCTGGCAGGACTAAGCTACAGTAAACTGAGGACTAGAGGGTCCAACTACAGGTACACACATATATACACACACACACACTTGCACAAATAAACTGTGTCCAGAGACTGTGTGTCTGTATGGTATGAATATTTGATCAGGAGGATTTCTGCTTGAGAGTGTTCGTCTGAATTATTAAACGTGTTTCAATTATCAGACTCCTCACTTTCTTACTGCAGACATAAGAGAAAACACTTATGTTCTGCCTGTGTGTGTTTGAGGAAGACTGATAGCGTCTTCATGGCTTCCTAAAATGAACCTTTTGACTCGTGAAATGTAGGCGGGGCAGGTGCGGGACAGCTTGTCAGCCACGGAAACGCGGCATAGTGTTGGAGATAATCAGGTTTCGCTGCACAAATGACACTTTGTGCGTTCGATGGGTGGAGTCTCCCAGATGGTCAATACTGTGTCTACTATAGACGCCCACAAATTGATTGTTTGCAAACTCAATTATGCCCCAGTATCAATAGCTTCCACCAGTCAGAGGCTCATACCAGCCCATTAGTACACATTGGTGTGTGTTTGACAGTGGTATTGTAAATCTTTACAGAAGAGCTGAGGATATGTCCCATTAATTCCTTGGATTCTTAAGTTAGAGACACAGTTGCAGGAAAACTTTGTGTTGTTTCTTTAAGAAGTATGAAGTTGCACGCAAACCAAGCTAATTTTACGTTTTTCATTTGCCTCCTGATCACCAGTCTGGGGTGAAACATTTCTCTCTTGTGCTTGGTTCCAGATACGTCGGTTTGGGTCCAACAGTGATCGTGTGCCCGGCCACTGTGATGCACCAGTGGGTGAAGGAGTTCCACACCTGGTGGCCTCCTTTCAGAGTGGCAGTCCTGCATGAAACCGGCTCTTTCACCAGCAACAAGGTAATGTTTTAATTTGTGTGTGCTTGTTTGTAGAGAGTTTGATTCCGGTCTAGGTCTTTCCTTCCAGTGCTCATCATTTGCAGCATAGACTCCTAGCAACTAATATATATATATATACATATATATATATATATATATATATATATATATATATATATATATATATATATATATATATATAAAAAATTCCCTTCTCACCCACCGCGGGTGGTTCTTATCCTCTGAGCTCGGGTCCTCTACCAGAGGCCTGGGAGCTTGAGGGTTCTGCGCAGTATCTTGGCTGTGCCAAGGACTGCACATTTCTGGACTGAGATGTCTGATGTTGTTCCTGGGATCTGTTGTAGCCACTGCTCCAGTTTGGGGGTTACTGCCCCGAGGGCCCCGATGACCACAGGCACCACTGTGGTCTTCACCTTCCAGGCCCTCTCCAGTTCTTCCCTGAGGCCCTGGTATTTCTCTAGTTTCTCGTGCTCCTTTTTCCTGATGTTGCAATCACTTGGTATTGCTACATCTACCACAACGGCTTTCCTCTGATGTTTATCCACTACGACAATGTCTGGTTGGTTCGCCATTACCATTTTGTCTGTCTGGATCTGGAAGTCCCACAGGATCTTAGCTCTGGTGTTCTCCACCACCTTTGGGGGTGTTTCCCACTTTGATCTTGGGGTTTCCAGTCCATATTCTGCACAGATGTTTCTGTACACTATGCCTGCCACTTGGTTATGTCGCTCCATGTACGCTTTCCCTGCCAGTATCTTGCACCCTGCTGTGATGTGCTGGACTGTCTCAGGGGCCTCCTTGCACAACCTACACCTTGGGTCTTGCCTGGTGTGGTAGATCTGGGCCTCTATTGCTCTGGTGTTTAGGGCCTGTTCCTGGGCTGCCAGGATGAGGGCCTCTGTGCTGTCCTTGAGTCCAGCTTTTTCCAGCCATTGGTAGGATTTACTGATATCAGCCACTTGGGTTATTTGCTGGTGGTACATCCCATGTAGGGGTTTGTCCTCCCATGATGGTATCTCTGGCACCTCAACCTCCGTTCCCTGTTGTCTGAGACATTCACTGAGCACATTGTCTGTTGAGGCTTTGTCCCTGATGTATTTATGGATCTTAGTTGTTTCGTCCTGGACAGTGGTTCTCACACTCACTAGTCCTCTGCCTCCTTCTTTGCGGCTCGTGTACAGTCTCAGGGTGCTGGATTTGGGATGGAACCCTCCATGCATTGTTAGTAGCTTTCTGGTCTTAATATCTGTGGCTTTTATCTCCTCCTTTGGCCAGCTAATTATTCCAGCAGGGTATCTGATTACTGGCAAGGCATAGCTGTTTATCGCACGGATTTTGTTCTTGCCATTGAGCTGGCTTCTCAGGACTTGCCTTATTCGTTGGAGGTATTTAGCTGTGGCTCCTTTCCTTGTGACCTCATCGAGGTTGCCATTTGCTTGTGGTATACCTAGGTACTTGTAACTGTCCTCTATGTCTGCTATTGTTCCTTCTGGGAGTGAGACCCCTTCTGTGTGGATGACCTTCCCCCTCTTTGTGACCAGCCGACCACATTTCTCTAGTCCGAATGACATCCCAATGTCAGTGCTGTAGATCCTGGTGGTGTGGATCAGTGAGTCGATGTCTCGCTCACACTTGGCGTACAGCTTGATGTCATCCATGTAGAGTAGGTGACTGATATTGGCCCCATTTTTGAGTCTGTATCCGTAGCCAGTCTTGTTGATAACTTGGCTGAGGGGTTCAGGCCTATGCAGAACAGTAGCGGGGACAGAGCATCTCCTTGGTATATGCCACATTTGATGGACACTTGTGCAAGTGGTTTGCAGTTGGCTTCAAGGTGGTTTTCCACAGCTTCATCGAGTTTGCAATGAAGGCTCTCAGAGTCCTGTTGATGTTATACATCTCTAAGCATTCAATGATCCAAGTATGCGGCATTGAGTCATAGGCTTTCTTGTAATCAATCCAAGCCATGCACAGGTTGGTGTGTCGGGTTTTGCAGTCTCGGGCAACTGTGCGGTCTACGAGGAGTTGGTGTTTGGCTCCTCTGCTATTTACACCGATACCCTTCTGTGCCGTGCTCATGTGTTTATCCATGTGTTTGCTTATCTTGGCGCTATGATGCCTGACATGAGCTTCCAGGTTGTGGAGAGGCAGGTTATTGGTCGGTAGTTGGGTGGGACTGGACCCTTTGATGGATCCTTCTGGATTAGGATTGTCCGCCCTTCAGTTAACCATTCAGGGTGAGTCCCACTTTGTAGCAGCTGGTTCATTGGGCTGCCATTCGCTCATGGAGAGCAGTGAGTTTCTTTAGCCAGTAGGCATGGATCATGTCAGGCCCTGGTGCTGTCCAGTTTTCATACCTGAGACTCTTTCTTGGACATCTGTCACAGTGATGGTTACCGGGGCTTGCTCAGGGAGGTTGCTGTGGTCCTCTCGTAGAGAGATCAGCCACTGTGCATTGCTGTTGTGGGACGCCTCCCTTTCCCATATGCCTTTCCAGTATTGTTCAGTCTCCAGCGTTGGTGGGTCTGCTCTGTTGTTATTACCCTGCCATTGAGAGTACACCTTAGCTGGTTGAGTGGAGAACAGCCGGTTAATCCTTCTGGATTCATTCTCCCTTGTGTATCTCTTTAGGCGGCTGGACAAGGCTTGGAGCCTCTGTTTGGCAGTCTCGAGTGCTTCAGGTATGGGCATCTGCCTGTACTTTCTGGGTACTGGTCTTTCATTGCACCCTTGTGGAGCTCTGACAGTTGGCTCACTTCCCTCCTTGTTACCTTGATTTTAGCCTCTAACCGTCTTTTCCATGGTGGGTATTGGGTCTCATGGTTGCTCTTATAGCCAAGTATCTCAAGGATCACTGATGCTGAGTTGTAGATCAGCTCATTGGTTTCTGTTATGGTGTTGGTAGGGATCGTTCTCAATGCTGCATTCACATTCTCAATGAGACTTTCAGATGGTACTTCACTCAGCCGTTGTAATTGGCGCCGGGGAGGCCTGGTTGTCATTTGGGTCATGATTCTCTCTCTCAGGTCAGCAGCTGTCTCGTTCAGCTCTGTTTCGCTCGTTGGGGCCGTGTATCCCCTCACTGGGTGGGGACTTGTAGTTAAGTCCCCACAGTCCTGACATCCGGGTTCCTCCCTTTTGCCGTAGCATTTGTGTTGTATCTCGTCAATCTCAAGTTGTGATAGCAGTTGCCGTTTGCGGATGTTGGAACACTGAGCTACTAGTTGTTTAGTGCTTAGTGTTGACTGGGGATGTCGAAGTAACCATTCCTTCCCCAGTCTTTGCATGTAACCTCTCTCACTAGGGTTACTTGAGTAGTAGCATTCCAACAGATCCACATTTTCATCTCTCGCCCATTTCCGTCTTGTTCCAGTAGCCCATTTGTCATCAAGGTGCTCTGGTTCCCCAACACCTGACGCAGACCTTGTTTGGCCGGGCGACGTCTGAGCCGGCATGTTATGCAACTTAGTATCTCTCATGGTATGAGGTAGGCAGTAGCTTGAAGGGTCTTGCCTAAGGACCCAGACTGGATTCGAACCCTGCCCTCTCGGGTGATATACTGATGCCTTATGTATTGAGCTATCCAGTATATATATATATATATATATATATATATATATATATATATATATATATATATATATATATATATATATATATATATATATTTTTTTTCTATGCTGCAGGAAAAGTTGATTCCAGAGATAGCAGCGGGTCATGGCATCCTGATCACATCATATTCAGCAGTGAGAAATTTGCAAGACATCTTACAGCGCTATGCTTGGCACTATGTTATACTGGATGAAGGCCACAAGATCAGGAACCCAAACGCTGGTGTCACCGTCGCCTGCAAACAGGTATCACATCCACACTAATAAGGAGGCACAAAGTTCAGTGAGGTTCCATCTTTTATAGGTAGTAGGAAATGTTCTGAAGTTTCTTCCTTCCAGTATAAATACATTTTCAGTGTGAAAAGAGGAAGCCATCATGAGAATGTTGAAAGGCAACCTAGATTAGGTGAAAAATATTTCAGATGTTTTGATTTTACAAAAATAATTAAAACATATCAAATTGTAACCAACCTGTGCCTACTTTAGAGTCTCTTTCTGCCAGAAAGCATCTTTACACACTGACTAAACAGATAACCCTCCACCTATCAGCAAACTCACTAGTCATCACAATCAGAAGTACATTTTAAGAATAAAATAGATTTTGGTTTATCTTTATTTGTTTTAATTAAAGTGAAAGTAAGTCAAGTAAAGGAGAGAGAAAAATGACAAAAGTGGGACCGATAAGATGTTGCTCTTCTTAAAGCATTAACAGATCAGTGATGTGAGACAATAAGAAGCCCTGAGGAGTTTTCTACCATTAATTGTGTCGTTAATATATGGACTCATATTCTTGCTTTCTTCCATGGAGTTTCGCACTCCTCACAGATTTATCCTGTCCGGCTCACCGATGCAGAACAACTTGAAGGAGCTGTGGTCTCTGTTTGACTTCGTCTTCCCTGGCAAACTAGGGACACTTCCTGTCTTCATGGAGCAGTTTTCTGTGCCAATAACTATGGGAGGATACAGTAACGCATCACCTGTCCAGGTACATGACCCTGCTGTATGATGAAGGTGGTCTGTCAGGCGTTTAATCCCTTTTAACATGATGACGAGGAGAGGTGACAAGCAAACTCACATGAAGGCATTTCTGCACACTTCTGCGTGGCTGGACTGAAGCCGGTCAGAAGGAAGGAGAGTGGAGCAACAGAGCTATTAAGCCTGGATAATGTAGGTCCGTGCAAAGGAACTTGAGTTCTTCCCTAATGTGTGAGAGTGGAAGAGGATAAAGTAAAGAGCCAGCGAGCTAAATTGTAGCTCTTTGTCATTAGCGTCTAATCGTTAATAACCCACTGACTGTATAGATTTAATTATTTAAGATGGCTATTGATGCTTCTTCCGCTGTCGATAATAAAAACCTTTACTAATTATTAATGTTATTAAATGGTCAGAGAGGGCAAGGCTCTGCTGCTTTATCCTAATCTTGAAAGTCACAGAGCAGCCACTCGATGCTACATAAAAAGCGCGTATGTACAGACAGATGTGAGCGAAAACATACATGTTTGGGGCTGGACTTGATGAGTGTATGGAAATGGGATCCATTATCGGAGCGTGTTGCTCGCAGCCCCGTGTGGCTCCACTCAGCAGCTTGTGCTGAGATCGCTGGATCCTCTACTGCCCTCCTCTGATTTTTTCCCTCTCTGACCTCCATTTAGCTCCGGATCCCTCCTTTTTATTTTCCCCTCCAGCATCGTCAGTGGTGTCTTTGATCCACCTGCAGGCCCCCGAGTGAGTTCATGTTTAAAAGGCTAACTGGCTTTTAGTGCTAGCTTTAGATAAAGTGTAGCAGAATGTTTACAGAAGGGGTTCCTGGGGATGGAACTGGGAGCTCCCCCTCTGTTTCCAATAAAGCTGATCAGTCCCAAGGATGAAAGAGGAGGGCGTGAGTCCCCTGAGAGTAAATGTGTTCTGGTCAATGTTTACTGGCCATCCTGTGAGGGACAAAACAAGACAATCAAGCCACTCAAACCGTGAAATCTGAAACGTTTCGAAGTGTGTGTTCATCTCTGAGATTTGCCGGTTGTAATTTTTTTGTAGGTCCAGACGGCGTTCAAGTGTGCATGTGTGTTGAGGGACACAATAAATCCTTACCTGCTCAGGAGAATGAAGGACGACGTCAAGGCCAACCTCTCCTTGCCTGACAAAAACGAACAGGTACTCCTCAAACCTAAATCCTTTCCACTATGTCACTGTTTCTCTGCTACGTTTCAAGTCTTTGAGCGTCTGATGACCTTGCATGGCTCCTGTCAGGTGAAGCCAGCTAATAAAGTCCCTGTAAAGTAAAAGAAGCTGGTATTCATTAAAGTGGCTGGTCTCTGGTCTGTCCTCGTGGCTGATGCTGCTCGACTGCTCAGTCCACTTCAGCTCATTAAATCAGTCCCACAGGAAGGTGTTTTCTTCAACAACTAAAAAAAACAAAATCACATTGCTCCCACTAATTTCTCCTTTCACTCAATTCACTTCATCAGGGGCCTTTAAAGTGGACATTCACTGTTACTCTGTCCTGATGTGCTTGTGTGTGCAGGTGCTGTTCTGCAGATTAACAGAGGAGCAGCGGCAGGTTTATCAAAGCTTCTTAGATTCCAAAGAAGTCTACCAAATACTAAATGGTGACATGCAGGTAAGTCTCATTTAAAACTCATAAAATATCACATATCATAATTCTGGTTTTTGGAACGTCTTTCAACTCTATTTTTTTAAACACAAAAGTTTAAAACCTATCTTATTCAGGATATATGTTGCGTTCTCCTTAAATCTCTAATCTTGCATATATAATTTTAAGAGCTAAACATTTTCTTCTTTGCTTTTTGCTGGAATTAATCATCAAATCTGAACATTTCACCACTTTACTGAATACCAAACAATATTAACAAATTGAGAAAGTAGAAAAAATATGAAATAAATGCAACACAAATGGATTAAAACACAAAATGGATAAAATATATAAAGTGAATGGAGCTTAATAAATAACCTGGGGCCTCATGCATAAAAGAGTGCGCAGTTTTCACACTAAAAGTTAGCGGACGGAAAAATTGAGAAAAATGCAGCGCACAAAACAATTTGGATTTATAAAGCCGTGCGTGTGCACGTGGCCGTGCACTTTTCCTTTATACATCCTCATTTGCGCAAAATAGAGCAGCAGCTGGTCCGCCCTGTCGCCTCCATAAATACATATGTAAATTAGTATAAATACCCGGAAGTCTGCCACCACGTGAAGCAGTAACCACGACATCGTCCTTGTTTTGTAGCAGTATAAATATTGATAATAATGATAATAACTATATATTTTATTTAAAAGGTGCTTTCAGGACACATAAGGTAACCTCACAAAAATAAAAGTAATACATTTTAAAGAAAAGAAATTCAAAAAAAAAAAAATAAAGGGATCGTGCAAACGCCTATTTGAACAGTAGTGCTTTCAGCCGGGCAGACAGCATGTCAGAGAGTCATTTGAGTATTTATTCTAAATAGTGGAATCGTGCATAAATTGTACATTTACAGAATAAAGATGCTTTCTGTCCAGAAAGGCGCAGTCACAAAGCTGGTGGCGCATGGCTCTCTAAGTTTTGCTCAGAGATCCAGGATGATCAGTATGGGCAATCTAAATGCTAATAAACCATCATCAACATTCCCCAGCAGATCAATATGGTCTCTGAACACACGCTCCCTCTGAATCCTTCCATTGCTGATGTTCTCCATCAGAAGCGAAGGGCTCCACATTTACGTGGCACACATTCGCACAGCTACTTGAATTCATGTACACACTGTGATCACCTTAAAAATAATCAAACCTGTCTGGAGTTGCGGCACATTTTCACGCCAGCGAAAATGTGCGATTAAAAAGTTCATTTTTATACATGCCGTCTTGTGCGTAAAATATGACGCTGCACATTCTTTGTGTGCACACAACCTTTATGCATGAAGCATAAATCTGGCTTCTCACCAGAAGTTTAATGTCTTAAAGTTCCTGATATCATTTGTCTAATGGCAACAGCTGAAAACATTTTTTGAGGGGGTGAGAGGTATGAGCAAGTTGGGTCTGTCAGGTCAGCTCCCCTCACTATCCTCTGCTGGACAAAATTCTCCTGAGGATAGTTAGCCTAATGGTTAATATATTGACAACAAATTTCTTTGGCAGTAAATTTGTGATTTGAACTTTCTTTATGTATTAAGACTAAAGATAAATCAAGTTTCAGAGAAAAAAATATGTATTTTGTATGTTTTTTGTAATGTACAAAGATGTACCAATCTGCTTTTTTTTTTGGTGCTGTCACAAGTTCTTTTACAAAAGTATTCATTTTGAATCCAGCTCAAAATTAAGGAATTACATGACCATGTCCCTTATACCCAAGATTGTGTCCCTTAAATTTGTCTGATTTGAATTAATCAAAATTTTATATTGTTCTCAGACTAGAAGTGCTGGATATTTTTGTCTTGTTCAGCTTGTAAAAATGAGGGGAAAAAATCCTTGAATTCTTGATCAGAGCCAAGAATGTGAGGCAAACAAGTGTTTTTATTTATTTATTTTTTCTGATATTCTGGGTTCTTAGGCTTTTGGATTCATAATTAAACTGAAGCCTGTGGAGATTAGCAACACTGAGGAATTAAATAAAAAATTCACATGAATTTAACTTCTGAAATATTCTAACTTTTATAATTTAATAAATGAGATAGAAGCTCCCATTTATCACAACTGACCAACTGGACGTGATTGAAAAGCCAGGGGTGACCAGATTGTTTGCACACACACACACACACACACACACCACACACACACACACACACACACACACACACACACACACACACACACACACACACACACACACACACACACACACACACACACACACTCCCCCTGTAGACGTATTCAGTGGTCACTCTCAGTCCATTAACCACCATTACTAATGCAGTGACCACTGGGCCCTCATCATGAAACACAGCCTTTATTGTCTGTAAGTAAATAATTTAATTCATTCCTGTTGACTAAAGTAAATGGGCTTATTTGTTTAAAAGCACAGCACTGCACAACCTTAAAATTAACAGATTCTCTTCTCTGTAGGTTTTCTCAGGTTTGATTGCGCTGCGTAAGATCTGCAACCACCCAGACCTTTTCTCCGGCGGGCCCCGAATCCTGAGGGGAATCCCAGAGGACCAGCTAACCGAGGAGGAACACTTTGGCTTTTGGAAACGCTCGGGCAAGCTGATGGTGGTTGAGTCACTGCTGCGCCTCTGGTTCAAACAGGGCCAGCGGGTCCTGCTCTTCACTCAGTCTAGACAGGTCAGGAACTCAAACACAAATATTTTGTTAATTTGTTTTAGGCATTTCTCAGGTCAGGCTAAGTAAGGAGGAAGAAAGAGGGTACTGAATAATATTTACATTTTTAGACTTTTTCTTTTGAAAAAGTTCAAAATCTGTCAGTCATTGCATTTCTCTCTTTTTAAACCCTGACCACTGTAAACACTTTTGTTAAGAAGTTTTGCATTTGTATCCAAAATTCTCTTGTTTGGAAAAGTAAGAAATTTAGAAATTAAAAATATTTCAGAACCCTGCAGAATCTTTTTTGTTCTTATTAGATCGTGATGTCACATTTCCTGGTGTAAGTGTGTCGTAGACAGAGGAAGTGTGTGCATGTGACAGAGGCCCCAGCTGTTGCAGTCGATACCAATGAGATTAAACCTCAGAGGGAACCTGAGACCCTCCCTGTCGGCATCTCTGTCCATGTAATATTAATCTGCTCTAATCCTTTTAGAGCTAATCCAGACCTCAAACCCTGCTCTCTTCCCCTCCCCGTCTTCTTCACCGTCTCCCTCATGTACAGATGCTGGACATCTTGGAGGTGTTTGTGAGGGAGAAGGACTACTCGTACCTGAAAATGGACGGTACGACCGCAATTGCTTCCCGACAGCCGCTCATTGCTCGCTACAACGAGGTAAGGATTAACCTTCCCTAATGGCTCTGAGTGTTTCCCATGAAAATCCCGTCCTTAGGGACACAGTGCTGCAGTGGACCGCTGCTCAGCCTGAGGTGGAGACACTAATTGATGTGCAATCTGTTGTTCAGAGTGGAAATTCTTCTTTAATCTGTGTGTGATAAGTGGAAATATCGCTCGACGCACATGTTTATCTTTAAAGGTACTTTGGAACTGTAATGTGTTTTAATTATTGCTTAGTGCTCTAAAAGGATGCACTACTTTATTAAAGTCAGGAGCTTGAAATGTTGTGATGAAATGTAATTTTTGATTATCACAATAATGTGTAAAAAGTGTTGAAATGCTGCTTATTAACCACTGACATTTTACCCTGGCCCTGCTTTGTTACAGGACAAATCCATTTTTATCTTCCTGCTGACCACTAAAGTTGGTGGTCTGGGAGTCAATCTGACTGGAGCCAACAGAGTTATCATTTATGACCCAGACTGGAACCCCAGCACCGACACACAGGTTGGACACATGCATACTAGAATTCAAATAAAACACTTAGCAGCTGTATTATTACTCTGGTGAGCCTTTAGAGCCTCTCTAGTGTAGCCATGCCTCTTAAACTTTTTCACAACAAACTACAGTTTTATTTTCTTGGGAATGTATGCACCTTTCAGTGCTACAGCAACACTAAACAAACCCATAGAGCTACAACTGAATGGTTTAGATGAAAGCGTAATCATGGCCCAGTTCAAGTCCAGACCTAAATCTGATTGAAAAAGTCATATGTGCTGAATACCAATGAATGCAAACTTTTTTTAATGTAAGACAGATGGACACGGATGGCATTTCTACCAGTGTTACATGATGCTGAGATCAAACATTTGGCCCTTTTTGTTTCTGTTTTACCTGTCTTTATTTTCTTCCAGATATTTATATTTATGTGTTCGTCTCTTACAGCTTCTCAATACTGATTATTTCTGTCTTCCATTCTGACTGTCGGCTTGATTCGATGCAATGTGATCTGTCCTTCACAGGCTCGAGAACGAGCGTGGAGAATAGGTCAAAAGCAGCAGGTAACAATCTACAGGCTACTGACTGCAGGGACCATTGAAGAGAAAATCTACCACAGGTGATTTAATGCATACTTTAAACATCCATGTGATCACCCTGTTACACACACAAAATAGATTCCAGAAAGCCTGAGATTTTAACACATTTTTATGTTTAGTTTTGTTCCCTTTGACCTCACAGATCCCCGTTTCTTACCGTTTACCTCAGTTCAGTTTTACTATTTGCACTGTCCCACTTTTCAGTAATTGAAACGCTTTCCTGCAATATTAAATGGCCAATTGAGGAGTCTGAAACTGTTGCTGTGTTTGGCTTGTGTCAGTGCGAAGCTCTTGGAAAAAAAAGCAGATTGAAGAGCTGCAGGGATTCTATTTTGATACCTGCAGCAGTGAACTTATTTAATTTTCTCATCCATCAGCCAAACTACTCTGCGGTGACATGATCAAAATTGCCTGCTGAGTTAAAAAGGAAAAACTAATTAGATACAAGTGTCTAATTCTGTATTATATGTGTTGCCATCCAGGCAAATCTTCAAGCAATTTCTCACCAATCGCATTCTGAAGGATCCCAAACAAAGACGGTTCTTCAAGTCTAATGACATCTACGAGCTTTTTACTTTGGCTGATCCCGATGGAACGCAGGGAACAGAGACAAGTGCTATATTTGCAGGTCTGACTGTCTATTCTGTTACCAGATAAATGTTTTATGGTGCTTTTTAATGTAAAAACTGTATGCTGCTACATTTAAATTTGTTAGAAGACGATCAAAAGGGTAATTTACTGTAGTTATTCACCTGAAAAAGTGCAAGTTATGTATAAACTTAATGCAGTGTTTATTTGTCATGTATTTATTACTGATCATTTTGATGATTGTGGTATAAAAGTATACAAAAGGAAGAAAAGAATATACTCCATAAGTATTATAGAGTATATTCTTTCAGGTCTTTTTTGCATGCATCAAAGCTGGTGATTAGCTTGATGCTATGTGGAGATGTTAAGGAAGCCCAGGTTATAGTTGCCACCTTCATCTTCTCTGTATTGTTGTGTTTGATAATTCTCATCTTCCTCTTGAAAATACTTCATAGATTATCGGTGAGATTTAGGTCTCTGTCTGTCGGTCAGTGAATCACAGTGTCCATGGTCTGTATTGGTACTTTTGACTGTGTAGGCTGGAGCCAAGCCCTGTTGGACAATGAAATCAATGTCTCCATAAAACTTGTCTACAGAGGGAAGAATGAAGTTGTCCAAAATGTCCTAATAGATAGTGGCTCAGAATTTTGGTCTTGAAAATACACAGTGGGCCAAGTACAGCAGATGACATGACTTATGCAAAGTCAACATTTAATATTTCTTTACTAAAATTTGAAATTGTACGAATAGAATAATAACATTTTCAGCTAAAGTACATTTTCAAAGCCATATTCATCTAAAGTTAGCAAATAACACTTCAGATACATCACAATATAATGTATCAGTTTAACTTTTTTTGAGTTGAATTAGAAAAATGAATGAAGTGTTTGTAGATATTCTGTTTAAGGGAGATGTACCTATAACAATCTACCGAACAAGATGTAAAAACAAACTTACCAAGTTACGTTTTTGTCTTTAAACAGGCACCGGATCTGACGTCAAAGTACCCAAGAAACCTGACAGGTTAAAGTCCTCACCCTCCGTCAGCCATGATTATAGACCATCTGCAGAAAAACAGAGAGAATCCGGTGCAGAGAACAGAAACTCATTATTATTAAGTCACTCCAGCATGTCTCCATCCAGTGGAAACTCTCAGGGTAAATCAAACAAGCCAACGAACAGTTGGAGCACAAACCAAAATGCAAAAAATATAGAGATGAGTAATTCTCCAAATATGCTTCTTGTAAGAGATGGTAATGATTCGGGTTTAGTTGAGGGAGCAAACGAAAGGCCATCCTCAACCAGCTGCCACCAGCACAGAGACACAGACAGAGGAAAGCACAGGGAAAAAAGAAAGCACTGTGACTCCACGGGTACGGACAAACACAGGCGTAAAAAACGGAAGCACTCCCGGGATGCTCGCTTCGAAGGCCACCGGATCTCTCATCTGGTGAAGAAACGTACTTTCAATAAACAAGAAAACAAAGAGACTTCGACAGAAGACCAGAAGAAATCTGACGATTACGTCTTGGCAAAGCTCTTTAGGAAAGCCGGTAGGCTCAATGCGCATCTGTAGTATTAGATGGGTATCTTTTGTTTGGTTGGGTTATTCATCCTACTTGGTGTTTCTCAGGTATCCACAGTGTGATGCAACATGACAGCATCATGGAGTCATCCAACCCGGACTATGTTCTAGTGGAAGCAGAAGCCAACAGGGTGGCTCAAGATGCACTCAAAGCCCTTAAGATTTCTCGGCAGCAGTGCAGGTTGCCTTACAATAGACCTCCTCCTCCGCCTACTAAGTAAGTGTCCTCATTTCTGCTGGCTTTACCAGAAGCTTTGCTTGTTCCATTTCAAACAAACATTATATTTTGCTTTTCTTTTTTTTTTTTTCCTCTCAGAAAACGTTTTGGACAGAAGAAGAATTCACTCTTAGTCACGTCTTCTGCCCAGCCTGTCGCCGCTTCTGTTAAATGCAAGGTATTGGCATCATGCGTTTCTGTACTTTGTCGATTTCCAATTTGTAAACTTGTGTGTTCACTTCACTATTTCCTGTTTTTAGGATGCTGCTGTTGTGACGAAGTCTGTCTCAAAGAAGCCAACTGCAGGAGCTCATTTTAGTGGGGAAGGAGCAGATGATGATTCAAACTCAGCGCCGCTGTCGTCCAGTTCTCTGCTGGCCAAGATGAAAGCTCGAAACCACATCGCTAAGCCTTCCTCCCAGGGAGCAGCAGCAGAGGAGGAAGAGGAGGAGAGCGGCCCTGGAGCTCCAGGAACAAGCGCTCCTCCTGCTCCCCCCACTGAGCACGACGAGCTGCTGGTGGATCTGCGCAACTTTGTGGCCTTCCAGGCGAGTGTGGACGGCGAGGCCACCACGCAGGAGGTGCTGGAGTATTTCAAACCCAGACTGACCCAGAAACAGGCGCCCATCTTCAGAGAGCTGCTCAGGAGCATCTGTGACTTTCACCGGACCTGTGGTCAGGAGGGCATCTGGAGGCTGAAGGGGAACTTTCGCTGAAGCAAAGGAATGACTGTCAACTAGAGGGAAAAGAAAAAAAAAAAAAAAAAACTTCCAGCTATTAGCCTCATATGATGAAGCTTATGTTTTTTTATGTTTGTGAAATACTCGCCAAACAGCGATAATAATATTTTGATATCAATCAGGAATACAACGTTTAAATGGTGCTTTTGGGACTCTTTCTTGGAAAGCCAGTTTACTGTCTGAAACTTGAGTTGTAGCGTTGTTGCACATGTCTCCATGATTTTTGTTCAATTCAATCTGGCTGTCTATGAATTCATTTTTGTGTCATATTGTCAAGCCATATTACCTCATATGCTGTCAGGTGAATTGTTTCCACTTAAACCACCTCACTTTTGTTAGATTTGTGATATTTTTCTATCAAGGGGAAAGTGTGCCACTTTATAAATATCACTGTACAGCAGATTTTGGTGAATTTTCTAATGACTGACTGATCGATCTGTCTGAATAAATGGACCTTAAGTTGCTTCATGTGGGGGGAAAAAAATCTACCTGCCTTTTTGTAGGTAAAATTCAAATTACGGTTGTAAATTAGTCACTATATTTAACTTAATATGAATCTCCTGTCTTTTCTTGCATATTTTTTGTGCAGTAAACATCTGTAAGCTCATGTTTTTATGTAAAAAAAATACAAAAAGAAAAGTGGGTCAGAATTTACTTGAATATGTTCTTAACATTTGTGGTTACATTGAATCAGGGTAAGTAATGTTTTATGGCGACTATTAGGAAGAAGATGACACTCACTGAAAAAAAAAAAAGAATTCTCACTTTAATCTCAGATTTTTTACATTTCTCAAAATTCTTTGTAAAAACAAAAATTAGAAATCAGCTTAGAGACATGGCTAACATGTCAGAATTTTATTTGTAATATTTTTATTCAGCTTTCAACATGAAACCAAGGACAAAATGCTCATTGTGGAACCATCGTTCTTCAGGGCTGCATATTTTTGCTCCAGAAGCCCAAGAAGGAACAATCCTAACACATATCAATAGGTGGTTGCAGGCACTGAAATAAGTGGTATTCTACTGTGAGGTGACATGTTTTGATTTTATTTCTGTTAAACAACTGACTAGCATATGGAACAGATTTCTGCTCAGGTTTGCAGTAAAATAGGCTGATAAATTCCTTCTTTCAGAGTTACTTGCTCCTTAAATGATTCTGTCGTGGTGTAATATAGCAATTCCTTAGCCAGACCGACAACACCATGCATGGAGAAAATGCATGGTGTAATTTGATATATTTACTAGATTGTATCAGTCTGTCAAATGTCCTAGTTATAAAGTGTTTCCACATTTAGCAAAAAAAAAGGCTGTTAAGCAGATTTGTATTCATTATTGATGTAGGCAAAGCAATACTTTTATGAACTGTGTAGGACTAGTTTGATTGTTTCGCTCGGTTTTAGTGAGATTTGACTAATGAATGTAATGAACTTTTTTTTTTTTTTATCAACTCATAAACTGTTGAATCATAAATGATTATGATCAGATGTCCAGGAGCTTCAGGGAGCAATTGGGGATTTTTGCTATAACCTGCTGCCATGCATCTCTCCTTTTAAGTAAAGAAATGTTGCACATTGTAAAACATCAACTCAAATGGAGGAAAGAAAACAACAACAAAAAGCAAGTGGTGCATAAATCCCAGCTATGACTAAATTGATTTTGATTTTACAATAGACAATGAAAATCTCCACCTCTTCTTTGAGGCCTAAAACTGAGATAATTTCCATCTCAAGAACCTGTAGAAATCCTGTCATTTACCAGAAATACAAGTTACAAAAAAAAAGATAACTTTTTTGAGTGCTTGAGTTTCTTGAGGTGTCTCCTCACCTATGGCGCCCTGAGCAGATAGCCGTATTTTATTTATACGGCTCTCTGACGATAAGATAACTTATTTCTTAAGTTATCTGGGAAATATCATCTGCAGGTTCTGGTCACAAAATTAGCAAGAGTGGGTCTGATTGTAAAAATAAATAAATAAAAAAAAATACAAATAAAATCTTGCCCCCTGACACGGAGCTCTGTAATGTCACAGGCGCTTGAATAATCATCTGGGGATTCAGAGAAAAGTCGCTGACACGAAACAATCGCATTCAGGCCTGCGCTTCTGTCAGAGTATAGTCTAGACCAAATGTTGGGTTAAAGTTATCAACTCTTATTTGATTTCAATTTTCTCCACGCACTTCACCGAGGTCATAATAACAACTTTATTTTCAGTGGTGCATAAATTAATTACGCGCATTTAATAACTAAAATATCATTATATTCCCCCTTTAATAACATAAACGCTGCACGCCAGGGAAACCCTTAATAGCGCGGGGCCCTGTAACTGGCCATTATCCGCCTGTAATGATATTACAGAACCAATTACGCGCCATTAGACGGGATTTTCTGCACTTTATGTGGTTTAGTCCAATCCCGCACTCCTCTTCTAAATTTCAGCTGCTTCTCGAAGCCTCATTTTGTCTCCACCTCAGAGACGCATGGCGTCTGCGCTCTGCCGTCCCAGAAGCGCTTTAAAACTAATTGAAAGGGTCCCGCAGCAGATCATTTATCTGAGGAAGCGAAATAAATCGCGGGACCCCTTGCTGTGAACAAAATCAAAAATTTGGCCTTGTGAGTGCTCTACATGCGCAAGCCCTTGTAAAGTGGACCCCCTAACACACCCTGACGAGCAATTAACCCGCCCGACAGTCAATCTAAAACCCAAAAGCAGTCATCCTCCTTTTTTTAATATATGAAAGAACCAAATAAAAAGTGCAGCGGGTATGTGCGGATGTTTATGGTTAGGGAATATGCCTGACTCTGAAATAACAATCACTTGTGATGAATTTTTTTAGGCACCTTGGGCATGTCTCCCCGCTTCCTATTCCTCTTCCTTTATTTCAGCCTTTCCACACACAACATAAACACACACACACACACACACACACACACACACACACACACAACACACACACACACACACACACACACACACACACACACACACACACACACACACACACACACACACACACACACACACACACACACACACACACCAGGGGTTCAGGGTGAGAGAGACAAAGCCGTGATAATCCGATTAGGACCAATTAGGCGTGAGATTCTGCGACACTAGCTGAAAGCCTTAACACTCTGTAGACAGTTATACAGTTATAGAGACATCTGGACACTCCCAGAGAGAGAGAGAGCGAAAGAGAGAGAGTGTGTGTGCGTGTGTGTGTGTGCGTGCGTGTGTGTGTGTTGGAGAAAGAGAGGAGAGAGCAGGAGGGATCTGGACACTCCCAAGCAGAGAGTCAGTGGGAGCGCAGCATCAGCCGCCTCTCTCTCTCTCCAGAGCGCAAACTCACTCTCATCAGCATCCTCACTTGCAGGTAGGATGCGTTCAGGTTTCAGCTCTGAATCCGTCTCCTCCGTTTTGTTTTAATCTGCCGCAAGATCACAGTGATATAGCACTGAGGACGTCTGGGTTGGGAAGAGGCTGAAACTTTTTTCTCTGTGTTCCAGGTTCCGAGGTTCGCCATCAAGGATGTTCTACTTTCACTGCCCGCCTCAACTTGACGGAGAGTGTTGTCGCTCCAACACGCGTGAGTTTCTCCCCGTACCCCCCGCCCCCCACCCTTCTCTTGTCGATTTCATCCAAAGTGTGAGCTGCTCTAAAATATTTCCACTAATGAAGTTTTATTGAGCGCCTGTGCGCCCAATCTGTTCCTAGCAGGCCGCCTTATTTTTTTTCTTCTATTCTTTCCATCATCTAAATAAATGTTGCAAAAGCGTTATTACTGTCGCTGCTGTTTCCAGTGGATTTAATTCCCCTTCATAAACTAATTCAAATCGTTTGCTTTATTTAAAAATAACAATAATATTTCAAATGAAATAAATAAATAAATAAAATGCAGGCTGCGTTGTGTTTGTCATAAATCCAAAGGTGGATATAAAGGGTTAAGCGGGATTGTCCCTCTCTGCTTGTGGCAGTTTGTTGGCTGGGTTAGTGAGAAGCGCTGGTGGTTTGGCCCCGGGGCAGTGGGGCCCGCTTTGTCCCGGGCACAGATGTTGAGTGTCATGGCTCTTAGTCCGTCATGGTTCCCTTTAGACTCTCCGCATCAATGTTTCATGAAACAAATGGAAACACAATATGAGCAGTTGGCCAATTTTTGGGAGCCTTATCATATATTTTTTAAAATTATTATTATTGTTTAATTAAAAACAAATGTACTAGTTCAAAATTCCCACCTCATCTGCTTTAAAAAAGTGAAAAAAAAAAAATAAAATAAAACACACACAAAGCTGAATTACAAAACTAGTTTCTAACATTTATAAAATGAAAAATGCTAATCATCTGTTTCTGTTATTTATTGTTTTATCGTATTTTATGATTTCAGTTAATTCCGGCGGTTTTGGAAACCACGCCCCGACTGATTTCGACGATGGTTTTTTGCGGAGGAAGCAACGCAGAAACAGAACAACATTCACCTTACAACAGGTAACTTTTTTTTCTTTCTCTCTCTCTCTCTCTCTCTCTCTCTCTCTCTCTCTCTCTCTCTCTCTCTCTCTCTCTCTCTCTCTCTCTCTCTCTCTCTCTCTCTCTTTTTAGAAGATATGAGGACAAATCTGCGACAGAGTGGACGGCTGCAGGGCAAATACGAGCAAAGAAAAATAAAATTCGCTGCGACGCAAAAGTCGATGAAAAGTTGGCAAAGTTTTAAAACTGGAGTTTCAACCTTGACATGAATAAAGTTGAGGGTCTTTCAACGGTTCAAGCTGATCAGATAAAAACAAACCCATTTCCGTGACTCTTTATTGCATATTCAGTTTTAGATTGATCGATAAAGTAGACGGTTAAAAGTTTGAGCTTTTTAAAAAGAGAGAAAGAAAAAGAGAAAAGAGAAAGAAAGAAAAGAGAAAGAAGGAAGGAAAAAAAGAAAAAAAAGAGAAAGAGAAAAAAAGAAAGAAAAAGAGAAAGATAAGAAAGAGAAAGAAGAGAAGGAGAAAGAAACAAACAAACAAACAAACATAATGGACATTAAATTAGTTGTATAATATTGAACTGAAAGTTGTGTCCAACCTTATTTTTTGTCCCTGATGCAGCTTGAGGCTTTGGAGGCTGTCTTTGCACAGACTCACTACCCGGATGTCTTCACCCGGGAGGAGCTGGCGATGAAAATCAACCTGACCGAGGCCAGGGTGCAGGTGAGCCGCATGCAGGCCGCCGTGTCCTGTCACCGGACACAGTTTGACCAGACTGGCGAGTGGGGGGATGAAGGAAGCCACTCTGTCATCCCAGCAATACACTTTAATAACATCAACGTAATGGTGAATATTAGATTAGCTTGATTAATCGGTCATTCATAATTAAGCAGCGATGATGTTCGGCACTAATTTGTCCGCGTCTGCTGAGGCAGGAACACATCATCATCCGTGCAGATTCGGTGACGCTCACACTGTTTTTTTTTTTTTTTTTTTTGTTTGTTTTTCTTTCCTCTCTCTCTTTTTTATTTTTTTATTTTTTAAGAGTGGACAAAAAGTCAGATTCCCCACAAACTCTCTCTGACTCTGTCTCACACTCACGACTCAAAATGTAACAATTGATATTCGGCTCCTGTCCTGCACATGTGCGCCGTTATAAACTTGGCCAGATGTAATTAAGTTAGGCGTCCTGTATGTAATTTCCCCGCATTCCAGATTTGCTTTTGGGTTTTGTTGTGCGCAGCAGATCTAATTGTAGGAAATATAATAGTTTGGCTTTTTGTTCCCCAGGGTCATCTTTACTATCGCTTAAACCCAATGGCGGGGCTTGATAATGGAATCCAGCGCTGTAAATTAGGGATTGTAAACAAATTATTCCCCCTCCTAATCCGATTACCGCATTCCTATTATTAAATCTGAACATGAATCCACCGCACTATGCAGGGGATATTAAACTTACATTATTATTAGAAAATAAATTTCCTTTCTCTTGTAGTGTTGTTGCCCTCCTCTCCTTTTTGTAAAGTGTCAATGGGCCCTCCCCCGCATTAAGAGCACGCAGCAAATTGAGATTAATGGAGCAATTATAGCCCATTCAGAGATGGGTGCGTGTAGGGGGTAGAGGGGGAGGGGGGCGCGACTTCTAGCTGGAAGGTGCAGGGGTGAGATAAGTCCATTGGATGTATTGTTGTCCTGCCACGAAAATGTTGTGCCTTTCTCCACAGAATGAATGCATGCGTTTTGTTTGGCTGTTGACATCATTTACACCCTCCGCCACAATGGGGAGGATGCAGAGCGCATTCACGCAGACTCTAACCTCCATTCACACATCATGATTAATGCCTGCTAGAACCAAGTCCTAATCGAATCTGATGTTGTCAAACAATCACTAAATAGGGAAATAAACGACTTCATCATAGCTGCCTCTCTCTCGGGCAGCACAACTGTCAGTGGGAAGTCATTAAAATATGATAATGAAAAATTGCTCAATTAAATGTTGTTATAGGCACTGACCTTCAGTCGATTAAGATCCCAAGAACTTGGCTATATGTGTTCTTTGCTGTGTGGACCGTGAAGTTTTTTTGGGGGATGAATTAGGGGAAGGTGGGAAATTAGAGCACTGGGTGGGTTCAGACACCTACTTCATACCGACTGAGCTCATCTGATTCAGCTTTTCTGATTACAAAACTCAATATTATACTTGACAGGAGCAGCATGAAGACACACAGTCATAATCACATGTATGTCAAACCCAGTTTACTGGGGCATATGCCTCATGATCAAATTTCTTCTAAAACTACTTGTAAAGCTACTTGTATTTTAAAATTAACTAGAAAAGTTAGGAGAAGTAAGGATTTGTCGTATATACGTGTCCAAACTTGGTCATGTTGAAGGTTTCCAACTATATATAAACTTTGGATGTGAAAATGCTTTTACTAAAAGACCAACTAAAAAAAGAGACTAGAAAGTTGTGATCACATATTTAAAGAGACATGCAGTCGAGTGTTGTTCCCTTCTCTTTGTGTGTTGCCTAACAATGTTGTGCTATTAGCCTTTTAAAACTCTATGATGCCAGATGTATAATTTTTGATGCACACATTTATTAAACCCTCTACTTGACAAAAATGATCCTTTAAAAAAAAATAAATCTGTAGTACTGAATCCAAGATAGCCACATGAACCTTGTAAGAGAAAGAGAGTTTATAAATTACACAGTTCTGCTTTTCATATGGAGCAGGTTAAGCAATGTTAAAAATTTTTGTTATTATTTAAATGACTCTTTAATACAGTTATACATTACTAGTTCAAAAATAAAATATTTTCCTTAAAGCATCAGTTGTTATGTTTTACGTATACATGCATTTTTATTGGTCAAATATGTTTTTTTTGTTTACAGTGAACTTCTGCCATGAGCTTTTTAGTCCATGGAATTTTTATTTTTTTGCTATCAGGTATGATGCACAAAAGAGAGAATTTGGTGTGATATTTCAAATTCAAAATGTTTTTTAAAAAATTATTCAGTTTTTATGATGTAACTTTCTCTTGTTTTTAATTCTTCAGGCCCATTTCTTTATCGGGCAGTATTTGTCAGAGAAATCTGGTTTTGTCCGTATCTGGATAGATTTGGATCCAAATTATTTGGCTATTATTTTAAAATTAATGTTAAGAATTAATTAACAAAAAAGAATCACTGTTTTTTTGTTCCTCACAGTTGACATCACACCTGCCGAAGACAGCAATGTCTGTCAGTGTCTTAAAGACGCATATTATAAAATTGGATGTTCCTAATATCTCCTCCCTTCTTGAACTTGATTTTAAATTAATTTAAATTGAGAAACTGATGATTATGCAAACTGAACTAAAGTGCATATTCTTGGAGTTTTATTTAAGTGAGTTTGATAGAGAATGAACAATATTTTATAACTCATTACATGATTGCATGTTTTTTTAAATCTATTATATTTGGGAATCCACAATATATATGCATTTCTGTGAAGGGAAGTTAGATATGCTCAGTCAATATGGACAAAAGCCTTAAAATATCTAATGCTTTACTGGTTTCCAGGTTTGGTTTCAGAACCGCAGAGCAAAGTGGAGGAAAACAGAGCGAGGGGGTTCAGAACCTGAAGCAGGGAAGGAGCCGCTGAGCGATGGCACCCCTCCGTCTCGCAGCATCAACTCTCAGTCTCCGGTGGACCACGGCAGGAAACAGAAAGAACCTCTGGAGTTACAGCAGAGGTAAAGGAAGACACACAGAAATGTTGTGAAAACGGCTGGAGATTTGTAATCAGAATGGGTATCTCTGATGGACCCTCACTGTTTTCTTCAACCAGTCTTTTAAAGTTTTATTTTGAATTTGTTTTTGTATATATGTGGTTGGTCTAGTTTTTGCAACTACATGAGGTAGTGTAAGTAACATTTACCCTGTTATAGACAATAAATTATGCCTTGATGTCAAATAGTTAAAAATCATATTAATTGTTAAGACGTTGTTCATTTTTATAATAAACATATAGTCTTCAATGTATTATTGAGGTGCAGTTTGTCTCTTGTCTCCAGCATCAACAGGACGGTGGGTCCAGGTGGTCCATTTTTTCCATCATGTATTCCAGGCACGCTCCTCAACTCTGCCACCTACGCCCAGGCCCTCTCACATGTCGCTACGCTCAAAGGTGAATATGATTCTCATTACCCATCTGATGATCCTATTATTGCATTTATCAACTCATTATGAATTTAACATTCCTCTTATTATTATTATTTTTCAGGGAATGGTTTGTGCTCCTGCTGCGTCTCTGACCCCATGGGCTTGTCCTTCCTGCCTCCCTATGGCTGTCAGGGAAACCGCACAGCCAGCGTCGCCGCCCTCCGCATGAAGGCCCGCGAGCATTCAGAGGCCGTGCTGCAATCCGCCAACCTGCTCGGAGCCGCAGCCACACCAGGAGCCAGCGTGGGGGTCCTCTCTGGTGTGGGCTCGGCCGGGGTGGTCCGGCCCTCTGTGGGACCCGCCATCGAGGTGCCCGGCGGCGGCCTGAGAGGGGGAGACAGCTCCAGTCCTGGCACAGCTACTAAAGTTCCAATCCTGAGCGGTAGTCCCGACAAACATCCTCACTGCTCCAAGGAACCTCTGGAAAAGAAGTGAGGAGCTGGACACAAACGTGGATGTTGCTGATAATCTGTGATTTTTTGCCTCCTTTATTCTTTTTCTTTTCTGCTCCAAACTGAGCAACAAAAGCACAACTACTGGCTGACTCCAGAAAAATTCTGGGACAGACATTTTGTATGGATGCAAACATAAATGTATTTATTTGATTGTAAAGTATCCTTGTGAGAAACGCTGAATAACTGGGTTATTGCGCTTGAAAAGACAAAACTGTGTTTTTTAACCTTTAGCCATCTACATGCACTCTTGGGCTATATTATCTATAACATAGAACGGTATGTATGAAGCAGAGGCCTATTTGATAATGTGAATTTAAATAATCCTGTGGGGACAGTTCTTAACATTTGGAATGTCAGTGCATGAAGAGTGTATCATTTTATAAAGATAAAATGATGGTGGGACTGATGATTGTTTTTTAAGTCAGTAGTGAGACAAAACAATGAACTCCATTGATTTTTTTAAAATGAATTTAAAGTGAAAGTGCACTTTAGTAATAATCAGCTGTGCTCCTTGTAAAAAAAGAAAAAGTAATTGACATTGTCAGTGTGTGGATTCAGTTATCCCTTGCTCTCTGTTAGCACATCTGTAGTGGCAGCAGACAGGGAACACACTAGTCCTGTTGTGACATGTTCTTTAAAACAATTAAAGATGTAGTCACTCATGTTCCTCTCCTGTTGCCTCTTGCTCCAGCCATCTGTTCTGATAAATTATTTATGAGCCACTCTTAAAGCTGGGAGAGGACGCTTATCATTTATTTACTTTTAGGAACGCTCTCTGTTCCTGCTACTAAACATTTTTTTAAATAAATTCCATCCATTAAAAAAAAGAAAGAAAAAAAGTTCATTCTGTTAATTATGTTGAATTTAAAATTTCTGTCCATGTTTGTCACCTTCTCTTTTTCCCGTCTCTTGAATAACGGGGTCAGCTGATCTGACTGATTATACTTAACTGCAGAGCACAACGGCCAGTAGTTTGCCTGATTCAATTTGCGTCCTTGAGGATTTCCAGGAAATTACTTTTGATAGTCAATAACACAATTAAGTAAACTACACACACATTATCGTGAATAATTGATGGGAAATTATGTATTACCATGAAGTACCAGTTCAATAATTGATGAGGAGACACCCCCACCCGTGACATGGTAGAGGGAGATAATGTCAGAAGTCGTACCAGATTGTACACAGAGCACTCACAATTCTCAGTTCATTATTATTATTATTATTATTATAATTATTATAACTCCATTGTGTGTGCATGTTGTAAATATCTTACAGCTATAACAATAAAGTGATGCATTCATGTACCGGATTTTAAGATTCAGTAAGATTTTCATTTTACCGAAGCATCAAATAACAGAAAAAAAATGCTTGATTAGTTTGAAAAAAAAACTAAAGTTTTAAACATGAGATGCCTATCAGTGCATGTTTGGTTTCTGTCGCAGGTACTCTACTGGATTCACTGAAAACATCTTGTTCTGACATAATGGTTTTGTTTCAAGTCAATGGGAGAGCCACCGTGTTAAGCCGAGTGACATGGCAGCTAACGATAACACATTAAATCAGCTTCACTTCACAATGTGGCAGATTGGATAGCAGACCTCATACAAAAGGCACCAAAAACACATTCAATCTCCCCAAAATTGACTACAGTAGCTGTGGAATTTAATCATTTGCCAAAACAAAGGAAGCTGGAGTCATAATGACTCCGATCATCATTAAGTTCTGCATGGTTCCCATAATTCACCACTTTAATATTTCATAAACAAGTCAAGTTGGTTGTTGACATTCAGCTTGTGCATGTGGCATCATTGATAATTCTCCGTCACCTAAAAAAAAAAAGTCCTGGGGATGTTTTGCCGAGCATTGTTATATCAAATTAGCTGGAGAGCGTCCAGAAAAGCAGACAAACACTGTGAATGCTGGGGGACAGCAGCTGAACTCTGTTCTTACATTGCAGTTAATGGGCTTCTTTTGTTGCAGTAATGAAATAGTTTTTTTTTTTTTTTGTCGCGCAAAGAAGCAGTAAAATGTGCTCACGCAACCATCTGCATCTACAAACAGAGACACCGCACACTCGAGAAGACCCAGCAAATCTTTGCACAAAATTTAAAGTTAGACATAACTCCGTACTCACAGTCAGGCCTATTCCTCTGAAGGCCCAAACACATCATCTCTGCTTTTAATTCCTGCAACAGAGCTGATCAATAACACAATCAATTAGAATCAGTGGAGTTCATGTCTGAATGGAGATTATACAAACAAAGCACATCTTAATGCAGCGAGTAATGTGCCTGTCTACTGTCTGCCACATAACCACAGCTCTCCCTTTCTCCTGACTCAGCCCAGGGAGGAGCATCATCAGCGTTTGTGATCAATGCTCGCAGGGCTCAGTGGCTTCTCACTAAAACTATTTAGAAGGGAGGAGGCAGAACTGCAAGGTGCAATAACCTGACATGCTTTTACAAAAAAGTCTTTTCTGCAGTGAAATCTTTTTAGATGTGTGACTTATTTTATCCACTAGAGGGACTCAGTGAGCAGGAATCCTGTCTGTACTTCATGAGCGAATCCCAGGCTTCTCTAGGAAACCTGAATGTTTAAAAGGGATACAGTCAGTGGGTTATTTCATGTTTATTTATTTTTTATTTTTTTAATTTGCTTTACAAAATTGATTAAATTTGGATAGCATAATATTAAGTGCTTTATAGAAAAATGAAAAGGTAAAACAAGTCATCATTAATGAAAAGTAATTTCTTAATTAGTGAGAAATGAACGTATTTGATGTTTTAAAAGGAAAAGAGCCATTATTCTACTTCTTCAGCCTTTCCTCTTGCACTCTGAGTTTGTATGTGTGCTGCTTGTGCATGCATACGGGAACAAGTGTGTCTCCATTAATGCCCATGTGTGTGTGTCCATCATCCCACCCTGGCAGCTCTGCAGCCGCCGCCAACAATCCCAGAGAGCAATCCGCTGCAGCGATCTCCTATTATAGCAGCGGGCGGTTGGAGAGGAGGAAGATGGGAGTTAAAGAGGGAGGCACAGTTCCTCCCCTTTCTGAGCCCTATGATATTTTTTTATTGGGGTGAGGAAGGTTGTTGTCAGGGAGATCTGACAATAAATCTTTAATTACAGTTGGCGGGGAGTTAGTGTGAAAACTACATTCCTGGAAGTGCTGCTTTAAAGCACAAAAAGCCAAGAACTTGTTAAAATATATCCACAAACTGCAGTTATTCAGAAATCTTCACATTTTGACTCAGTGCAACCAAAAGCTTCAGTGTTCCTCAGTTATTAAGATTTTAGATGATAGACAGACCAACTCAAAGTAATAAAGTGGATTGACTGATTTTATTTATTTTTTTATTTATTTATTTTTTACAAATAAAACCCAAAGAGTGTGGTGTATATTCCATTTATTCACATTTAGTTTTATTAACTCAAACAAAGACCAGTGCAAACAGGTGTCTTCAGAATTCACTTAATAAACAGAGGAATGTTAGACAACAAATAGCAACACAAAGAGCAAGAAACACACCAGAAGGGTCAGGGAGAAAATTATGTAGATCTTTCAAGCAGGTTGGGATAATAGAGCTATAACCAAAAGTTCATTATAGACAGATAGTTAATCTATTATTTAAAATAGGTAAAAATGTATATGTTTAATTTGCTTTATTAAGGAGAACATTATTCAAAGCGGCCAAAAGGAAGATGCAATTAATTCAATTCAGTTCAGTTTATTTGTATAGCACCGATTTTATAAACCATAATTTTCCATCCATTTCACAATTATCCACAACTTTATGTTTATCTGTCAAATTCTATGTTGAGATTTGTTGTTAGCAATGTGAAAAGTTGTGAGACTAATTTTGTCGAATAAAATCTCACTTTGTCTTCTGCTTCAACCACCTTTCCTGTGATGTTGTGGGTGGCGACTGAAGGCCAGATGTTTATAACCCATCCACTTCCTGTCTGCTCTGTTGGGTGAAGAGGACTACACAGTGATTCTTTGAGCTATTTATATCTCTGAATTACAACCCTCCTGGGGCAACCCTCACCTACCCTTCACCCATCAACACATCTTTAGAAAATGTAGTTTTATCCCCTCACCCTGTGTGTTCACCTACTCAACCTTCTCACCGACTTCCCCAGTTTACTCACAGTTAGCTGCCACTGCTAATGGCCTACATAGCTGTCCAGATTTATAAATAGTTTAGAGGCTGTTTGTTTCATCCGTCTGACACTCGACACCAAAGGATCTCACAGAGCCACATGCTAAGCTCAAGCCCTCATTCTACGGCCTCATGGTGGACACTCTCTGTGGGACAGCTCCTCTATTTTTGTCTGATCTCCAGTCCTGACTTCCACTGCCTGCTGCTGGTCAGATCCTCTGAGATCTCACAGTGGCCCTCAAACTGGATTTGGATTATTCTGAATAGAAAGAGCCTGGCTCTCCCAGAGAGTGGATGTGTGAGGTGACAGTTCAGGATTAGATTGATAGGGACATAATAAACAGTTCCCAAATTATGGATTATAAACCTGGAAGGTAAGATTATAGGTTTGCTGTGTATTGTTTCATATAAAAAAAATCTAAAAAAGCACATTAGAGAAATGTTGAATTGAGTAAAATCTGAGTTGTAGAAGTTTAAGTAAATGCTAAAAAAAAAGTAATTCTTTAATCCTAACCTCATCTGACTGATGTTTATTTTCACCTCGCTGCCATTTAAATGCATTTAGTCCATTCTGTTCTAAGAAGCTATGAAGCCGTTACAGTTCGCCTTCAGACCAAAGCTGAAATTTACTCCTCTTTGGTGTCAGGTTTTAGAGCTGGAAGCTCGTCACTGGACAAAAATAAACCTGCTGCATGCAAGAATGAAAAGAAATCATCTTGACAGCTAACGGGAAGATTATTGCTGCATAAAACACCGACAGTAAGGAAACTTGTCATAGCTCTGCATGATTTTATTTCATGTTTCATGAAGAATGTGGCTTTTGTTGCTAATATTGATGCACTGCTGTCGAAAGGCAGAGTTATTTTTTTGGACTGTTTTCTTAATTTAAAGTTAGCAGTAAAAAGTTCAAATCAAAACTAACGTGTTAGGGCAAATGGTCAAAGATTTAGTGCTAACCGAGCATGTGTGAAGATGTGCATGAAATGAAAGGCCTCCAGATCAAAGAATATTAATGATTCACGCCGGATATTCTGGGCAAAGTGACGTCTGCTTGGCAGTCACTTATTTAGGCACATGATGCACATGGTAATACTAAGTTACCTCAAAATATATTAATATTTAGTGGAACATTCATGCATGATGTCTTAAAGTGAGACTTCAAGAGAGGCAAATATAATACTGGTGGTATGTTAGTGCATACTGTTATTATTTTATATCTCAATTGTAAATATAGATGAGTGGAAACTGCAAGTTCAATGAAGTAAAGTGGATATAACACAGGTATAAATCTAAACTCACTAATCTTTGGCCATGTAGTGTATAGTTAACATTTGTAAATCTAGACAATAATTTAATCATGAAACTTTATATTACTCACTAAACCTGATTCATTTGGTATTAAACATTTCTATGGCCTCATTAAGTGTCATATAAAACAAGGTTTGAATTTTGCTAAATTTATCTGAAGTTATTCTCTAATCTTTCCTCTAATGCCTAACCTTTAAAGTATTTCTGGTACAGGAAAATCTACTTTCCACCTGCTCTCTGTGTAATAAACGAATGACTTTTCCAAGATTAGGTTTGGGTAGGTCATACGTCACTATTCCCAAACCACAAATGTCTTTTTGTTTCTTCCAAATTCTTGTTGTCAATAGTAAATTAAACACTTCATTTTGTCCAAACTTAGAGTTTTTGCCAAATTTGCATCAAAATCTTTCTTCAGGTGCAATATCGACTTGTATGCGTGTGTTTGTATGTGTGCCCTGTCCAACCTGCACTGATGCATCTTGATCACTCAAAATAACTCACGTGAGTCCGTCTTTTCTGAGCCTAGCAACAGGCTGGTTTGCTTCACAACATGTCCCTGAAGGTCATAGTGACTGAGTGAAAGGATTTACAGGGCTGTTTTCAGAACCACATACAGTACATTGCTGCTTAGTTCAAACGGGAAAGAAAATCACGTATCATAAGTAAAACATTGCAATGACAGAGAATTAATTAATTGTGGGTCTGGCTGTCTGATAGGAAAACGTCTGCCTTATTCTGAAGCCTCTGACTGGGGTTCTGCAGGATTTTCCTCTATTTATCTCTAACCATCTTTTATCAGCTTCCACCTTATCCCTGCATGATGCTGCCACCATTATATTTAACATTGGGAGTAGCGTGTTCAGGGTGATGTGCAGGGGTAGCTTTTTGCCACACTAGTATTTTGATGTTGTTTTATAGAATAACTTCAAAGCTCTTAAAGTATTCTAAGCTGTAAATACAGGAGCTTTTGCAGAACAACTTTATTTATTGACCGATGTACGCACAGGGGCTCTCTGTTTGATAATTGGGTGGCTTTGGGAGGGAATTGGTTGCAATGCAGTGTTTTTGATTTAGATGCATAACAATTTAGCTTTTTTACAAATCAAAGTTCTGTTTTTTTGGAGTTAGTGGAATCTGGGTTGATACTCTTCTCTTTTATTTCTTCCAGGAAAGCAGCAGATTGAAGGATCATTTGTGCATAACCATAGTGAAACAAACAATGCCTCTGCAGAAAATCTTGAACAGAGGCCCCAAACTTCGGGTGCAGCAGCTCCACCAGCTGAAACAGATTGAAACTTTAAGGTCTATATTTGCATGAATGACCAAACGACTAAAAAGCAATATATTTTGTTTTTGTAAGTTTGCGTCATGACCTCAGTTGAGAAGCGTCGCTCGAGGCGGAAGAGCAGTGGGCACAGGAAGCACAGTGATGGAGGCTTCAGTGACACATCGAGTGGGGGCTCCTTCCTGGATGAGACTGATCGAGAGGTCAGCAATCTGACGGACAGAGCATTCAGAAGCCTTTGCATTGGAGATGAGGCCGTTTATAATGACTCTGACCTCAGTTTGTGTTCGCCTAGCGCCTACTCAGACAGACAGCTGGCTTTCTGCAGAGACAGAGAGGAGAGAGAAAGGGAGGACCGAAAGAGAGCTGTGCAGGAGAATTTTAACCTCAGTGTGCAGCAATATGGACAAGACTGGATCACAGCAGGGATGTATGGAGCAGAGATCCAGAGAGATGCTCAGTGGGAGGCTTATGGGGACATGACACAGGGGATGGTTTCTGCCACATTCCAGCAATCCTTAGTGGAAACCTCACAGCTGGGCAGGTCTCTGAGGGAAGAGGAGCTGTCCTTCCACAGCAACGGAGCCACAGAGTTGAGTTCACAGCAACGCAGAAGCCACTCGAGAGTTTCGTCTCTCATCAGGGCGTTTAACTCTGATGGACACAGAGATGCAGCAGGGGTGGAAGATAACATCAGAGAGCGGGATGATGGGACAAGTTGGGACAAATCAGCTCTCATGAGTATTCAGAGAGAACTTTCTGAATTCTCATACCAGCAAAATTTCAACCATCATTTCCATCCTGTCGGGCCATTTTCATGTCGAGACCCAAACTTCTATTCCTCTGAAGCAGAATCAGTGGCCCAAATGTCTCACAGCTACATGAGGTCATCACAAACGAAACACATCATTTCTGCACAGGCCAACTGCAACTCTAACTTCTTCATCCACAGTGAGTTCAGTCCCTTCCAGTTATGGAGAGATTACAACAGGTTTCCGTTTCAGCAAGCAGAAGTCTCAGGCTTTATGCATTACTCAGAGTTTCCTAAATGGTATCAGACCCCCATGTACAATGAACTTTCTCTTGAAAATCAAGCACACAGCCGTCATAGAGACATCAGACAACCTCGAAATCACCTGGGATATCCGGTTCCTCTGACGGCTCCACGCTCCACCTCAACTTCCTCTCAGGTCCAGAGAGCGTCAGCTGTGGAGAAACGCTGCGAGTCAGAGCTGGCGGTTCATCATCCTCAGAGAAAGTGGACACAGAGGCTGGGGACTAACAAACTTCCACCTCACCGTCCGTCAACTGCGTCACCTTCTACTGAGATGTCTCGACGTGTCAGAGACACCATCAGCTCTGTCAAAGCTCTGCAGCAAAAGGTTAAAATGATGTCAGAGTATGACACGACTAATCAACAAGAAACATTCAGTAGGAATGAAAGTTGGTTTACCTCAGGAACGAACACATTGACAGCAGAGATGAACATTGTCAGCAGTAACAAAGCAAATTCCTTTAGAATTGGCCAGCAGCTCACACCTTCAGTCCAAAAACATCAGGATGTAGACACATCCGGCTTACACAAGCATGAAGTCTCCCCTCAACCAGTAGAGCATCCTCCAGTGAGAGCTGAAAGCCGAGGAGCAACTCCTGATGTCAGGATGTCCAGCTACAGATCTCGAGCCACAAGTCTGCTCTTCAACCTGAAAGACAACAGAAAAAGAGTAAAAAGCACCTACAGTCCAACCAAGTTCAAAGGCTTAGATACAGCAGAGAGGAACCAGCAGCCCTACGGCCAGGAGCCACACGAAAGTGCACTTACTAGTTCAGATGTTCACTGTCTCCAGACAGAACCAGTAAGAAGTACAAATGCTGCTATAAACCAGTATCACACCCCCGGACTATCACTTACTGCCCAGACATCTCACTCCACTAGAGTAAACTCAGGCCACTATTCAGAAAACACTGTAAATGATTACCAGGTAGCTCAAATGCAAAGCCATGGCTCTGGATTCAGTGGTTTTGTAACTTCAAATTACTCCAACAATCAGCTGCTAGGAAATGGGCAGAATCTGAATAAATGTTTTGCATCATTTACTCCCTACAGGCAAGATATTTATGGATCTGCAGATGAAGTCAAGCAGTCTTACTCAGCTGAGGACACATCAAGATTGAGTGTTGACAACATTCAACATAGAGAACACCTAATAGGCAAAGTGAATGCAACGCAAGGAGGAGTGTTCGTAAAGGCGGACAAATATGACCAGTTAAAAGAAAACACACACAATTACAAAAATGTGTCCTCCCAGGATAATTGGAGACAAGCAAGTGTCCAAGATACAGAAAATATCCATCTCAAAACAAATGTTCCCCCAATGAAACATGAGACAGAGTCTTTAGTAGAACGTTTAAAGCAAGAAAATTTGCATGGTGGAGAAAAAGAAGAAGTAAAGGATGCCAATTTAAGACAGAATTATAACAGATTTACTGATCAGTATGGTAGAGGCCAACAAAATACTACGTCAGACAAAACAATGGACATAATAACAACAGGTCAGACTAAACTAAATATACCAGCTCCAAATGAAAAGATACAAACTAAACCTCGGTTTGAAAAGAAAAATCAGCCAAATCCAACATTTATTGAAAAAAATACATTGACTGTCGCAATGACAAATCAGGTAAAGAACATGCAGACTGTAGACACGAAATGTGAACAGGTGATGGCATCCCACAGGAAACCACAATATCACCAAGCGGAAATGACCAAAACCCAACAGAAGGAGCCTGCAGAACCACCAAAAATAGAAATAGCAAAGTTTATTTCGTCAAGGCAACCTGCATTAGAAACGGTCAAAATGCAAGAATTGCAAAATGTAAGACAAGTCAAAGATGATCATATAATTGAAGGGGAAGAGAGAAAAAATGAACAAAAAGAAAAGGCAAGAGACACATATTTTCATCAGGAAGAAGAGAAACAGACTACGGGTGAAAAAGAAAGGGTTTTGAAGCCAACAGACGAGCCAACAAATGTTACAGAAAAAGTCCCTAAGAAGCTCAAAACAGAACAAGCTGAAAAGGAGAAGCTAAAAGAGGAACACGAAAAAACCAAACTGGCAAAGACCGAGGCGCCTGAGCAGGTCAGAATAGACCAAGTTAAACATGAACAGGCCAATGGCGTGCAAGCAGAGAAAAAACAGCAGAGCACAGAAAAAGCAGAGGGAGAGCAGATGTATGCAGAGAAAATCAATATGGAAAATGTTAAAGAAGAACAGATTAGAGGCAAACAAAGAGAGCAGATAAAAGACCTGCAAACTAAAACAATAGATGTGAAGAGGATGGGAATAGAAGTGTTGGAGGTCAAAACAGACCACATGAAAGTCGAGGATGTCAGGGAAGGTAGGGATGAGAAAGACTCAAGTCATGCATGTCATATTAATTTAGAGAAGGCCACATCATGTACAGGGAGCACAGAAGACACACGGGGAGAAAAAACAAAACTGGAAGAAAACCTGGAGCAAAAGGAATCTGAGCAATCAAAAACAGAAAACCTGCTGGAGAGGTCAGCTAAATTCACAGCCAAGCTTGCACCAACACAACAGGCCAGACAGGAACCAGACAGAGTTGAGCAAGTTAAGATAGAATTAGCAAGAGCCAAAACAGAGTTACCTAAAACAAAGGAGAAAATGAGAGGAGAGCAAAAACAAAAAGTGAGAAACATTATTTTCACCAAAGAAGAAGGTCTTTTAAAGAATGATGATTCTAATACTGGTGAAAATGCCAGGAACAAAGAACAGAACCACCCACTGGAAACACAAACTCATGCAGTGACTGATGATTATGAAAGGCTTAGGGAAAAATATGGTTTTACATATCCAACATCTGCAAACAGCACCAAACTGTCAGCTGTAGAAAATAACGAACAAGCCAAAGAACACAAAGTTGAAATAGGAAATAATTTGACATCAATTGACAGACCTTGTGTTAGTGATTCGTTTTTAACACCAGAGACAGCGAATAAGGAGGGAGGTAGAAACTTTAAACACAGTAACGAGACAGTACAAGAGAGTGATTGCAATGAGCCATTAAATAAACCACATTTAGGTAGCGCTCATTCTTTTCTAACAAATTTATGTGATAAAGCAAACACAGAAAATGTATCTGACAAACTGAAGGACGACAGTGGTCAGAAATCAGAAAAAAATGATGTTATTAAAGACAAGGCTTCCCTGCAAAAAGAATCTGTTTCAGCTAAACATGAAAGAAAGTTAATTGATCAGCGAATTGACAAAGGCAAAGACATGGCTGTTGCTCCACTTAGAGCTTTATCTCAAAGAGAAAAAGCTCAAACTAAGCAGGAAATACTGACTTCCAAAATAAAAGCACATGCTGAAAAAGAGATTTCCGCAATAAAAGAAAAGGGATTTGCTTTACCAGAAGGCTTTATGGGCAAAAGCTCGGCCATGCTATCAGCAAGTGGTCAGAGTGTTAACATTCGACAGAGGCCTTCATCACAGGAAGTGCCTAAGAAGCATGAAACCACAGTGTCCAACAAAATCACAACAAAGCATCAGCTTGAGCCTTCAGGAGTGCAAAAAGAACCAGACAAGTCTGCTTCATCTCTGAGCTCAGATACAGTAGATAGTGAAGCAGCAGTTGATCATTCAGAAAAATCCACAAAAACAATCCTCCCCACAGGTACCTCTGTGAGCACAACTAACATCTGTGTGGAAAACAAACAAAACGAAGAAAATCACACAGAAACATTTGGAAGACTGAGCGGGGAAATGCAACAAGTGGAAAATGATGAAACTCTCACCAAAACGAAAGGCATAGCACAAGCTAGTGGTATATCCAAACCTGTGACTGCAGAAGCTGCTAAAGAAGAAGCTCATAAAGACTCAGAATCAGAAGATTGTGTGACTCAAAATGAATCCTCTGTAAGAGATGACAGTGTGCAGATTATGGGGATTATGGTAACTGTAGTAGAAAGAAACCCAACAGTCAATAGTAGCCCACAGAATAACAACACTGAAAATCAGACCAATTCAGTAAAGGCAGAGAGCAATACATCAGATTCAGGTAGAGAGAATTCCAGCCTAGAAGAAGCAAAAGTATTAGTGAAGGCAACAGACTCAAAAAAGAGTCCCGGTGTTATGAAAGAAAATGAAGATTCTCTTGAAAAGAATAACTATTCAGATAATGTGAAAGAAATTTTAAACGGGAAAGAAATGAACAGAGAAATATCAGCTGAAAACGCAGATCTCCAACTCAGCGATTGTGCTACTATTGCAGAACTACAGAAGAAGAGACAACCAGAAGCCGGGTTTATACCTTCTAAAGACAAAGTCTTGGCCAAAACTCAACCAGTTCTCCGCCAAATGGACACAACTCGAGAAGAAACAAAGGATGTAAGTGTTAACATGCCAAAGGAAAATTGGTCAGAAACCTCTGGCCACCCAGAGGCAGGAGACAAGGGAAGTCAACATGAAATGCAAAAGCCTTTCATCAATGAAATATCCCATGATAAAATTGACAAAGCCATAAACGATCAGCCAATGAACGACAACATGAAAACATTTAAAAATATTTCCAAAAGCAGTAACAATGATGGGCAGTGTGCGGCTGAACCAGAAGACAACACCTGCCCTTTTTCTCCACCAAGCCCCTTCAATGATTCCTGCGTGGATAACACTAGGATGGTGTCTCAAAGCCATCAATCCACTGAAACATTCAGTAAAGAACACAATCAAGAAGTTACGAGTGTGCATATTGATAACATTGCCGTCAGAGTTGTGCCAAGTGCAAGTAAAACAGATAACGTGGACATGTTGGAAAAATGTCCTATGAAAGCTGTTCCTCCGAATGCAGGGTTTGTGTCTGAACAGAATCAGGTTGTCACATCCAGCAGTGAAGGAAAACTGCAAATTTCAAATCATGGGCATCATTTTGAAAACTTGATTCATGAAAACAGTGAGCAGAAGATGAAAGACAGTCTGGAAGAAAAATTAGCTGTACAGTATGTATTATCCAGCGTAAGGAAACTGTCTGACTCATTGAAGGAAAATGAGAAACAGAACAATGTAAATACAACCAGGGAGAGCATTAAAGCTGGAGACAAAAAGTCAGAATCTAGTGTACAGATGGTGGAAGCAGATTATTTTCAAGTGCAAGGACCAGCAGAGACAAGCAACACATCTCCTGCTAATATCACAGCTGGAAAGGATTTAAAGGTAAATGATGTCCTAAAGTTATTACCAAACGAGACATTTATTGGCACTGAACTGCAAAGTGATGTCTTTGTGTTCACTGTGGATCCAAGTGAAAAAAAGACAGATCAGTCAAGTTCAGAAATTATTGATGGTAAGAACTTGACAAGTGAAGATTTGGAAACTGGCGATGATACAGTTACTTCAAAACAGCCTGGTGGTTCCATGGAGAGTTGGAACAAAATAATAAATTTGGAGGCAAGCCAATCTAATCCTACCAGAACTTATGATGAGGTGAACCAGTTGGAGTCCTGTGCAACGGAAAGACAGAATTCGGGTAATCAAAATTTAACAAACACACATTCTGAAGCTAAGCCGAATCCAAGAGAACGAGTGTCTGCAATACCAGAAATATCAGCTATTGCAGACTATGCCAGATTAAAGGTGATTGTTTCAGAGGATAAAGAAGAGCAGCCGCTTCAGCAATTCCCTCCCAACAAAAAGGAAGGGTTCTTCCCACTAATACAGACCCGTCACAGCAGACGCCCTGTGTTTACTGATTACCAACAAGACCACTCTGTTAAAACCCAAAGCTTATCAAGTAAGACAGAGATAACAGCCACCGTCAACAAAGAGTCCAAATCGCTAGTATTTCCTATCATGGAGAGGGAGCACCAAAGAACTGGAATGTTCAAACTTGGAGACAAAGAAAGACAAGAAAAAACACCTCTGAATGCCCAAATGACAGTCTATGCAGACAAAGATCCAAATCAGATAGATTCTATGAACTCCCCCATAGATAAGACAGAATTAGTGGCTCACGAAGCAGAGGAGCATCAATGGAGGACAGTAGAAGAGCAACAGACGAAAGCTACACATGAGGTACAATGGAGAGGATCAGTTGAGGAGCAGTACAGGAGGACTGCACAACAAGCTCAACAAAGTATTGCAGAAAAGGAGCAACAGAGGACTGCTCTACATGAAAAACAACAGAGAAGAGTAGCGGAGGAGCAGCAGAGGAGGATTGAGGAAGCGGAGCAAAAAAGGAAAGCTGCATATGAAGAACAACAAAGAAAAGCAGCAGAGGAACAACGAAGACAGGCTGCAAAACTGGAGCAACAAAGAAGGATTACAGAAGAAGAGCAACAGAGGAAGGCTCTACATGAAGAACAGCAAAGAATAGCGGAAGAGCAGCAAAGGAGAATTGAGGAAGAGGAGCAAAAAAGGAAAGCTGCATATGAAGAACAACAGAGAAGAGTAGCAGAGGAGCAGCGAGAGAATGAGGAAGAGGAGCAAAAAAGGAAAGCTGCATATGAAGAACAACAGAGAAGAGTAGCAGAGGAGCAGCGAAAGAAAATGGAGAAAGAAGAGCAAAAAAGGAAAGCTGCATATGAAGAACAACAGAGAAGAGTAGCAGAGGAGCAGCGAAAGAAGATGGAGGAAGAAGAGCAAAAAAGGAAAGCTGCATATGAAGAACAACAGAGAAGAGTAGCAGAGGAGCAGCGAAAGAAAATGGAGAAAGAAGAGCAAAAAAGGAAAGCTGCATATGAAGAACAACAGAGAAGAGTAGCAGAGGAGCAGCGAAAGAAAATGGAGAAAGAAGAGCAAAAAAGGAAAGCTGCATATGAAGAACAACAGAGAAGAGTAGCAGAGGAGCAGCGAAAGAAGATGGAGGAAGAAGAGCAAAAAAGGAAAGCTGCATATGAAGAACAACGGAGAAAAGCAGCAAAGGAACAGCAAAGGAGGGCTGCACAACTTGAGCAACAAAGAAGGATTGCAGAAGAGCAACAGAGAAAAGCTGCACATGAAGAACAACAGAGAAGATTAGCAGAGGAGCAGCAAATGAGGATCACACAACTGGAGCAACGACAAAGAATTGCAAAAAAAGAACAACAGAGGAGAGCAGCAGAGGAAGAGCAACGGAAGATTGTGGAAGAACAAAGGAAGAAAGCTGCCCATGAAGAACAACAGAGAAGAAAAGTGGAGGAGCAGCAGAGAAGGGCTGCAGTACTGGAGCAAAAACGAAGAATCACAGAAGAAGAGGAACAGAGAAAAGCTGCAGAGCAGCAAAAGATTGCAGAAGATGAACAAAGAAGGAAATCAGCATATGATGAACAACAAAAGAAAGCAGCAGAGGAAAAGCAAAGGAGGATTACAGAAGAGGAACAAAGAAAGATGGCTGCTCATGAAGAACAACAGAGAAGAGAAATGGAGGAGCACCAAAAAATGGCTGCACAACTGGTTCAACAAAGAAGGACTGCAGAGGAGCAACACAGGAAAGCTGCTCATGAAGAGCAACAGAGAAGAGCAGCAGAAAGGCAACAATTGAGGGCTTCGCCATTTGAGCAACAAAGGAGGACTGCAGAAGAACAGCAGCAGAGGATAGCTTCTCCTGAAAAACAACACAAAGGGGCAGGAGAAGAGCAGCAAAAGAGAGCTGCACAAATTGATCTTCATAGGAGGACTGCTGAAGAAGAGCCAACAAGACAAGATGCACACAAAGTACAACAAAGAAGAGAAGCAGAAGTGCAGCAAAGGAGGATTGCAAAAGAAGAGCAACAGACAAAAACTTTACATGAACAGAGTTTAGCAGTTGAAGAGCAGCTGAAGAGAACTGGACAATTGGAGCAAGAAAGAAGGCTCAGAGAAGGCCCACAAATGAGAAAAGCCGCAGAAGAAGATAAGAAGGGGAGAACCGTACAAGAACAAAAAAGAGAAACAGAACAGGAACAAAGGAGAGCACCTCAAAGTCCAAATGACCGACGAAGGAAAGCAACAGAACTGAATCAAAGATATTCCCAATTGGAACACAGAGAAAAAGAAAGGCAAACTGCCAAACAGGACAAACAAAGAAGAGAAATAGAGGAGGAACAAAAGGAACTTTCTCAAGAGGACAAGCAAAGGATGCTTTCAGCAGAAGAACAAAAGAGAGGAGAGTCTGATGAGCAGGAAAGAAAAGCAATACATGAGCAGCAACAGAGGAGAGTTGCACAGAAGGAGCAAAAACAAAGTGATGTAGAAGAGCACCGGAAAAGGCTTGCACAAAAAAAGCAGCAAAGAATAGCATCTCTGATTGAGGAGCAAAGACAAGTTAAACCAGGAAAAGAGCAGATAGTTGGCAATACTGAAAAGGAAACAATAGGAAAAACAAGAGAAGGAATAAATGTCTTCATTTCAGAGAAGGAAAGTGTCAAACAGACACAAGAACTTAACAAAATCCAACATCTGAATGAAGTGCCAATGAATGAAAGTCTTGTGGAAGAGGAGAAAACTGCATCACAGAAAATGTTGAAAAATGATTACATAGCTGCTGAAAAGGAAGAAATCGTGGGAGAACAGAGACTAGAAAAACATTTCAAACAGGAGAATGCTAAAGATTTGACACCAACTAAAACAGATAATGATAGTCAAGCTGACAAGATGGAAGATGATGAGCAGGTAACATCTCTCAATGTAAAAGCAAGAGACTGTCAAGAGATGGACAAAGGAACAGCACAGAAGATGAATGCTCTCCAGTATTTTGCAATCACCTCAACCAATAGAGAGAGAATATCCAGAGAAAAACAGTTGTCCCCACAACAACAACAGAAAAAGAAACAAGAGGAACTTGAATCACCCAATGACTTCTTGAACCACAGACATTACAGACCTCATGCTGCTGTATCTCCAGCTCCAACTCTGCCCCGTTCCAACACCTCGTCTCCTGCACCAGGAGCCAAGCCCTTGATGTTCAGAGTGAAGGACAACACCATGAGAGGTTCCTCTCTCACAAAGTCCATCAAACCACGCTTCCATAAGAACTTTGGAGAGGACTTCTCAATGGGTTCAACATTTGATGGAGCATCAGATAAAGCAGAGGATGACCAGGAGATAGTCAGACGAAATGCAGGGACCCCATTTAGTCGTTTTGCTGCTATCAGCGAGTCTTCATTACAAGATTACTCAAACACTATCCCTCACATGAGACCCTATTCTAGGAGAAGTGTGGCAACGGATGATGATGAATCTCGCTCTGTCATCAGTAGTATGTCAGAGGATGTGGAGAGCTTTGCGACGAGTGCAGCAGATCTGACCGACATGCATGGCCTGTTTGATTTTGACAGACCTGAATCGGCATGCAGTTTCAGCAGTGATGTCTCGCGGTCTCTGGGCAAACCTCCAGCTGTTCCACCGAAAAGTGAAAAAGCCTTACGGAGAGCTCAAAGGTTAACCTCTCGAAGGATGAAGAAAGAACTTTCCAAGGCTGCAGAAGGAAACCCTGTAGGACTTGGGAAAGAGGTCTCCAGTTTTCCTTCTTCATCATCCTCCTCAAATGAGGTATGCTCCTCCAAACCCCATGTTGTGGCTTCCCCCCATTTTTCTCCGCCTGTTGCCTTTGCTCTTGCTCCAGCTACTGGATCCAGCTTGCCTTCCTCTCATAAAGATCGCAAATCCTCTCATTACTCTTTTCATGCTTCTCCTCATGCCACCGGCCCCATTTCTATCCCCAGTCCTTCGCCTCATGCTCGTTCTGTTGTGTCTCTTCATGCTTCTAGCCCTGCTTCCAAACCTGCAGCTCTTCAAACAGTTGCTCACGTATCCTCTTCTCCCACTCTCCATCATGTCAATCATCCGGCCACTCCTATGACACAATACCATGTAGAGTCAACCAACTATCCATTGACTCAGCGGAAGGTACTGCAAGATCTGGGGTCTGGGCAGTTCTTTGTCGTAGATGTACCTGTTCAAGTAAAAACAAAGACTTTCTTTGATCCTGAGACAGGAAAATATGTTCAGCTGAATGTGCGCCAGACTGGTCAGAATATTTCTCAACCTCAGCTTCACCAAAAACACCAACAGTCTCAAGGACAACAACAACAACTGCCAGTCAATCAGCAATCACAGTCCCTCTCCTCTGTCACCACAGTTGCTAGTAAGCCTTTTAGGTTTTATCAAGGCCAGCACAGTTCTCCACAAAACTACCAGGCAGCTGTCGTCAACTCTGTGCATGAAAGCAGCTCCTCAGTCCCAGCAGCTCTACACCAAAGCCAGCAGGCCTCAAGAGAAAACCACAGCTGCAGAACTCCAGTTCCTGAAATTGATCAGAACTCCGAGGGCCATCGCTACAGTCCAGAGAAAACACCATACATGGACACAGTTAATGACATCACCAAGACATACAACTTGGTGAACAGCACACGGGACTCATGCAACACTTTTCCCGAATGTGACACAAACAGTCCGCTTGGTAGAAGTTCAGTTTGTGAAAACGATCACTCAGCTAACTTGGAGTATCAGCCTCGTGACATTATTGCCATAAGTGAATTAGAAGATTTCATGGAGGTGTCTGACTGGTAGAAAAAAAGACTGACATTAAAATAAAGAAGTTTTTCTGATATTATAACACCTGAAACATGCAGTGAATAAATAATGCAATTCAAAATTTAAGTAACTTGCCATCCGAAACAAATTTATTTGTGATTGTATAGGTCACTGTGACATGCTCTTAAACTGCTGCTGCTGTCTTTTTCAGAGATGAACTGTTTTATTTTGTATTTGTATTCTATATTTATTGTTACCATTCCATTTGACTTTGAATGTCAGAAGCTAACATATCTCCCATGTTAACAGTGACATCTGTATCTTATTTCCTGGTGTGGTGAACATACCTTACATAAACACATTGCAAACTGCCCCATCATAAAGTGCTTTATGAAATAATATGCATTTATTCTGCATTATAAACAATGGCTGGTCTGTTTTACCTCTCCTGTTGTGAAAACCTTACAATGTATAAAATAACTCTTCAAAGTCAAAGATCTTCAAATGGTATACAACATAGTTTGTCTATGCAGCAAGAGTTTCAAAACGAACATGGTCACATGGAGTTGATACGATTGTTGCTGTTTTAAAGTTATACAGTACTTTGTTTTATAAGATGGATGTTTCTAGGAGTGATTTTGTGTTGCTGTGAATGTAGCATTACATGGACTTTTTCAAACAACAAGAAAAACCACATTTAACACAGATATTTCTCACCATGTGATTTTTTTTTTCTTTTGAGGATTAAAAATAATAATAAAAAAAAGATTTCTGAAAGATTTCACAAAATGTTCTTTTTTATTTTTATAATGCTTTAAAATGGGAGAAGACTGCATTCTTAAAGCTTTTTCTTTGAATGTTGAGAAGGTGCTTTAAATGGGGGGAAATTTGGGTAGTGTTTAGGTGGAGGTGTGGATTGCCTTGCCCCCTGGGCACCCAGGGGGCAAGAATCTGGATGCACTGGTTTAGGGGTTTCCTGGGTCATATAGGCTGTTGGCAGGAAGCTCTTTAGGCCCAGGTTCACTCATTCTACCTGAAGGAAACCATTTTATGGGAGTTCTCAAATTACCACTTTGGTAATTTGAGCAAGGGTGAGATAAGTCTGGTTGGTGTGATATTGTTTGTGTGGGGTATTGGGGTTCCAGGGGGAGTATGGTTGCAAAGCTGAAACTTTGCAACCATTAAATAGCTGAAACTTTTGCAACCATTAAAGGATTCATTACTGAGGCCTCATTACTGAGTGGTTGGTTCCTGGCAGACAGCCTATGGCTCTATAGACTGAGTTGGGCTCAGGTGGGAATCCACTCCTCTTGACCTTCATGGGGTTATCTCATTGGGACCAGTGGCACTGTGTCATCCCTCTACTGGTAAATCTGTTACCTGCTGATGCCAGCAGGTAACATTTAAACTGACTAACCTCATAACCCTGTGTTAAACTGGTAACATGTCTTGACTTTGATCAGCCTTTGGTCCATGACTGGGATGACAGATTAAAATGGTCCAGAAATATCATACAAAACAGTGTATAATAGTTCTGAAGTATGTTCCTCAAGATTAAACAAACATAATTTGTTAATTTGATCCTTTTTTTAGGGAATACCATAATACCTTAAATGACTTACAAGAAACACGTTACAGGCAGGAAATTTTGGTAACCCATGTTGCAATGTTTCCCACCCCAGTTTTCCTCCTCCTCACACTTTGATTTGAATCCAGACTGTGGGAGTATAAAAATATCCAAACACTCAGGGGAAGAGGAACCTCACAACAGAATAATAAAGTACTTATTGTACTGAGCAACCTTCTGATAAACGCTGTTGAAAACAGAATATTTTTTTCCCATATTGAAATATGTATTTCTTAATATTTTCAAACCGTTCAAAATAAGGCAAACATGAGAACTAATTTGACAAGTAATCCTGGGCAAAAGCATAGATTTTTATAGTCTTTGATTGCAGATTGCATCATATTTAACAAATAAAAACATTATTTGTTTGGCCGAGAGCTGTAATTGTTTTGTATTTAATTGATGTGTTGAGGATCCCTGAGAAGCAGTAACCAATTTTGACCACTATGTGGCAGAGCAGAGTGAGCCCCTCACTTGAATTTGGGACGCAGGCGAAGGAAAACATGAGGGAAATCCCAAATGAAGTGTCATTTTAGTACATGTAAACACAACCTTTAATTCACAAAACCTGTGATAGATGGCCTAAGTTTAAACTGCAGAAGCACTTCAGTTTGCATTTTAAAAGAAGTTCTCAAGGTGAGAAGGAATTAAAGCACTCCAGGAACACAGCCGACACACTTTCCACTGATTCCATGGGTTTTACAGAAATCCTACACACTGTTTGAAGGGTTAAATGTGTTGTGTGATTTCATTTGGCTTTGGCAGAGCTGAAAGCAGCCAGTAGAAGCCCTGCCTCAGCAGTTTAGCCTTCCCAATAAAGCAGCAGGCTTCATACCACTGGGACAGTCAGACAACCGCAGCCAGAGACAAGCCCATGCCACTCCATCCAGCAGCCGGAGACATGGAGACATCCCACATCTGTGTGTGCACGAACAGAAAACAACGGAGAGATCACATATCGTGTTCAGATGACCATAAACATGAATATGCAAAGGGCAAACCCTCAAGATTAGATATGGCCGTCATCTCTAAGTTCAGGGGTGTTGGGCCCTGATCCAACACCCACTCTCAGGAACACAGGAAATGACATTTCCTACGTTTAGCAGGACACAGAGGGAAAGACAGAGAGAGGTTGACGGAGACAGTTTAGAGGGGAGAGCGAGGGAGAGAGTGGGAGTTTCTAAGTGGGAACAGAGCTTTTTCTGTTTCATATTACAGAGAAAAGAGGAGAAAGAGGAGAGGAGTTAATGGTGGGTAAGGGCTTTGGTGGTTTGTGCAGCCAGCCTCTGTTTTGAATGTAGCTGCTTTTGAAAGTGCTGTGCAGTTGTCTAGGTTTATGGATTCGCTGACTGTGGAAAATGTACTTCTCTATAGTGGTCCTTGTCCTGACTAAGACTCTGGTCACAGGTAAGTTTACTTTGTTTGCAGCAATGAAGCTCAGCAGACTTGAAAGAAAGGGTGAAACAGAGTAGCAATTGGTGCACACAGCAACATGTAAAACAGATACCTTTGTTCATTTTTAGTATGAATACTCTATTTTTTACAAATGCTACGCAGAAAAAAAGCTTGCATGTTTTTTTTTTGCATGCATCTCAAGTGATTCTTGTAAGTGCTAGACTTATGTTTCTCTTCGCTTTTGACAATAAATCAAGACAATCATAAATCACATGTATATTTCACACAAATTGATAAAAGTCTGCATGACTTTTCCAAGCTTTTTTAAATTGACTGGGTTCAGAATGTGCCACACATGGAAAGGTAATTCTTATTTAGCAAAAATGTTTTAGACTGAAGAAAGTTTGGTTCAGTCCTTTAGAACACATTTTGTTCTAAAGTTGACGAGTCAGCTTTTTCCAGAAGCTTGAACTGCACATTACTATGTCCTAGCTTATGATTTTTTGCGTTATGTAATGTTGGACATAACCTGGGGCAGATTCCCAACTTACCTAGACAAAAAAAGCAGCAGCAGATGTTCCAAGTTCTACCACCTGCTGGGATTGGGTTTTACTGCACAGAGGATCAGTGTTTCCCACCTGTAGCTCATCTTCACTGCAGGAGTTGATAAGAGTGTCTAATCAAACTTATTGATTCACATTTGGTGTTAGACACACATGACTCTGCTTCCATCAGAAGAAAACAAAACTAAGCAGGGAATAAAAAACAACAACAAAAAAAAAAACAGTTGTGCAGGATGTATGATTTGTTGATTTCCCTCTTGACCAGAATTGCTTTTCAGCGGTACAGGCAAAATTCCCTTCTGGTGATACATATAAGCAGAGCCAGACATACTTTATGCTTTTGACAGCATAAATCCCACTATCCACTGTGGGTATGTGTACAAGCTTAGTCTGTGTAAATTAGCAGTAACTGTCGGGGAATACATTGGGATAAAAACAAGATCTCAGACCATTCCAAGAGAGGCACATTTTCAACTCCTGTAATTTACTAATTGAAAAAAGCAAGAAAGTGTCACGCAAGCTGAGTCATTCAATGACTGTCTGACATACTATGGCAATGGAGTGTGTTTTTGAACGCGGTAATTTTTTTATTTATTTAGACTTTAAGAAACAAAACAAATTTAAGTAATACATGAGGAAACCATTTATTTTTAAACTGAATTTTAATAAAATTTCTCCATAATTTCTCAAGATATTTTAAAAAAATTTCTCTGGACTTCTCAGAGAGTGATAAGAGTATTTTTGTTCTCGAGTTTCTTATCGACACCGTTTTCATTTCTTGCAAATAAAAATATTAACAGTGTGTTGTGCATTTGTATTCAACTCCCTCTTTATTCTGAAATAAAATTTATAAACGTTTGTTAGTGAACAAATAGTATGATGAAGATCCAGGAATTCTGGGATAAAGTGGTGGAAGTGGAGAAGTTATCAGGAGAGTCAGGCGATAACATCCTCAAAATATACATTTTTGGCCGACAATCTTCACATTAACAAAATGCAACTAAATGCAGGAAAATCCTGAAAAAGAAAACTGTTGGAGGCTACAAAAGACTTCAGACTGTGGCAGAAGTTAATCTTCCAGAATATTAAATAATCTAAAACATGCAGTCAAAGCCACAGTAGATTAGATTACAACTTCATTACATGTTCATATGCTAAATGGCCCAGTCAAAGTCCAGGCCTTAACCCAATTGCAATCTGTGACAAGACTTGAAAAAATATTTTCCAGACATTTTCCAGACATCGTCTTAGTTTGGGCTACATTGCTAAGATAATGGCCAAAAATGTTTGTCCCTTGCTGTTAAAACTTGTAGACTTGTAGCTACCTATAAAGTTGTTCTGCAAAGTAATATTTTGGTACGGAAGAATACAAATACACTCATATTTCTGAATTTTTCTTTAGACATTTTAAAAACCAACACTAATTTTCCTGTTGTATGCAGTGTTACAAGCATTGAATGAATTGTTTGTGAACTTTACTCTGTTTTTTTTGCCAACAGAGGTATGCTACACCCTGAACGTGACGGTCACCCCCGGGCCTTTGGTCTTAGTCACAGAGAGAGACAACTTGACTCTGTCCTGTCTGGTGTCTGAAAAAAAGTGGAGCAACAGTGTCCTCATTCTCCGCTGGTTCTTCTTGCCTTTGACTCCTCCGACTCTCAGACCGCCTCTTTTACCGACCACTTCTCCAACCGCACTCCCACCCTCCCAGTTTCTGATTGTAAGGATAGGAATCAAGAAGATACAGCAGTATGGGAACTACAGCCGTCGCTTCCCCCAGCCAAAGTTTCATTTATTTGATGGTGTGGTGGGAGAAGTGTACCGGTTGCTCATCATCAATATCACAGGGACGGATGAGGGCTTTTATAGCTGTAGAGTTCAGGAGATCCGAAAATACAAAAACACATGGAGAGCCTCGTCCAATGGCTCCAGCACCACACAGCTGACAGGTAACTAAAAAATACATTTCAGCCTCTTTTTCCTCGATAGCTAGTACTTGCATAGAAAAAAGAAGAAACTTACAATAGATTAGAAGCCACAATTTACAACACAATTAACTGTAAATCTAATCAGTTAATGTTGATTGGATAAAGATTTTGATACATGAGTTTAGGTACTCACTGCTGATCTGAACTTTTAAAATAAATGTGCCTATTTTGCCCAATATCATGCAATTTTGGCTTTCTGTTCTGTTAGACGAAGGAGTTTAACAACCTGGTTTCATTAGTCAGTCTATCTATTCAGATACACAGTCTGCTGTTTAATAGACAACAGTGTTAAAAAAAAAAGTGCGACCTTGACCAGTGGGATGTGTTCCTTTAGTTCCCAAACTATAACTGTGTTTTTTTATACAACTGGAAATATTTCCAAGCATTCACATTTGTCTTTTGGATTCTATTCTATTCTTTTATAGGATTTATTTTTTTGTAACTACATAAAAGAAAATGTGACATTTTTACATGTATTCATCATGCCATGATGGATACATTTGCTGTAGTGTGGCAATTTCTTGCCACTCTATGCCTATGTCAGTAGGTAACTCATGATGTCCATGCAATGAGACAGCATTAAAACACCACAAAGCTTAAAAAATAGAATTTTATTTGAAACTATTTATGGACCTTTGATTTTTTGTTGTGTATTCAGCCAAGAAGAGAAAAATTAAGTTCCACCACCACCAATATGTCTGTGTGATACACATACTGTGGAAAAAAAACAAACAAGTGAAGCAATTTTAATCAAAGTTTCTGATAGAAAAGTACCACAAAATATTATAGTGTTGCCCATATTCATCCTCAGCTAACGCTACATGTTCCATTATCAGGATGTTTCACACAGCAAGATTAATGATACACAACTTTAATTTATTTTCTGTAAAAATAATCAATGGCTTTTCGTAAGTAACTCCCCAATGCAAACACAAGGACAGTCCAAACATTTATTAAACAGTGTTTAAATAAACTGCTTTTAGAACTGCATGGTGGTGTCGTTAGTAGCACTGCTGCTTTTCAGCAAAGAAGGTTCCCAGCCTGGGAGCACGGATGTTCTCCCCATGTATGGTTTCTCTGGTTTCCTCCCACAGTCCAAAAATATGACTGTTAGGTTAAATGGTCTGTAAATTGCCATTAGATATGTGTGTGTATGCAGGTTGTTTGTTCTATGTGTTTCTCTGTTGACATGTGGTAGACTGGCGATCTGTCAAGTGTGTACTCCACCTCTTGTACATTTACTGCTGAAGTTAGACTCAAGCTCCCCTACAACCCTTGTATTTTTTGTGTGTTTGGAGCTGATTTAAGTTCACATAAGTCCACTTTGGTCCTGACCCCTTTTGGACTAGTTCTGAGCTTCAGTCTCTTGGCTGCAACTAATCTGTGTTTATCCTTCATAAAGATGCCAAGGGAGTCACTTACTGTGTGTAAAATTTGATCTCATTTCAAAAGTCCTTCCTTGTAGAATCACAAGTTTTGGAATTCTTTCCTGGCATTAAATAAACCAAATCCTGTAGTTTACATGACAAGTAAAGACACATATGGCTAATTGGGTATTTATGGATGTACGAGTAACAAATGCTACATCCCTCTCCGTTTATCCAATCAGGTTTCCTTCATTTTTTCTGTGATGTAGGAGAAACCACTGAGGTGGTCTCCCAGAGGTCAACAGCTCAGGGCTGTTGACCAACCTCAGCGGGTGGTCAACAGCTCAAACTCTATGCTTCCTTTTCAGTGTAGGAAAGAAAAAATTTAGGGAAGTTTTTAAATAAAGTTAGGGGTTAGTTTTTGTAGATAAACACTTGATTAAGAATTTTTGTTTGTTGTTGGAACAGTTTTAAAGAAATTTTATTTTAATTCAGTCACTGAGTTTCTTCTCTTTCACAATTATTTATGTGATCACTGAATTTTACACAGTACAGGAACAATTTACAAACTACCTTTGGCATTTTCGAAGAATTATCAATGAGCCCAACAGTTCGGTTCACTTAAGAATTTCATGTAAAAAAAAAAAAAAAAAAAAAAAAAAAAAGGAAAATATAAAAGTTGAAGAAAGCGAAGAAACAATGTTATACAATCTGACTGCCATAACTTTATTTTTTAGACTAAACAGATTGCTGACTGTAATTCAGACATGAAAAATGATTTCACATTCCTACATATATTAATAGAAAAAGTGTCCAGCACCATCTGGCCTCTCTACAGAGGTGTCTGCTGAGCACTGCTCTTCAACAAATCGCAGAAAGCAAAGGGGGATTTCTCCTGTAATTATCCTGAAAGAATTTGTTTAGAACTGAATGCATCTTGTAGAGACATATTCTTCTATTCTGTGAATACAAAACTGTTCCATGTTTTTCTTTCTTTTTTTTTTTGGAAAGAGCAGGAAAGTTTAAGTGTTTTTCTTGTAGTTGCAGGAGGAATTAGACTTGAGTGTGAACCCAGTTCTCAGACATTTCCATCCCAAAACAATGATCTCACACAGCCAACAGTATAACTCTATGTATGAATACGAGGGGGAAAAGGTAATGGTGCCGAGCTGGCAATGTTCTTAAACTCTAATGATGTCAGCATTCTGGGATAACTGCACTTATATTTAAGTCACCAAGACTCAGAGAAATATTCCTGGAGACTTAAGTTTCAGCTGCTCTAACCATGGTCAAATCCCCCACCGAAATTAAATGGACGCTGAAGGATTAAATGAGGTCATTCAAAAAGCACACAACAGTGAATAATTCTCCACAAGAATGATCCACTTGACTTTATCTGAGATCATGACAGGATCATCAGATTTATGATACAAAAGTAGAACTTTTATTGGAAATCTTATTCTTAAACATTGTGCTGTTGCTGAATGTTTATCTAGTGAAGTCCATTTTTCTACATTTTTAAAAATGTGACTTTTTACATTTTCGTGTGGGTATAAATGGCTGACTTTATGCTGTTTGTAATGTAAAACATTACATTTTTTGTAATGTTCAGAACAGAGGACCCAAAATTTCAGCCAGACAAAATGAAAAGCAAATGGTTTATTGATAATCAGCGTATGGGACAGGCGACCACCAACACTAGGACAGGAACCTCTGAGGGTAAAGAACCAGTTTTGTGACTCTTAATCTTGCATGTCAAGGCTCAATAGAGAAAGCCACCAACCTTCTGCTGTGGAGAAAAGGGGAAGATTCCTGGTTCCTCAGGGAAGTGGTAGTGAGCAGTCGTCTCAGGGCTTGGTTGTAGAGAACAGAACACCTCTGCAAGATGGAGACTGATCCAGAGGGTGAACACTGGTAGCAGGTCATGAGGTCAGGGGAGATCAGAATTCAGAGGTCAGGCATGTGAAGCTAATCTCAGGCAGACAAATCCAGGGGTGAGGCAGAGTTCGAGAGGCAGGAAAAGAAATCAAAAGCCAGTGAAGTTTTCTGACGTGGACTAGGCAAGGCACGGAAATCCAGGAGACAAGAAACATGGTTGTGATCATGGTTAGGCAAAGGATGTAACGCTGGCTGTCTATTCACACTGAACGCTTTCAAAAACCTAACTGCTGGTGAACAGGTGAATGGCATGAGCCTGATTGCGCTGCAGCGCAGCAGCATGCAGGTGAACCAGATCAGATTGAGTGGAGAGGTGAAGGCTGAGGAGAAAAACAAAGCAGGCAGACAAACCAGAATCATGACATTTTTTTCATCTTATATCTACAAACCTCTGGGGGTTTTTATTGCAATTTTGTGTGCCCAATACAATTCGCCACACAAAATTAGACCAGTGCACAGTAGTAATAAATGTAAATATTAAAAGAACATCATAGATAGGAAGTATAGCCATCCTTTGTTGTTGTTTTAGGTGCAAGCCTTTTGGAGTATTTCTGAACAACTCGATACTGATATTTACGTCAATTAGTCTTTTTTAAAAAGCTCCAGCTTTTAGATTGGACGATAAAGGTCTTGCCACTCTTTCTAATTTATGTCTGGGCTTTTACTAGGCGTTGGTGACATGAATCTGTTACAATCTTAATGATTTCATTGTAGCTTTTGTGGTATGTTTGGTCACCCATATTTGGCTTGTGGCAAGCCCAAAAAATATTCTCTTAACAGTAGTTGTCTACTACTCTCCTTTTCCACAAAGGCAAGATTTGTGGAGTTCAGGACCAAATGAGAAACCAGTTGGCGACTCATCTGATTAATACTCTTAATAGTTGTGCCACTCTGTTTGCATTTTAAGATGTTAAAAAAGTTCAAGGGGTATGAACGTTTTTGCTAGAAAAGCATAAAGGTTAAGGTCAGACAGAGCCATCTGACAACGCCCTGCCCTATATTCAGGGAAAGCTTAGGAAGCCATGCAACCTCAGGCATCCCAGAGATGCATTGACCACAGAGCCAGGAAACACAAGAACTGATATTATAAGGCTAAACAATGAGGGGAATGAAAAGCTGTAATCCAGGGAACCCCTTAGTTTCCAGTTTTCAACCTTCACTCAACACTTAAATTCTGAATTATTTATATAACAAACATTATGCCAAATAAGACAAATGTTTGCTTTATTACATCACCAATTAAGCCATTTAAACCAAACATTTGAGAGATACTTTATCTGCTGCTTTTTGCACCAATGGGCTGAATCTCTCTGAGCACTGGCTTCAGATTTACAACCTTTCCACATCTTCACTTTTCCTTTCTGGATGAGTGCAGATGAGCCAACAGCTGAAACATGTTCATTCTGGGCTGTATATATATGTTTTAGCTTGAACGTGGCGCCATTTGGTGTACAGTCAGCATTTTGCAGACACATCTGTATAACATATGTACATATAACAGCTCCTGCCAGCCAACCTGTTGACCTCAGACTGCATGGGTTAAAAACAACCATTTCAGTCTTTATTCCATCAGCTGAGCACTCAAAGTTCAGACTCAAGAGATTAAATGTGTAAATATGTGCCATCAGGATTTATTTCCATACATTCTAAATTATTATTCCTTCAATGAACTTAACTCAATGCAAAATGTCTTTATGTTGGACTGGGTTGCACCCATCATTCCTCACACAGAACATAAAACAAAATGCAACTTTAAATGCAAAAAAAAAAAAAAAAAAAAAAACAGAGAACGCTGTTAGATGGCAAACCAAGCAGATTTGATTTTGAATGAAATCCAGTGGTCTGGAAACAGATCTGACCAGGGGGGACCACACCTCTAGCCCAATGTCCAGAGTTGTTTATATATGCATGGATGGATGGATGGATGGATGGATGGAAAGGACTGTGAAGTTAATCTGATTTGATGATGTTTCTTTGAAAATCTTTTATGTGTATCAACAAAACAACAGTGAAGTGACAGTCAAAAGCGAATACACAGAATAAAAGAACATTTTTATCCGAGCGCAGCTGCCCAGTGAGGCCTGCAACTTTGTGGATGTCCCCACTGTGGGTTTGGCCAATGCTTTCGAGCAGTTTTTTTTTTCTTCTTTTTCTTCACAGCAGTGGTTTGGATATTTCCATAAACCACTGAGGTTGTCTGCTCCATTGGGTCAGTGCCCACAGACATCAGCGATTTATAAAGATAGACTTGGAAATTTTATGTTCTTTAAGTGCTGTATTCTGCTGACTTACTGCAACATGTTTGTTTCTACAGTGCACTTTACTCCTGAGGATGGCAGCAGCGAGGGGCTCTGGGTTTTATTTGCAGGTAATGTCTTAAATCTCTAGACTTTCATATAGCTTTTAATCATGCATAACCCTGGAAATATTTTTTTGTCTCTGAATCAGATGTGTATTTGTGTGCCGTGTTGATCTGCTCACTGGGCCTGCTGTCCATCTTTTTGTTCTCCCTCGTTTTAACATGCCAGTACTTCCACAGGAGACACAGATTGAAAGGTAAATCCACAATTTTTCTCTAAAATTACTAATAAGTAAAGAATAATAAATAAAAAATGGAGTGTCACCTGTAGTTCTTACAACAAATTATCACGTTCACAATGATCTTTCTTCTGATTTCTCCACAGCCAGTTATCTTTTTGTCAAATGTCCAGAAAGCAGGTACAGCAATGTTTTTTAAGACACTTACAAAAGGCTGAAACATACACTTTTTACAGGAAAATTACCGGTGATCTTTGGATCTTCTGTTCTTTGCAGTTCTGGAGAGACTGTTACCAGCTCCAGCAGCTGCTCCAATTCTCCCCCAAGAACACGAAGAAAAGAGAGGAGACAGCAGGTTGACCGGGGACCAAAAGTGACACCATCTGAAGAGCCACTGTTTCAGCCACCCATCAGAGGTATAAGATTGTGTCTTAACTCTTAGACGTAACCACTTATGCCTTCAGCATTCAGCCTATTTACCCTGTAGATCTTGTTGAAAAGCCATGATCTCAATGTGGATAAAAGTAAAAGGTTGTTAGAAGTAAACTTCTCCAGCTCCGAATGAATAAAAAAAACTTAGTTCGGTTTATGTTCTCTTTCTTGCGGTTAAATTTCATGACTCATTCCTAACACATGTGGAAGTATTAAAAAGTCCCAAAGGGCAGCAAGAGGTCAAAGCCCACAAAAAAAGATATCGGCAACTAAGAGCAGACACTTAAATCTACGCCGACAGACTAAATCATCAAACAATGGTCTTGTTTCACTTCTAAGCAACATCTTGCTTGAGTTAGACGTCGACTTCAAAACACACAGAGACGTTTGTGGATTCAAATCTCCAGGCTGTTGTTTTTCACACAATTAAGTTTCTCACATTTTTGTCTTGCAGCGCCTGTCGCACCAAAGAGACCTCAGAAGCCCAGAAGGTTGAAGACTCAGCCAAGGAGATCTGCTACCGTAAGTCCTCCGTCTGCTTACTGGATGCCATAAACACGGGCAGCGCTTCATTATGCAGTTTTAATTTTTTTAAAAGATGTTTTTCCTTTTATTTTGTTCTTCAAGGCAGATTTGTTATTGTGATACGCACAAGAGGGAATATGTTTCACGACCGCGTGATTGTCTACCAGAGTTTATTGCTGTCGCTTCATTCAGTTATGAGCTTGATAATTCTATTTAGCATTATTGCTTCAGAAACTCAATTATTTACTTAGAGTGCTTCATTGGTTTAATATCCACAATGAAAGCCTCAAACGAGTACGTTGAGAGGCAAACTACCTCAAATTCAGGACCACCAGTGTCTCTAGTTGTGCTGTAGCCTACTTGAGATTTCGCTGTGAAAAGAAGCACCGGAGATGTAAGTATTCACATGCGGATCAGATTAGTGCAATTAGAATAATCTGAGGGTGCTGAATACAACTCCTTTGGCAGCAAATGTTTTCAAGTAAACTGAATGTTCCCGAAGCTCCTGCAAAAACAGTGAACGCATAGTTTCTGCAGCTGATGAGATGCTTAGCGGGAGAATACTGATGAGTATGTTTCTCATCTGCGTTATCTGCCAGCTAAATTCCTCTCTTGTTTTTCTGTTCCTCCTCTAGTCCCGAGTCTCACAAGAAGACAGCCTGACATACGCAGAGCTGGAGTTAGTCCGACCGCGGCAGCAGCCACCAGTCTCCCCCAGCCCTGACGCCACACCCTCCAGCTCTGACACTGTGTATGCTCAGATACTCTTCCAGGAAGAAAAGCTATAGACCTGGCAGCTCAGCACCTCCTGGTGAGGGCACCCAAAACTGACCTGAGCAGCATCTAAAGGAACATATTTATAAAGTAGGAGCATGATATTTAGCTGTTTTTGATGAAAGACGCCATGTTTGAGGGTAAGTGAGTGGTTTGGACTGTGCTAGGGCAGGTCAAGTCCTGCACATATATTTTATTGGACTCCTTTGCTTATTGACGTGGTCTCTTGCCAGTGAGTCTATTGTTTATAGCCCAGATTTCCCGTCAACTATTGTCTATAAGCCTATGAGACTGTTAAAATAAACTATTGTCTAGAATTTTTTTTTTACCGCAGCATCATGTCACTTTAACAATCAACTTTTTAAGCAAACTCGTTATTACTGTATTAAAACTCAAGATTATTATATGCAGTGGTCTGAAGTCTTTAATTTAGAAAAATGCAGATTTAAATAGTAGAAAAACACCCAGCAAACCATTTCATTCCAGTGTTTTGTATCTGTGGCACATCTAAAAACTGCAGGACATCGTCCCTTGAGGACTGGAGTTTGACAACCTGTGATCTACAGGGTTGAAATGGCTCCAGCTTATGAAAGTCCAACCTATTTTATCAGAAAAATGTATATGATTTCCAGGTCAAGAACGAAGTTATTGAAAATGTTGCCTATGGCTCCCGTTTTGGATTTTCAACACTAGAATCCTCCTAGTTAGATTTAAGCAATATAGTACAAGCATCCATGTGCTGCAGGCTTAGGTAGCCTGAAAATATGGTGCTTGAATATGGTAATTCAATCATTTTATTGCACTTCCCCCCCGATACGCATAATCTGTGCATTAATATTACAAATATGAAAAAATTTGCAATATATTGTGCAGCACTACTTTCGTTTTCTCACACTTAGAAATTACTGGAAATTATTAGAAATTACTACATTTGTTTCTCTGCCAAAGATAACTATTATTGGACATTTTCTCTTTATGGAAAACAAAGAAATTGGATATGTTCATCAGAGCATAAAGGACTTTTATCAGTATATTTTATTTGATTTGTGACACAAAAAGCAAAAGACTCCTTTTAGGTCATTGTTTTGATAAATCTTTCATAAAATGCTAGAAATTAGTCCAATCAGCGGGTAAAACTGATGTTTTAAATCCAGCAAGCAGTACATCCAGGGAAGGTGAAGGGTGCAAGGCAGTTTGTGAAGGTCAGTGTGAAGAGTGGAATGAAGATGGAGGTGCCTCCAGAAAGAGAATGATGCACATCTAAACTCCTTTTACGGTGAGTGGGAGAGAGACAGAGACCATCATCCCCCACGGTTCACACTGACTGGGATGAACCCGCTAATGACTACATTTATTCAAATTAGACTAATTGTAATCATGGTTAATAATTAGCTTTACAGTGCATTATAATTGGGTTAGGCTACAAGATGGTTCTGCCTAGGTGCAATAATTTATTTGATTTAATTATTCTGAGGAACCCAGTGGTTTGACATCTCATATCATAAAACCAGCCGTGTAGAGAGAATGGAGATGGCTGTTGTCTTTAGAGAAGGTCAATGCTCGCTCTCTGGGAAAATTATGAGGACTATTTTCCACTCTATTAAGCCACTCCACTTAGCACAATTAGCCACACACACAAAGGTTAAAGAGAGAGACCCAGTCCTTTATGACAGAGGAGTGGCGCATTTGCTTGAGAGTCACAACAACAAACGTAACACAAGCAGGACTCCAGAGTTTCCACAATCCAGCATGATTGTTTTTTTTATTTGACTTGTTTGTTGCCTTTTATGTGATTAACTGTCACAAAGTAACAGATAAGATGTGGAAGGAAAACTCATATGTAGTTTTCAATTTTCCTAAACAAAAATTTGAAAAGTATGACATACATTTGTATCCAGGCCAGTGGAGTTGTGTCAACTCCATGTAGAACCACCTTACAGTTACAAATAATTTAGCTTTGCACAACAAGAGACTGGAATGTTTGCTCTTTCTTATTTGATAAATAACTCAAGCTTGGTCAGGTTGGATGGGAAACATCATTAGTATTTAAGCCTTCCCTTAACTTATCTGTTGAATTTAGATCTGGATTTGGAACTTGAATGTGCTTTCTTCTAAACCACAGATGACAAATTCAGACTCAATCATATCAATCAATCAATCAAATTGTATTTGTATAGCACATTTCAGCAAGGCATTTCAAAGTGCTTTACATCATAAACACAAGATTATTCCAGATGTTTGCTAGACCATGGGCTGCTGGGAAGTTGTCTTTTGAAAAAGAAACATGTCTGAGATTTATTTGACTTTTTACTGTGTCTTATTTGACTTTTCATCCCTCTAAGTGTTTAATTTCAGCCTGTTATGTATTTGATTTTGATGCCCTGACTTGTTATTCTGTCTGTTTTTTGTGTTGTTCTCTTTCAGAAAGGTAAAACCTCTTCTTCTTGCTATTTCTCCACATTAGCCAAATTTGTGAACTGCACAGTTCAGTTGTCCTGTCCCCAGATTGTCCAACCTTAGCTGTGAATCTATGTCGTTCTTCTAGAGTTACCATTAGCAGATAATGGATTGAGTAGAGCTGTGTGAGATGTTCAAAGCAAACTTTATCTCTGACTGGTCTGCTGTGTTACATTAGGAATAAACTTTCAAGCTGCCTCTTGTTAAATGGCTGAGATTCAAAGCAGGATTTTGTGGTCAGTCCCGCAGCGATGGATCTAAAGAGACATATTTGTCTTTGGGAAACCATAAACATGCGAAGAATCTGCGACAAGCATAAAGCATCCCTCAACAAGACCCAAACACATTTTAAATCCCCCCACATCCAAAATTCCACACCAAGAATTATGATCTGAGGAAACAGTTAAATTCTCCAAAGTACCGCATTACGAAGCAAAGTAAAAACACATTGTGAAAAACAAAACCCAGTTCCTGTCTGACAAACATCCTGAACCTTGCACGCCACAAACATTCACTACAGAAAACATCTTGTAGTGTAACATGCAAACTTATGTGCATTGCTTTTTATTATCCTAAAAAATTACCTAATGATTATTTCATAATGTATTACTTTATACCGGTAATTATTCACTATAAAACCACTTAAACACACCATGTTGTCTGTATTCACACACATCCCCTTCTACAATTTAAAACTGAAATTGTAGAAGCCAATCAAATTTTTTTTTAAATTAACTTCAACTACAGATCATGGTCACTTTTCTTGATCTATTAAAGCTTAATTGTATTTATTACATGTACTTTTTTGTTTATTAAAGCAAACATTTGCCAGTATCCCTCTGGTTTCACTTTTGAGAAGTTTCAACAACCTAACACTGGTCTTCTTCATAAGAGAGGCGTAAGAAATGATCTCCCAAAATGTCTGTTCATGATTTTATTTATATTCACCAGCATCCATTATTCACACAGCAAAATACATAATTAAATATGCTTATAAGTGGAAAATATTGTTTTATCTATAACTTGATGTGTAACTACTATATCTACAAGACAGCAAATGTGAAACAGTTTGTACTGCTGAGCCAGTGTCACACCTGAGAGTTTTTCTGTCAGATTATTTCCTCATGGAGCATCATGGTACTCAGACATTTCCACAGTAACGATTGGTCAGTCGGAGACCCAGGTGAAAACTCTGCCCCAAGCATCTCCAGCCAGCAGGGTCGCATGAGTCCTGCACAAATGAGGGTAGGCATGACGTGAAGCATCCAGTGGAAGCAAATTTGACAAGATTCTTATCATTAAAAATTACATTCAATAACAATTTTACTAGTCAGGGGAAATAAATAGATTATTTTTCTCTGTAAGAGAAAGCTACAGATTAGGGTGATAGCAAGAAATAGATGGATTTTTTTTTGTTGATATTTGAAAGTGGTATAAATAACTTGACATATTAGGTTTTTAATGGTAAATAAAAAAAGAATATGGGTATTTTAATCAAAAAAAAAAACATCTGACAATAATTTTATCATGTTTAGAAATGCCCGTCTCATGTCCAACCACAAACAAACTTATTGATTAAATTAAAATAACTGTAGAGCAAATCTGCCAGGAAAGTAGTAGTGGGCTTCAGTGTAGATCACAGTAATTAAACACAGCAAAAATACAAAATGCAATCATTTCCACTGCTGAAATGTGGCGTGTGGTGTCTCTACCTGGACATGGCCAGGGCGGTGATGGCGGGGCTATCGTTGGAGCGGCGTTGTGACACACTCTGACCTCTGCTCAGCTCCCGACATAACACCAGACATCTCCTCCAGCCTTTTCCCCGGCCTGAGGCGCTCCCTGCGGGTCCATCAAGAGAGCACATCCACTTACTCCAAAATAACCAGTGAGCTTAACATTGTGGCACCCAGCGGTCCTCACAAAACAATTAAACTGTACATTAACGCATGTCCATCCGCAGTCAGCGGGCAGTAAAAGGGAGAAAATTCCCTCAAATATAAAAGCTTCAGGGTTACGTAAAGACTTGTCTCAATGTAATTGGAAATCATAATACTCCTATGAGGTGACGTGAGGCTGTAACCAACGTATGCTAAATTGGATCTGGGTATTATTGCTTTCTAAATTATAGAAACACACACACACACACACACAAGCATACAGGCACGTCAGCAGAATTATTCATCAGTGTTTACTGCCTCTATGTTTAATAACTTTATAACAACATAATTCTTGCTAGCCATAATGCTAGCAAGGGCTAGGGTAAGCACTAGGAGCGCTCGTCTGGAAAAGACAGACTCCAGCGCTGAGCTGAGCCCTTAGACGCCATCATAACAATTTATTTAATAAAGGTGAGGATGACCCCTTTTTCCACAGTTGCATATGAGTTTGTTTCAGCGTTTTCTCACAGTCAACCACATACATTTGTACTGTTATAAATAAAACACACACACTCATATCTTATAGCACTGTCAGTAACATTACCGTCTCTCTCTATCTGGCCCTGCCCTGGGGACATGGGCTCTTCTGGAGGGCCAGGTAATTGTGTTCTGGTGTACTCTGTCCTCCATATCTGTATGAGAGACACATAACGAGTGGCAAAATTATTGCCATAATTCAACATAATAACAAGCACGCTCACACTTGAATACGTCCACCTCACACTACCAGCGTAATGATTTGGTAAGGGTAGCGTTTGCGTGCGCATGCTGTGCACGTGACATGGACACACACACTCTCCAAGCGAAGCACAATTCAGATTTTGCCACTTTGATTGCAAGGAGGCGGCATGTGGTAATATTAATCTTGAGTAAAAACACTCAGCCGGCACACATGCCACTTTTATGTTGTCATTAATAACTTCAGTGGACATTTAAGCGGGCATATGTGAGGATAATATCACAGTAATGACTACATGGCAGAACAGTGGAAAGTAGACTATATAAAAACAGTGTAAAGAGAAATGAGTCTGACTTACTGTACACAGTGCTCTGCAAAATAATTTATACCTCTTGAACCACTACTAATTTTGTCATATTACAACAACAAACCTTAATGTTTTTATTGGAATAAAAAATGATGCATATTTTTACATCTTTTACAAATAAAATCCTAAAGACATATGACATACATTTGTATTCAGCTCCCACTGAGCCTCCAACACCTTTTCTTTTTGGATTTCCGTCAATGAACCTTTAGTCATCTTTCTTTAAAGTTCCTGTTCTTGTGGAAAAAAAGTATTCCCACAACATGATACTGCCACCTCCATGTTTTAATAAAGGGAGGAGCTGGTCAGGACACTTTCGATGTGTAAGCAGGACAGTCAGTCTTACACAAAGGCCATTTTTGTAAAAGCACAGCTAAAAGCTGATTAATTAACATAATACTTTTTATAACCTAAACTTTGCTTAAAAGTTCTCAGCAACTTTATCCTTGACCTTCATGATAAATTTTTCTTACATATATATAAAAAAACATGCATGAGTTATAAATACTTCTGCTAGGCATTTTGCCTAAATAGAGAGAACTTACCCGAATAATGCCATCTGTACAGCCTGTGACAATAACATTCCTGGAATCCCACTCATGTTGCTGTGTGAAGCTGACACACAGGATGTCTGCCTGAGGCCCAGAGGAAGTTCCTGTGCAAGCCAGCAGCTGGCCCTTCATGGTCCACAGGTAAAGCAGAGGACCCGCACAGGACACAATCTCACCCTTGGACAAAGTAGAAAGGTGTTGACGTTCAAACGTGCACACATAGGAGTGGACGAAACAAGCAAAACACAAAGAGGATATGCCGACTGTAAGCTGTGAGGATCCTCCCTTCCTCACGCTGTGGGCTCTTTTCATGGTCGTAAAAAGAGAAGACAAAGAGAAAGTGGACTTACAGTGAGATCACTGACAGCCAGAGCAGAGATGCTGCCCGCATGTCCTGCCAACTGGGTGACATAACTTAGCTCCTCCAAATCCCAGAGGATGCAAGTGAGGTCACGGGAGCCGCTCACTATCAAGCTGTGGCTCTCAGACACAGCCAGGCACGTCACCACGTCTGTGTGACCGTATAAAGGCTGCGAAACGCAAGAGAGTCAGAGAGAAGCACTGCTATATAGCTAGAGTGAATAAACTAGCAGATAGACTCACCTGTCTGAGTTTCATGTGAGAAGGTTTGTCCTTGCTGACAGCCACTTCCCAAACACACACAACAGTGCTGCTTCCTGCAGTGATGACGGTGGTCGTGTTGGGGCAGGCGGCGCACAACGTCTCTCCCCAGTCACACAAACTCTCACTTACTGCAAAGTGCTGAAAATATTCATTTATCTGTTAATGATATCAAATTAAGAAAAGTCTTTGTCTGGACAATAGAAACAATTTTAGAATTTTTAACCTTTCGAATAAAAACTGTAGCAATAAAAATCTATCTTAAAACTAAAAACAATCAAACAAAATCAAAAAGGAACTTCTGTTGATTTAATTTTATACATTTAGATGTTTTTTTAAAGTGTCTTGACTGCAAATATCTGTAGACTTCTTCCCTAATTTTGAGTTTTCAATCAAACTACTTAATAATGTGGATATGATTATCAGGTGAGATGACAATCTGACCTAATTATTATATAGTAGCAAATCTTTCAAAATGTGTGGATTTTCAACATTGACTGTTTTCTTTGCTTCCTGTCCCAACTATGTTTTTTCTCTAGTTTCTATATATTAAACTACCTGTTTTGCTAATAATGACAGCACAATTTCATACTATAGTTTTTATGTCATGTCTTACAGTATGTTCTGTGGAAAGAGTTAAATCTAACAAAAAAGTTCTAAATCCTTCTGGGAAAAACATCTGAAATTTGAAAACAGAAACATCTGGGCCAAATTAATTATCTCAAACATTTCTGCTGTTTCTGACAAAAAAAAGCCAAACAGCTTATTCAAATATTTTTCAAGTTAATTCAAGCATGAAGAGCAGCATGAGAAAATTATGTAATAGTCATTTTGTTCAAATCACAAAATATTATTTTGGTAATAAATTTGATTTCTATGTTTTAGGCCTTTTTAAGTGCTCAATTATTATTCTATTGTTTTTATCTTTTTATAGTCAACTAATCTTGTAATTTTATTGCTTGATAAGGCAAGGAACAATATAAACAAAGCCAATAAAGTAAATAGGAACAATAAAAAAAAATCCCAAAGCTTTTGAGAACAAATATCACATAAATAAAATGTGCACAACATGTGTAAAGGCTCACATTGGCAAATATTGTCAATCAGAAGAAATTCAATAGTTCTTAAATAGAGCATCTGTTGACTTTGTTGAGTTCATAGGAGGATGATAAAGATGGGTAAATTATCTCTGTACAGAGGTTTACAAAAAATTGTTTTAGCTCCGGTAACAAAGTTTAATCATGTCCAATCTTTGAAGCCAAATGAAAAAAAAAAAAGCTTTATCTTTCTTTATCTTAATTTAATTGAAGCTATTACAAGAGCTTGCAAGTAAGACATAAATGCAGCACCTAACTTGCGCAGCTCAAACAACTACATCAATAGATTTACAAAGATGTAAAAATATACACCTCTTTGTATATCTTAAAAAAATGAGACAATGACAGGTACTTTTAGATTAATCTTCTTCCTAAACATGATATATTTTATATACAGTTCAGCTATAAGAGAAATACATTTTTAGAGTAAAAATATATAAGAAATGAAGAAGAGTGACAACCTGTGTGCACACATTTCATTGTAAAGTCTTTTCTTAAAATCAGGTGCAGTGTGACATGCAGGAAATGGTCCCTGTCTAGAGATGTAGAATCAGACCATACAATCAAACTTGGACCAAAACATATTTTGCTGTTGGACATAAAACACAAGCGGAAATTAATGCAGCTCCTTTAACGATGCCGGAATCCTCTTGAAAGAATCTATGCTTAGTTCATCCTGTCTTTTTTGTAAGGTTTGAGTAAAATCGTCACATTTTGCAAAGTCGCTGGTGTCTCATATTTTCTCCAGTTATTAATAACTTTCTTCATTTTCCCATGGTGCAGCTACATATGATATGTAAAATTTCTGTACCTTTTCCCTGACAGATACATTTGCACAATGAGATAAATTTGATCCTTTGTGATCTCTCTACAAAACATGGCTTTAGCTAAAGAATGAAAATGTGCAAAAAATTCTGCAAAAAATCCTAGAGATGAAGTTAACTTTAATTTAGGGTAATCAGATTTACTATAAATTAATGGAGGAGCTAATTTAAAAAAAAACATTAAAGGCAAAAAAACCAATAAGGCCATTAAGGCTTGTCCCCCCCCAAAAAAAAAAACTGCTTAAAAATGTGTGTATGTTTGCAGCCAGTTCCTTGTAGTTTTTATTTTTAACAATTTTCATCTGTATGGCTTATATGTCAAATTAAAGGTGAAAAAGCTTAGAAAGCATTTTTTTACATAACACAAACAGGGCATTTTAACAGGGGTGTGCACTCAAGGGAGCCAGAGTACAGTACATACCTTCTCCGTGGCATAGTTTCCAAAGGCGCAGCTGTTGTCTGGAAATCCCCAGCTGAAGAAGCAGCCTGATGGAGGCGACATGAGTAACCGGTTCTTCTCCACAACCAAAACTTCTTTTTCTTGACATAATATTTGACCCACTGGACCTCTTGGTAGCTCTGCAATAAGTTCCAGAACAACTTTATTAGTAAAAGCAAAAGGATTTGAAATTACAAAACAAAATCTATTACTGCCCAGCATGAATATCATAAAGATATGGAGTAAAGCTGTATGCAAAAAGGTAATCTTGTATTTGTCAAGTATCGGTGAACACATCAGGCCAAATAAAACTAATAGCTCTTCAAAGCTTCACATTAAAGAGTTCAGTAGGTCCATAAACTTGCAAAGAATTTCATTGAAATGACCAGAATAAACTGGGCAATTAAAACTCCTCCCAGTTTACAAGAAGCAGAGCTTTGTCCTGGGGGGCACCTGCATCTGAGACAGGATGAAAGCAGGCAGATGTGGGTGAGAAAAGTTACAAGAGGCTGTAATTGTGCCTGTAATTGACCTATTCATACAGAAAAAGGCAGAAATCATTACATCCATTTGCCAGATCTGTGTCTAAAATCCCCTGGAAGAACCTCCGTCTGCATTGGTCTTAACGTTCTTCCTCCTATTCATCTCTATCTCTTTATTGATCAGATCAGACACTCCAAGATTTAATATGAAATGTAATATGCAGGAATCTCTCCCTAAGCATTCGCAGATTCATCTCTTCTGCTTCAGTGGGCCTGTAGGGATATTGAGATTATTAAGTAGAGCTCAGCTGAAGAGTCATCTCCATAGCTCCAGCAGATAGCTCCTTCTACCCTTCTGTAGGATAAATTAATCTATGGACGTTCTCCCTGCATTTCAATCATTCCCTCGAGACCCGAGTACATCCAGTGTATAATAACAGACATATAATGGTAAGGTATAAATTAAAAGAGGTACAACAAACACAGTGAGATATAGCATATTCAGGGAAATCTGAATTTTCCTGACTATATCAATAGTAGCAAAACAGTTAGTATTGTGTCCAATTGTTAAACACAATACTTGGGACATTATTGGCTAGCGTTTGCAAAGCAGATTGGCGCTAATTGGCTGAAACCACAAGAGTGGACAAAATGAAAACTTAAGGTATTGCAAAAATAGTTTTCACTGCGTGCATTGACATATATTAAGTTATATTTGGGGTTTTAAGTAATACATTAGGCTGATGTATGCGTTTTTAGAGGGGGTTGCAAGTATTTGCGGATTTTTGCCATTCATGGACTGTTGTGGTTTGTAATCCTCCCAATATTAAAGCTCCACTGTACTTCGTTTGCTATAAAATAAAAAAGTACATAAAAAAAAAAAATAAAAAATTAAAATAAAATAAATTTGTTTATTTCTTTTCTAGGGGAAAAAATATAAGAACAGACCTATAAATTGGCTTATTTAGAATACTCAATTATTTAAAATGACTGTAGAGATGTGTTTCAAGTTCAATGCCCTGCTCACAGTCTATAAGTGCCCCAAGTGGTGAGATATTTGTTAGATTAATTAATGAGAAAATAAGTTTATTTGTCCGCTGGTAACTCTAAACATTGGACATGATGTGGTGAGCGATTCTTCATCAATGCAGACAGAATATCTGCGTAGCGCAACCTGTGAGTTTGTGATGCAATTTGTACTTCATTGATGCAACATTTGCTTTGCATTTGATGCAGTTTGTAGAACAGACAGCATTTCTAAGTTGTGATATTCAAGCCATACCAAAAAGCTCTGGACAGCCTGGGTTAAAAAGAAGATACAAGCGGTCCATGCCTCATCATTTTCTATATGTCAGGAGAATGTAAGCAGGAGCAAAAGAAATCTGGCAAATATTTTAAGTAATTTAAATTAAAAGCGATCTTGTTTTTAACTGCGTGTAAACTTAATACTATCAGTTAGTTTGTTTGTTTCTGCTGTCAGAGACAATATGTAATTGTGAACGTAAGTAGGCTAAACAGAGTACTCAAGCAGCTTAAAGGAACTGTGTGGGACCCAAAGAATCATACCTCGCCTTGGGGGAGCTGTTACACTGCTGTTATATAAGTTGCATCTGAATGTTTGTGGGTGCTCTCAGTAAGCCAAAATTTAATGGTTTTGCTGGCAAAATGATCAAACTTCATCAAACAAAAACATCAGAAATTTGAGCTGCTGCAAACATCCGAAAAATCTGATTTGCACCCAAAGGAAATTACTGAGCATAGACAAGAGTGCCAACTCTTTTGTTTTAGGACCTTTTTTATTACTTTAAAAGCAAATGATGAAAATTAAAATGTAATCTCCACAGAAGCAGAAGAAAGCACTGTATTTTTAGTAACAGGAATTTTTACCTGAATACATTACACTCCTACATCTTACATCCCATCTAACCCCTCTGTAATGGTGAAGCTGTACCTCTGAAAGGTTGTGCAGGTGTCCTTAGTGCATCCAGGTTGAAAAAAAATGGAGTTGGATGAGAGGGAGTCAATCCATCTTTCTTAGACCCACTGCGAGGGGCATGAGGCTTGGTGAAAAGCTATGGAAAATATACAGACTAATAGCTTCAACAATTTTCCTTTAAAGGACAATATTATGCATATATTAAAACATGTAACACATAAGCAAATACACTGCAATGTTACCTGTCTGGGAATCTGTCCAAAGTTGCTGACATAGCCTAAGATAGTGCTCCTTATCATGGGGTCTTTTGCATCTTGTCGGCCTCTCTGGGCGTAGAAATAAGGGTGGAACGTATTGACACTTTCCACTGCCGCCGGACCTTGTTGTCTGTATCCAAAGATCAGGTCGATCCACAGGTGGAGGCGAGAACTCACATAGTCACTTTCTAGGGCCTAGTGAAAACGCAACAGGAGTTAGAGCAGAAGAAACAACTCGTTAGACGATTTAACAGAAGTTAAGATTTGTGTTGCAACTAGAATTGCCATTGTTGAACAAGAACCACTACTGAAACTGGTAGTATCAAAGTTTGCAAGATGCAAAACTTCTTTCGGATTGCACAGGCGATAATGCTATTCAGGTGCACAATGATTTCTTCCAAAAGTCAATTTAGAAGTTCGGAAACAAAAGAAGGTTGTAGAGCTGTGTTATGAGCTTATCCATATACTAGAATTAGAGAATGATTTGGGGGGAATTAGCCAGAGATTGGTTTGAAAGAGTTAATAAGGGAAAGTGGGCATTATGACCAGCTACATCCTTGCTGTAATAAACCCATTGTGAAAAACAAAACATTACAACAAGGATATTTTGTCCTGAGTTAATTTGTCTGTGGAAGAAAAAAAAAAACACAATCTTTTGAAGTCACTAATTTTATGAGAATGTAGGGAATATGGGAAGTTCAGTAGATTACAGAGTGATAACCATCATAGATACCCAAGGAATGAAAAAAGGGAGGGTCACACTAAAGAAATCAGAGCGACAAAGAAACACAGAAACCCCCACACAGGGAAAGAAAACAGGAGGCTGACAGAGAACATAGAGAACATTCAGCTCATTAACAACTGGCTGAAATAATGGCCTTATGAAAAAGAGAAAGTCTTGTGCCTGCATGAATCACTTTAAATAGGCATTCTGTCATAATCTGAACCTAACATGGCTATTTATGCCGTTTCTTGGAAAGGAAAAAGAAAACTAAGCATTATGTTTGAGAGCAGCATAGATATCAATGAGACAAAATAGCTGAAAGAATCTAAAGAATAAGACAATGAGTGCTATGAAAAACTCATATATTGTAGCTGAAAGAATGAAGGCAAACAGCTATGCTGTCATGTGCACAGCAGATATTTGTTTAGAGATACCAAAACAGTGAACCTTCTGTCTAAATAAATCAGACAGTATTGGCAAACGTCAGGCCTTGCGGGAAAAATCCCGCTTAGAACTGGTCAGATTGACCAATTGGAGCAGGGAAACCTAGTGAGGTCAGGTGTTACTGACCTCTCGATGGATCCTAATGAACTCCTGGGGGTCACCTTTGGCCCATGGAGGCAGTTCCACATCTCCCAAAGCAGTGCCATCCTCCATACAACCTGAAAAGATATGGATATATTGCATCAAACTGAGGCAACTTCCCTGCAAGCTGTGGAGCTTTAAAAACAGTGTAATAAAAACATTCTGTTGCCAATAGAGAATTTAAAAAAAATATTTAGGATTTTTGATCCCCATCTCATGCGAGTCTTATTGGATAAAGATGCAAAGCAGTAGAACCTAAAGCATGCAGAGCTAGCCACGTTTATTAGTAACCCATGTGAAGATGTAAAAAAGTACTCTAATAAATTCAGCTTTTATTGCAGAAGACTGAACTCCTATTGACTGTTTTCTTTAGTAGGAGTTTTATGAGAGTAGAATGATTTATGGTTATACAGCTATAACTTTAAACAGCAATGTTGGCATTACTGCTGCTAAGTCTTTGTGCAGTTCTTCTTTGCTCATCCCATCTTTGTTGGATTTAGATTTGAGTTCTATGTTGTTGATGGAAGGAGGTTGATTAGTATCTGGTGAACCATCTTTGTCGTAGTTTGACCATATGTTAGGGATCATTATCCTGCACAGTTTACTGGTGGAGGTTTGTAGACTTATTTATAATCTCCTGGCATTTCAGAGAGTCCATGATGCCATGTACTCTAAAAAAGCCCCAAGGCCTTTAAAAGATTAACAGATTTGCCAAACCAAACGATGGGCATAATATTCCTTTTCCAGACCCTTAGCTTTACACCAATACCACCTGGCATTGCTCAATCTTAAAAGTTCATCATACTAAAGTATTTTCGACTATAAATAATGCTCCCAAATGTTCGTCCTACAGATTTAACGCAGTAGCATAAAGCAATTTGACCACCAGCTAAAGCCAATCTGTTACAAATTTTCTGCAGCCTGACTACCAGAGCTTTCACACAACGTCCAAACTGCACATGTACACCACTTCAGACGAAACATGCTTCAAAATTTTGGACAATGATTTCCAAAGTCAAAGTAAAATCATTGCAATGCTTTTTAGTCTACAAACGAAAAGCAGCAAATAAATCATGGAAATCTAGCATATTTTGATACTTTGATTGCTACTATTATTACAGTTTTGTTTTAGAAAACAGAAGTTAAAAAGAGCATTTGCAACTTTCTTTCGAAAAATATATATTATTAATTTCATGCTATTTCTCTGCTTTCTATCTTCATAGAGGTAACACCCGGCCTGGTGTTTCTGTGATACCTTCCTCCAGGGGGCCCATTGGCTGCCCTTCTGCTGTCAATATCAATTTCCTTTGCAAATGATCGCCTTGGCCCAGTGCTTCTGTGTTTAATCTTGTCTCTCTCCAAGACAAAATCATTGCAGGAGTTATTGTTCCCAGTAACTATTTGTACTCTGTCTTCACAGCTTGCACTACTGGCTCAGAGCTAATCTGCTTAGTTGTATATAAATTGGATATGTTTGTCTTGTAAAGTGTCTTAATCAGCTCATACCTAGAATAAGTGTAGTTCATATAATAAACTTGATGTTTTCTCCCTGTATGTAACAGATATAAAACATTTCCTCCCAATGAAGCTCAGTGAATACAAATAAGCACATTTGTCTTTGATGCTGCCTAGTCATGTTGTTTTAAGCTCATTGGTAACAAGCGTTATAAAGTTTGTAACAGTGGTTAAGAAAGATGAAGATACATTATTTATTATCTTGGTCACATGTGTCTTATTACTGAGATGGAGGACTGCTGCTCCACCCGCCCATGCTCAATGGCTTCATGGCATCATGTCTAATCTCGATCTTGAAAAGAAATTCGATTCAATTCTGAATCAAATCTGACAAAATTTGAGGTTCTCCTGAAATATTTCTCAAAATTTAACTGATGGAATATGCTTGCTGCAGACTTGGATTCGTGTGAAATAAAATATTAAAACTTTTATACATGTAAGTGTGAAATAGCATCATGTGATGGTTCATTTATGTAAGCTCCATAAATATGAGGGGGTAATTTCATGAATATTTATCATCTCATAAGTCCAGGAGTGGAGAGATGGGACTTTTAGTTTTTTTAATAATCATTTTACAAATATTATTGTGAAAACACCCTGAACAAATAACCAAAAAACTGTGAAAATTAAGGGTGCCACTTATTTTACTGACGGTAAAAACTCAAAATTGTGATATTTGTTGTTAAACATCTGCAAAGACGTTCAGATATTTACAGCAACAAGTGTTTTGAACTTTTTGATTCCATTATTATGAGAAAAAGTGATATAACTTTTAATTTTTTTCCCTCTTCTGGCATTCTCACATGTGCAATTTGTGATATAGATACAGAGAAGGATTTGGCTGCTGACCAAGCAGGATGTGGTTGGAGTTGAGCAGAAAGTCAGGTAGGTAGAAGAACTCCGGGATCAGTTCTCTGACATCTCCCATGTTGTCTCTGGACGCTGACTCCCACTCTTTCTTTATACTGAAGAACATCCGCTCAGGGATGTCAAACCCTCCCTGCAGCAGAATGAAAAACATCACTGTCAGACTCTCAGCACATTTCTGGGCTCAACTTTTCGACAAGCGTGCTGAAAAAAAAAAATCTAATTTTGTTCAGTGAACCATATTTTACATGGATATTTCCTGCTATAAGAAAAGAGCTTTTCATCTTAATGTAAAATTCCATAATTTCAGTGCAGATCTCATGAGAGGGAATGTAATTTGAAATAAAACAATTACCTCAATGAATGAAAATAGCATATACAGCAGTAAACTCAGTTAAAGATGCAAATTCAGTTATGGATATTACTGCACGCCTGTTATGTGCTTTAGAAGACAAAAAGGCATCCCAGTTCACCAGATGAACATCTTTATTGCTTTATTCAGACTATCAAATATGCATGCTTTTTCATTATAATCAACTGGATGCTCAATTGTAAATTGCCAACATCTGTGGCCATTTGGATTGGTTCCTTTTATGTGCTGTTTGTAATTATTTGCATATATATTAAAAATGTCTCCATAATTTGCTTTCACATCAAAAAAGTACACTGAAAACAGCTGATATTTGATCCATGGTATTAGCTCAATAATGTTTGAAAATAAGTTTAAAAATGACATAATGATGAATGTCAATGAGAATCCAGAGCTCTTTGTTTCTTTTGGGTAACTGAAGACAACATAGTACATACTTTCTTCACATGTAAGACAAATCAAGACAAAACAGTACAACAGTAAGTCATATGACAGTACATAGTTATTCCTTTAAGAATAATACCAGCATTTTATGCCATTTTTGATAAAATGCCCATTCATTTTCAGAGAGAGTAGTGTGTCCTTTAGCTCTTCACCTCCTATTCTTTTTCATAATTTGCCACCAAATAATCAAATTTCTGTGTATTTCTTTGGGATTTTATAGACCACAAAGAAGTGAATAACTGTGAATGTGAAATGAGAAGGAAACATTGTTTTGCATGTTTTATATCTCTATTCCAGCGGAGATTAATGAAATAGTTGAATTATTATCAAGCCTTTAGGTTAGGTTCTACAGAAGCTTGCTAATAACCCATTTGTTTAAGCCAGATGTTTAAACATATCAAATATTAAAATTTGCATTCCCTTGTGTGTCTGGTCTCACCTGAAGAGCCTGGAAAGTGTGTGAAAAAGGCTCCATTCTTACAAGGAAGGAGGACACAATGATGGCAGATGAGTAGTGGGTGCAGTAGTGGCAACGTGCTGACATATCTGCCACTGAGAGAAAAACATAGAACAGAGAGACGAGGTTCTAAAACATAAAACTTTTAAATGGTAGGCTTTACAAATGAAAAGAAATCAAGATACCTTCATCCCCAGCGTTTTCCACCTCATCATATCTCTCTATAAACATCTGTTTCCTTTTCTCTGTCTGGGCTCCCATTGGTTTGGACAAGTCACGGAAAGTTGTGGGATTTGACAGATCCAGTGTCTGTTGAGGTCAGGGATTAAGAAAAAACACTCTTTAATCCATTGCAGGATGAAAATGTGAAAGACAGTCTTCAGCAACATTTATGATCCAAATAGTAATTTCTGCCATTTTCTCCAGTTAATAAAACCTACCTTTAGCATAAATAGGGTTAGTATCAAATCATAGAGGTGATTTTTGCTGAGAACGTAGAAAAGGGGTTAAAATAAAGTAAAAAGTCAGGTCTTATTTCAGTCAGATTTTTTCTGTCTATACATACATTTTTGGGATATCATGCTTATCAAAGAAAAACATAATTTTAATTTAGAATTGAATTAAAAAACTTTCATAAAATTTACTTAAATAACTCAGGAATTCATGTAGATTCTTCAAATATGAAATATACTCAATATGTTTTAAGCATTCATTGAAGTTATTTTGGTGATTACGACTTGAGGTTATTTTAAAAACATCTGTTTTTCAGAAAATTTTAATAAGACCGACAACAACACTTGATTTTAAAACATTGTTAAGAGTTCATGTTAGTTCTGCTCAAAGTTTCAGAGAGCCAAAGCAGAAAGGCTGAAGTTTTGCATTTGGTTAAAGAGCCACAGATTGCAGACCTCTGGTCTAAAACATGTGTGGGATTCTACCTCTGACTGATAGTCAGCCAGGATCCAGGGGAAAACCGGATACTGCATCAAGTCATTATATGTCCTCCCGGCAATCGTGTTCAGGTGCATCAAATACTCAAAGTTGCTCATCTCGCCTTTCTAGAAGGAAAACACACAACGTGAAGCTTTATAAATACCACAATGAATAATACTCAGGCATTTAGCGAGTGAGATGTAATGCATTTTGGAGCACAACATCATGCTTTTTACATTACCTGCCATTTAACAAGGGCTGTCTTTTCAACCACTGGAGTCTTTCTGAAGAACAATAAAAGCAAACACTTTGAATTAGCAACAGAGAGTGAGTACTGAACAGCCCTTACCAGCACAGGTTTTCTTTGCTTGCTCTGTTGCCTAGCAGACATAATTTAAATGTAACCAAAGCCAGAGTTCAGAAGCAGCAGCAGAAAAGAGCTGAGAGACTCAGGAAACAGAGACTGTGTACACAGCTGTAGGAGCATTTATGGAGGTGAGTTCAGCTAAAGTGGGTTGACTTGCACTGTCAAAGGATTTTCTACTCCACAGCTTAGAAAACAAATATGAAATTAAACTGAATGGTACATGTTAGTCAACATACTTGTAATCAACAAGCATGTTGTTAGTCACAGAGTTTAGTCAGTAGCTTGTGACTCTCCACAGGGTACTGACTACAATTTAGCTAAGCTTACCATTGATGCTAATTTTTAGCATTAAATCGCTGGCTTCCAAATGACGGGCACACTTTGGCAGGCCCCGGTTAAATTTCTTCAGGAATTTTCTCGTCTTTTGACATCATTCATTTTTGTTCCATCTTTCAGTCAGATAAAAGCTCACATTACAACAACAACAACATCTTCCCAAAAAAGTGTAGAATTTACCTAGTTAAAAATAATTTTATCAGGATATGCAAACAGCTGGAAAAAAAAAAGCATCTATATCAAATGGCAACAGCGCTGAACGCTTCATAATTTCTGAAAACAACCATCCAAACACGTCTGATCTAAATTGTAAAAGTGGTCTGCTGTTTCTGAAATCTCCTCCTTCTCTGTGGGCCAGTAACAGGACGATAAAGTCAAAGCACCTCAGTTGCTAAGCAACAGTAATAAACAAGATAAATCTTTCTTGGTTTGGGGGAAGAAGGATCAGTATGCAAACTGTTATATGTCCCTTTGAAAGGATTAGTGAGTACTGTGCAAGCCACTTCTGCAACATTTACAGGGATCGCTTACGAAAACAAAGACCAAGGTTAGTTTGACCACTAAAACAAAACCAGATCAAGCTGATTTTCAACATACGGGAAGAAAAAGGGTCTGTGGTCATAGAGAAAGAAGCACTGTTGTAAACGTATCCACTTTGTCAGGGAGTGCTGTGCTTTTATACTCAAACACGAGGATGAGGCGAAGTTGTACCGAGCTGTAACACTGTAACCAATTGGGAAGATTCTACTGCCTAGGAGTTGTTTGACTAAGGGAGGCCTGTGAGACGGTTTCAGGCCAAATAATGCCAAACTAAAAGAACTGTATACAAAAAATTCATTATTCACGCAAAAAATAAAGATGCCATCTTAGAGAGTTTGTCAAAAAAATTGTTAATTTGGGGTGAATTTCAACTTAAAAGGGAAATGAAAAGCTAGGTTATAGTTTGCAAATGTCTCCTTAAATTTTGGAGACGTGTCATGTGGTCTGGTTAAACTAAAATTGAAGAAGTTAGCTACAATAAATATTGTTAGATTTGGAGGGAAAAGAGGGAAGCTTGAGAAGTTTAGAACAGCACACCATCAATAAGGTATGGGTGTGGCAGCATAAAATAGTGTTTTGATGTAGAAGGAACAGGATCCAGGGAACAACTGGATCCTATTTTCGTCTGGATCCAGTTCATGAATTGGAAATCAAGAAAAAAAATGATGACATCATGACAAAAGAACCTTGAGCAGAAATACTGAAGATTTATCACACATTAGCCAAAAGTATAAGCTTGGGCAAAAATAGATCTTTCAAATGGACAGTAACCATAAGCATACTGACTTGATGTCTACAAAGTGCAATAAAGGACAACAAGGTCAATGTTTTAAATTGGCCATTACAAAACTCTGAACTCAGAATATGCATGCAGATCACTATGGCCTTCAAATCTGACTCAGGTATAGCACTTCTGTCTGATGTGATATTCAAGCAAACTAATGTGAAAAGGGTTATGGAAGGAAACCCAGAATTAAAGAAAGCAAGAATTAAAAAGCAGAGCTACCAAAAATGTATTATTCTGATATTTATCAAATGGAAACAATTTTTGATAATGTTAATTAAATTAGAAAAAGAACATTTTAATCAGACAGTAAAATGTGTTTTTATACAGTTTAAATATTACGTTTAAACTATTTTAAAAAATAAACGTGTTCAAATGGTGAGTGTGTATTTTAAATTTATCCACCGCCTAACATCGATAAAATTATTTTGTAGCTCTACACTAAATCAATCATTGCATTTGGCTCGGTATGTGTTATCTAATTGGAGGCAATAATTTCATGCAATAGTTTCCTATAGGAGGTTATAATAAGAACAAGCACCAGCAGATAACCTCTCTCATCCTGAGGATGATGAATGAGGCGAGAGAGGGCCTTGGGGTGTTACGCAGACACAAACAGAAACACACCTTGCTCTTTTAGACAGGGAGGGGAGAAGAGCAAAGCCCTCATTACACTCCCAACACTCCACAACTATCATTTATCAAAGTCCTGATTTGACTCTTTGTGTACACAAACACACATATAGCACATTGCATGGTTGTCCATCAAAAAGACACACACTTTTTTTTCTTTCTCAAAAAGAGCCAAAAAACTAAATCAGTTGAGTGGTGAGAACATCAGCCCTCGTGTGTTTCCTCCCTGTCGCCTCGCTCCTATTGTTCCCCTGCATTAGCTTTAATTAGAGAGTCGTGCTCTTAAATACCCCCATGGGCAACCGAGGGTGAGCACACTCTAATGCAGACACAACACTGTGACACACACGCTGCTCAAGTTCTCATTCCTCAGAGTGCATGCTTTCCCCACTGCCCCAGGCCATACATAGGCCCTTGTCTTGAATAAATCACATCAGCCTCACACATGCATACTTACACATTAACATACACAGAACACGTCCATTTCCTATATTACTGCATGATGCTGTAGATCAGAGAGAGTTATGGGGGAAAAAGTATGTGTCCACTTATTAATTTCTTCTGTTTTTGCTTTTTTGATCACATTGAAATGTTTAAGTTCATCAAAGACATTTTAATAACAAACTAATATAAGTTTGGTAGATTAAAAAAAACAGTTGTAATGTGACAATTTAATCTATTAGGAAATAAGAATCTATAGATTTATGTCAAGCATGTCAAATGTCTTGGCAATCATCAGTGTTACATTTTGGAAAACTATAGATGGGCCTTTGTGTTGGAACTTGATCTGCGATGCAACTTTTTTGGACAATCTCTTTCTTCATGTTGAATCATGGACTCTGACCTTCACAGAGTCCAGTGAGGCCTGAAGATGTGTAGATGTTTTTTCTAACCTCCTGAATGAGTCATTGACAGGAAATTCGGAAAGTCTTTCTAGGCTAGCCACTCCTGGGAAGATTCACCCTGTTTCTCCATTTCAGTGCAGTTCAATGCAGTCCCAAAGCCTTAGGACTGGCTTTATAGCACTTTTAAGATTGATTAGGGGTGACATTGTTTCTACCTATTATCAAATATATTGTTTGCACTTTAATTTGTTAGCCTGCTTCATGTTGTGAGACAAGTTATATTTCAATTACTTCTTGATTTATTGGGTTTGATTATTTTTTCTTTTCATAAATGGAATCATTTGTATCTTTATTCTATATCAAATATTGCTTTAATAATCACAAACAATTAAGTATAACAAAAAGAGCTAAGTCATAGGAAATCTCTAGACGGTAAATAATTTTTCACAGCATTATTTTAAAGCATTGTAAATTAGCCTTTCGCAGCAAATGTAAAAAAAAGAAGGCTGAACTGATCTGTTTACTTATCTTTTCAATCCAATATGATGCCCAGAAAAAAGGGAGACGATTCGAGAAAGAAATCAAGAAACTTGCCAAGAAATTGATAAATATAACCCAAGATGGAAAGCGTCGACTCACACTCAGCAAAATGGGCTTAATCACCATCCCAAGGTTTCTCCTCAAGCGGTGCGATGTGGATGAGTTGGACCTCAGTCGAAACCAGATCCAGAAGCTTCCTGAAACCATGGGAACCTTTGCGACGCTAACATGGCTCGATCTACACAGCAACAAGCTGGAGTCTGTGCCTGAGTCCATAGGTAGCCTGATTAGACTTACCCACCTCAACCTGGCAAACAACTGCTTAACGTCTCCTGGTTTACCATCCTCACTGGGCTTCCTCTCCAACCTAAAGAGTCTCAACCTTGGACTGAACCAGCTAGATGCATTGCCTTCCACCTTGGAGCGGTTAGAGTTTCTCCAAGAATTAGCCCTATTTGATAACCATTTCACTGAAGTACCTGAGTTTGTGTCAAATCTTCAAAACCTTATTAAACTGAATTTGGAAAGAAATCCATGTATGGAGGCCCAAGTCGAAAGCGAGAGGATAAGAAAAGAACAGTTAGAGCAGAAAGAGGAGCTGTATCTGGTGCATGAAAGCACATTGTGCAAGAGATGCCTCAAAAAATGTAAAGAAGAGGAAGGAGAAAATTTAAGAAACGATGGAAAGACAGAAAAAATACCTGAAATGCCTGAAGTGTTTGAGGAGAAGGAGACGGAGAAAAAGAAAAGATTTGCAGGGTTGATGACACCGAACTCAGTGGCTGCAGTCACCCAGGATGTGTGGAGAATCAGAAGCAAAGAGTGAACTGATCAATTATCTGCCAAATTCAATTTTTCATCAATTAGAAATGGTGGAAGAGAGCCCAATTAAAAACAATCTGAAATGTTTAGTGTGTTTAAATTATGTACTTTTATTTTACATAAGAATTTCCTCATGTTTTCACACAAATAAAACAAAGTTGATAAGCCAAGTAAAGCTGTTGAGTTTCAACCTCAATCTGAGCCATATGGATACCAGGTCTTTCACCTTGTAGCAATCTCATTTAGTCTGTATCCGCCTCACCACAGCAAATGGAAATCACACCAGTAAAACATATCTACATGGAAATAAAATTAAAAAAATTAACACTTACTTTGCATTAGTGATGACATCAGCAACTGCTCTGCCTTTTAATGTCGGCACCACTCTGCTCAGTCTGAAGCCAGAGAAAAACAATAAAGATCAAAGACTGTTGACTGGAAAATCTGTGAATATCCAGTAAGTCTCAATTAGTTACCTTTTATATGCAGAGACATGGTCTTTATTCATGAATACGAGGAATGCTGAGTGTCCATTTTTCATGAAAATCTCAATAGTATTGTCCTAGTTTAGCAGAAACAGACAGTAAAATGTTTATGGTAACATTTGTTATATTATGTTTATGTATTACTTTTTGGACATAAATGTTATGCATATGTGATGTTACATATTTACTGCCCCTGGTAAATATGCAAGATCAAAGACTAAAAATATATAGCTAAGCCCCAAATTAAACTCTTTCAGATTTAGGTTTAAAATATTTAAAATTTTACTAACTGGAAGTAATAATTATGTTTTGGAGTAGCCTGTCAGACTTCTGACTTATTTCCTGCACAGATGTTGTCATGTCAATCTGCCAGACCTCTCAGGTCTTTTGGTTTATGTGATTCTGTTTAGTTGCTCAGAATCACAACTAAACATGGAGAAGCTGCCTTCTGTTTTAATGCTCTTCTAATCTGGAACAAACTTCTAAAAAACTGCACAAATAAATACTGAGTTCTTTTACATCAAGTCTGAAAGCTCATCTGTTACAAGCTGCTGGTTGATAAAAACTGGAACATCATAAATTATAGTGTGTTTTTCAGCCTGTCATTGCTTACCTCTGTTTCGCTTGTACAATGTAATATTTTTTTTTTTTTTTTTTTTTTACTTTTTTGAATCAGGTAAAGAACTTTGACTTGTCATGTTGATGAAATGTGGTGTATAAATAAATCTGCCTTATATATGAAATAAAATAAAACTGGTTTAAACAACATTCAACTTCCACAAAGCAATAACTGCAATGTTTGGATTGCAAATATTACAGTTTATACAGTCTCAGTGTAAAAAAAGTCCTTTGATAAAACGGCTCAAAAGATATTGTTTAAAAGTCCTTAAAATTAGCTAATTTATTTATTTATTTATAATGTATTCACATTGTTATTTTCAAATAATCTTTCTTATTTTTATTTACTTTTAATCTTGTCATAATCTACTAGGTAATAGAAAGTGGTGTAAAAAATGGATATACTCATATACAGTTATAATATGTAGATTATGTATTGTGTTTCTAATTAAAAGCTTATGTATGTAAATGTAAAAATGCAAAGCAGCAATCAAACTTGAATGAATATTATTGACTGTGATTTTTTGTGTTTCCTACACTGCATATTTCTTTTTAAAGTCTGTCTAATGCCTGCTTAAATGTTGTCATTTTCAAAAGTTACTTTTAACCTGACAGATGAGCCTTGAAAAGTATATTCTAATTTAAATAAGCACTCATGTATGACAGGTGGTTACATTTTAGCTTAAATTTCTGCAGCTGCTTTATGTCAAAAATATCTGTGAGATTAATTTGATGGCTGACCTCCAAAAGGAACCGCATGAAGCGAGCCTCCTTGATATCCTCATAAAGCCAGCGTCTGCAAGTGGCTGATGACAGCTCTTTGTTCAGCACAGTGGAAATAAAGGAATCCTTTACACTGGAAGAAGCGCACACAGAAGATGTCATGTTTACCTTTTTTTTGTAGCAAAGAAAAGTGTGCAGCCCTCACAGGGTGACTGTACCTGCTTGGGTGGTGTCTCCTGCAGCAAACGTCTCCAGTGGAGTTCAGAGTGAATCCCTCACACAACAGCAGACTCTCTTTTCCAAACAGCAGCAAACCTTCTGTCACCCTCAGGCCACTCACCATCACCACGCACATCTTTGCCTTTATCTGCATGATAAGAAACATACGGAGGAACACCGTTTGTTAGCAGCCCTTGTAAATGTGTGTATGAAGCCTAAAAATTAAATGTTTTTTGTAGTTGCATTATTTGAAACTAAATATCAGCCTGAAAGTTTATTTCTGTCCCCAGGAAGAGGAATTGGCCCCCAGCATCATGGACTCTCGACCATACTCAACTGTGGGAAAGAGCTGCTTTTGTACATTTTCGACCTTTGTTTTACCCTAAACCCATCTATAGAGTTGGCAGAAAGGCTTAATATTAGTCTCATTTATACAGATCACACAGTCTCATGATATGTTTATGTTTGTGGTTGTATGACAGGAAAAGCTTTTCCTTAGTATTACTCTCAAACAATTGTAGGCATGTGAAACATTTGGGAATCCAAAATGCAGCAGAAATTATACATATTTTTTTATATTATTCATTATCTTCCTTATCTTCCTCCCCACTGTTCGTCTCACTGAGTGACCGGCGACTGCCAAGGAAGCTGCGAGTTACTAATCAGAAGGCTCTGGAAACTTGGATTGAAAAGTAAAGCATACATTGAATAGATGTTTCAGCTTCTTAACAAGGGATTTTTTCACGTTAAGTAAATGTGTTTAAATTGAAAGTTGGATTATTAATTTGAGATTATACAACTGTAATAATTTATTTTAATGTTCAACACAGCTCTTTACTAGGGGTGCCAACAGTTTGTACAATAAGCCTTCTATAAGTCACTCCATACACACCACAGCATTATTCTCACAGGGAATGACATATCAGATATCGGGTCAGGCTTTACTTGATTGATCATTTTAATCACATATTTTAATCCTTATTAAAAAGACACCATTGAACACTTCATTATCAGATCTGATTGATGAGGAGGAGAAGGACCGGCCCCTTTTCATCCTCAGCCACAGTGAATCCACATGCTGCTTTCAGTGCTGGTTGCGGCTAATGCTAACTGCATCGTAATAATGTGTGGATAATTTTATTGTCTCCCTTGATTTCACAATGAGTGCGTGCACCTGGCTGTTTCCATGCACCGAGTCCACTGGGAGACAAGCACCCCCCCAAAAAATAGCATAAACATATGGGGTCCCAACACAGCCGCAGGGCCCACACAATTTATACTAATCAAATCAGGGTCCCTACCCCCAGACACGCAGCCACACACTGGACGAGGAGGAGGTCCTGCCTGGGCATTATTAGGAGAATTAATCACTGCCACACACACAATGGTAAAGCTGATAAGTGATCAGAAGCTCTTGTCTTAAAGCACACACAGAGACACGGCGTGATGGATACGGTCACTTATCATGTGAAGGTGCTTAAGAGGAGTCAAGGTGAGTGAGTCTTCGCTAGGCTATATCATGGGAGATGACATCAGTCAGCACCAACCGTCACCAATAATGAGCAGATTAAACTAGTTGAATTTATTGCCATCAAAAATTAAATACATAACAATAAACTCATTTCCTTATCTGTGGTCCAGACAGATACGTGTTATCAGCCTGCGAGCGATTTAGCCAGCGATGTGGAAGGAGGAGGGAAAAGGAGGACTTTTATTGACTGAGAGCCTAATGTCAGACCATTGATTTCTCCCCACACACATTATTGTCATAATCACACTATTGGCGCTGGCAAGCTAATTATGAGTGGGTCTCCCTTTGTGTGAATGTTCGGTTGTGAGTGTGTGTGCATTTTTCAGAGCTAATGACTGTGTTCATTTGACAAGAAGCTCAGCAGGAGTCGAGCGCTGAACAACTGCAAGGCAACAGGACACACCAGCACACATCACACATTCACTAAGCGGATGTAAGACAGCTTGCATCACCTCCTACTGCTTTTATTAATACTTCTGTCAGAAACATTAAAAGACGCGGCTGGTTGCCGGAGCGATCATAGGGCCCTGTCAACATGTGCGTAGTTTCTAACTCGCTGTAACAATGAGGGGAGCTGTGCTGAGCCTCAACATTAAAATATTTAACTAATGAGGAAAGATGAAATTCTGATAGCAGCGCTGAGCTACTGGAATCCCTTCGTCTGCTTCAGATAATTAGGAATGTGAGTGTTGGAAGGGCGGGGAGTAGTTTTACTTTTATTCAGAGCTGAGAGACCAAAACGTCATCCAGTGCCACGGTACCTTCTCCTCAGGGTGCAGCTCTTTGAGGATGATACGCATGTCAGGGCAGTCTTGTGTGTGTGAGCAGGGTTTAGGGGTGAAAGGGTCAGATAAACCCTCAGGAAATGAGGGTGTCTCTTTTAAAGCAGGGAAAAACGTCAGGCGATCACAGCTTTGTTCCGCCTCTGCTTCGTCCTCTTTACTCTCTGCATCAAAGTCACACAAGATCTTTGACTCTATGAAAATAAAAATAAAAATTCAGAGTCCAGGACAGAAATTAAGATTTAAACAGCTAAATGAGTAGGACTTAGTGACATCTTGTGGTAAAATTTCAGAATGCAAGCAATTCAAAATAATCTTTACCTGCATCACTGTCTGATCTTTGACTGGACTCCTCAGACCTTAGGCCGAAACCCAATGCACCCAGCAGCTGCAGGAAAAAAAAACAAAAAACATTTGTCACATTTGAAAGTGGCATAACCTGCATTAAAAACATTTTTAATGGCATGCAGCACATATTACACTTATTTTCATAATCCTCAATGTATTTCTTTGGAACTTGAGATAGATACACACATCGTAGTCCAGAATTGCAAAGTGAATCATATGTGGATGTCATGCATGGTGATGTCACACAAGGCAGGGAGAGTTTTGATCAGAGAAGCACCCAAGAGGCCCATTGTAGCTCTGGAGGAGCAGCAGAGGTTCACAACTCAGGTGGAAGAATCTATTTAAAGGATGACTCTTAGTCTTCCACAATATGAATTTGTCGTCTGCCAGGAGGAAGACAGATGTAATTTTTTCTACCAGCTAAGTGGGGGCATAATTCACATGCAGATGAAGTTTCTCTAATTATATGAGTCCAAAGCTGATCACTCTAATTTCATTTCACCATCCCCACAATAGAACAAGATGGTGGCAGTATCATGTTGTGGGTATGGTTTTCTTCAGCAAGGACAGAAATTCCAGTTATTGCTCATGGGGACATGAATGGAAATAAATACGGGGCAATTCTGGCCAAAAAACATTTTATTGTGAGAAACATACTGGAGACTGGGATATATACATATTTGGAAATGGCCGAGTCAAAGTTTGAACCTAGAAATCTGCTAAGACTTGAAAATTGCTGTTCAGACATCCAACATCAAATCTGAAAAAAGCAAAGTAAAATTAGAAAAAATATCAGTCTTTAGAAATGAAGACGATAAAAAGATCCTCCATGTTACCATTATGCACTACCATGTGTTGTTCTATCACTTATAAATGAAACATACATAGATTTGATGTTGTAATATGTAAAGTCATTCATGTATAAATACTGCAGCAAGGCGATGTACATGTCATAAAATTCAGAGTAGATTCTCCTTCTCTAATCTAAAAGGACTTACCCGTTTGGATTGTCTCATGACTTTTCTGCGTAAGCGTAGTTTGGTCCGGTTCGGTCCTTCTGCAGATTCTTGCACCCAGTCTTGGCTCAACAGCACCCCTGGACCAGGGCCGAATATGGCTCTCTCTCTCAGTAGCTCGGCCTCCACATGCAACCACTGAGAGCTCACAAGCTCCCACTTGGTGGTTTGCAACTGGGACAAAGAGGGAACAAATAATTTTGTCAAACTCCTATTTTCATCTCTGAAACACTTTTAACTACGATGTCCAACCTGTGAGTGGTTTGTCTTCATGTTCTCAAACACACTGTGACCTCGATGCCTATGTGACTCCATGTTGGACAGAAACTCCTGCAAGAAAACCAGAGTGAAAACAGCTGCAAATAAAAAGAGGGAAAGCACAGTGACTTGTTTGGGTTTAGACTGCACACATACAGGCATGCACACCCACACACAAGCACGAACACAGACAAACAAATGCACACATACATAATGGCATTGTTGTTTCCTCATGCAATTACAATGCATTCACACAATTACATCTGTGTTAAATTGCATTCACTGGGCAAAACAAGCTAGTGGCTACAGTCTTACAATAACCCTGTGTTCAAATGTAATCATTTGTTGGTGTGATCTAATTAACATAAACATTAATATCACGGAGCCTCGCCACAGTCAGCGCCAAGGTTGGTTTGTGTGAGCACCTTTATTGTGTGTGAGCATGCGAGTGTATTGGTGCTTTTCTTTTTCTTTTTTTAAGGACGATTAAAAGAGAAAAGCAATGAAAAACCCCCCAAACAGAGCCGTGTGTTGACACTGCACAATGCTCATGTTCAGACACACTGGGATCATATTCTGACTGTTAACTGCTTCATTAAACCCATCATCACAGCGGTGCTCGCTCTGAGACTAGTGAAACAACATGTGTCCATCTTCACAGCTGACCCAGGAAAGCCATTTAATTGAGCGAGCGAGCACGCAGTAACTCTTTATATCGAGTTTTATTTACACATGCTAATTTTGTGTTCTGTGGAATAAACCCACTGAAAGAATTAATTTGTTCATTTCGACCAGAGTAAAAAGGCAAGAACACTTTTGCACAAGAGCAGATGTACTAATTCTAGATAGGTTACAGAGTGAACATGTTCATGAAAGTTGACAAACTTTGACAGGCTCTTCGGAGAAAACAAATTGTTTCCTTAAATGGCCGGCTGCCTATCCAAATGAGAAGTTGCGTCGTGAAGGAAATAAAAGAGGAATTTGAAGGGAGATTATAGAAATATGAGTAATAATGAAGTTTGCAGACTAGAGGCGCGTTGTGACAAATAAACAGCAAGTTGGCGTCATCGTCTCTAATTTCATTCCTTCATTTGGACAAACATAAGTAATATATAGCATTAATTACCCTATTTAGCAGATAGGAACCTCATTGGCTTTTTAAAATGCTGCATTAAATACATAACTCATCTCTTCCCTCTGCAATTAACATCAGAACATCGCGCTCATTTCCATTTTAATGACTTCCCAACAATACGCCACCTTTGATGATAAGGCAACATAATGTCAACTTCATTCTGAGCTGGCAGTGAATGTGTAATGAACTTAACGTGATCATTAGTGCTGTTAATTATCTTTCTAATATGAGGACACAGATATGATTATGGAAACTGCATTCACTGATGAAATAAATCTCTGGAAGGATTGCACTGAAGCTTAACTGAGGACAAAGTCTGCTTATCAGTTTTTATATTCTCCTCCATCACCTAATAAACCTATTTATTTGGTTAATAAATGTAGAAGCATTTGCTTTCAAAAGTTTTTGTGATGTAAAAGAAATTACTTTGGTCAAATTTTCTCACAATGTATTCCACCTTTAATGATATATATCCTATGAAGAAAACACTAAATAAATAAACACTAAATAAATAAACACCTGTAATAGCCTAGATGCATACACATACACTGTGTTCCAAATTATTATGCAAGTGATGTTTTCTCACATTTTCTTAAACGGTCAATCCAAATGATGGTCAGTATAATTTTCAAGTCATGAACTATTACAGTACAAATCAGATTTTACTGAACAAAGCTCCCAATGAAAACAGTATTTTTTTTTCAAAAATAAAAAACTCAAAATGCACTGATCCAAATTATTATGCACAGCAAACTTTCTAAACATTTTATGGACAATGAAGAACTGCAAACGGTCATTTTTTGAATGTTTTAGTACATGTGGTCACATGTACTAAAACCAAAAGCTATTTCAATCAAAAACATCTTAACAGACCAATGTACTTGTTAACATTGGACCCCTTCTTTAATATCACCTGCACAATTCTTGGATCCATTAAACTTGTGAGTTTGTGGATCGTTTCTGCATGAATTTTTTTGCAGGATATCACAATACCTTCCCAGAGCTGCTGTTTTGATATGAACTGCACCTTGAGATTCCAGAGGCACCAGCTGCTTCAAATAACTGTTTGCTGCTTTGTAAGGGCATTTTAACAGCTGCTTTCTTAATCCAATGAATTTGTCAAACAGAAACCTTCCTCATTATGCCTTTATCTGTCCAAATACATCTTTGTTCTGAATCAGCCATAAATCTCTTCACAGTACGATAAAACTTCAGTTTTTGTTTAATATCTAATGTTTTCATACCTTGTCTTACAGCACTACACTATCTGATGATTTTTATCAGCAGAGATTCTTTCTCTTTCCCATATTGCTTGAAACCTGTGGCCTCCTTAATAATGTGGAACATCCTTCTTAAGTAGATTTCCTTTAATTGAGCTCATCTGAGCTCAATTGAGAGAGCTGATCAACCCAGCTCTCTGAAATTAATTATAGAGATTCAAAGAGCCCTGACACACAATACCATCTACAAATTTAATAGCGCAACAAAAAATGTATCTTTATGACACTTAAATCCAATTTGCATAATAATTTGGAAAACGGTTTACACACCCGTATACTAATGTGTTGCTGATACACCATTTGATTTAATTTTAGCATTCAGTCTTCTTCAGCTTACACCTGCCTCAACTGTGGTGAAATTCATCAACCTGAGATACAGCTCTTCCAGGACCTTTCTATAGTTTGCAGATTTTTATCCTTAAGGCAAAGCCACAATTTTCAGACTTGTACATAACTATTTTCATCAAAAGATCACATGCAGGGCTGACAAAAAAGTCTTAAGGTGTTGTGTAGGAATGTGTCTGTCCAGACCAAAATGTAATTTTTGGGACATATTTTAAAAGGATTTGGCACAAAAACAATACTGCACAACTTTAAAAAAAACCTTAAACCCACTGTGATGGGTGATGGTGGCAGCATCAAACTTCTCTTCAAATAAAACTGCAGTTTTGGTTGAGATAGAAGCAGATGATGTAGAGATATTTAATTTTTTTCAGGATCACAATGAGTGATGCTAAAAGTGATGCTAGCTCAAAATTAATACAGAGTTGGAGAACTAAAGCTGACAGAAAATCTGTGACATGACCAAAAGAGGGCTGTAAACCATATGCATCACAACAGTTTGAGAAATTTGGAAAGCTTTTGCAAGGTAAGAGTGGTCACATTTCACTGAAAAATAAAATATGCTGAACTTACTCTATAGACTAGAATATTCCAACAATGCAGTTTTTTTCTTTAAACTGCATTTGTTTACTTTTCATTTTGAATTGTACAAAACGATTAAACATGTGAGATGGTTAAGAAATAAACACCCCTTTTAAAAGGGGTGTGTATACTGTTGAGAGACACTGGAGCAAGATGATTCACTGTGCTGCAAAGAAGCTCATCAAAAGCACACAAGTTGTTAAATAAAGGTCATAAGTTGATGATCTACAAATTAATTAATGGCTGTTATTACTTCAAGAAGATTGATGAAAATGTGAGAGGAGCAGCTGACTATAGCTGATGATTGTTTCCACATCTCTAATTTAAACACCACCAATATTCTGCAACATTTATGCAGCAAAACACCGTAAGGATGAAGAACTAAAACCTCCCGCCATCCTCCTCCCTGCATCTCAGATGGAAAAACAATTCATCACCTTCTTTGATAGCCTGTCAGAAACTGATATGATAAAGAATAACATCAAATGAGTAATGTTTTCATCAGATTGCTACCACTGTAATTGCCAGCATGATTTTTGTGGGCAAGACACTTGCACAAACAAGAGCGTATACGTACACTTTTGGGGAGTGCGAGACAGACACACAGACGCTGTAATTTCATGCCTGTGTGGCTGAGTAATATGTCCCTGCTCCCTGCTCCAGATGGCTCAACGTCTTAAGCGTTGTGGGGGAACTAATGATGTGGGCCACGTGTTTCGGGGGGGAAAAACAACAATAAAGGCGTCTTTAACCTTCAGCGGCAAACGGTGTGCTGTGGCTATGGATGGGCCTAACAGATATCAATTACAAAGCCCACTCAGGGGCAATCAGCTGTGATAATCCAAATCTATTTAAAGAAATAAACACTCCCGCAGGGCTGGATGGCCCCCAGCATAAGCACACGTCTTTCGATGGACTTTTGGCACAGTCCTCTGGGATCTGGGAGAAGATAACAACCCCAGATACCGCAAAGGAGAAAACTGTGTGTAGAGTTGACAAATGTAGAGTTGAAAAACTCTATGCTGAAGAACTTTGCATATGTATTCATATCATATATCAGCAAGGTTTCATTTCACGTGGAAACCTTGCTCTAAAATGTACATTAATACAATAACACAAAGTAGTACAAAACTAAAATGGAAAAAAAAGTACGGAAGGTTTTTTTTTTTTTTTACTAATAAAAATGTAAAAATATATATTTATCCCTCCCGAGGCAATATGTTGCTTCTGTTTCAGTTTCCATCTCTCCATAGACAAAAAAGCATCCCCACAGCATGATGCAAGCACTATCATCACGTGTGGCTGTGAACATGGAGTGGCCTGTGTTTTGCAGTTAGCTTTTTGTAACAGCCAGCAAGTTTTAACGTGTTTTCAGTGTTTTCTACATGATTTTGTGGTTTTCTTTCAATGCTAAATTTCTTCAATCGCCTCTTCCAGAAAGACAAAATTTGTGGACTATTTTTGAGTTAGCTGAAACCTTATAGTACTTTCCCTCTGCAAAGATACTTTAAAACCTGCGTGTGAAACATCACAAAATGGAATATATGTGAGGCAATGTAGAAGTACCTCTGCTTTCATTGACTCTTGACCTTTTCCCAAAGCAGAGCGAAGAGCACTACTGATGGCATCGAGCGTCCTCTGAGATCTGCTGGCTGCTTTTGTCTTCTGAGATTCTGAGAAGACATAAATATCAATACCTGGGCGCTCACAGTCATGCTTATTAACCCTCTGTGCTGTCTGCAGAATGTGAGCTTACCTGTGTACAGCTGCCAGGCTTTGTGTGCCATCTCCTCCCATAGGGGGCTGATTTCAGTCATGCTCACCGGCTTCGTCTCCGTCATACTGCTCGCTGAGATTTCAACCTTGTAGCTCTCTTCAAGCATTTGTTGTCTTTCTGATATTACCTTTGACCAGCAGGCCTCTGCTAAGGACACGAGTTGTTTGCCATCTAGAAAACACATAAAAACACACATTTTGTATTTTCTGAGGAGTGAAATAAACATAAAATCCCTAAAAGAGGGGATCAAACCTTCTGTTATGTTTGCTCCGTTACTGAGGTTGGAAGGGCTTTTACTTCTGCAAGGTAAAGGGCTTGATTTCTTTTTGTGTTCCTGTAGTGGCACACATCCAAAACCTTCTGGGTAGCTACAAAAGGAGAATACGTGTTAATTTAGAAATATAGTGAAAGATTTGCTAAGTGAAAAAGGCATAAGTTTCTGTTATTGAGGCATATTAACGTTTTAAAAAGCGACAAAAAACATGTCCATTCTTAACCCTCGTGCGATCTTAACATTCTGTTTACTCCCCTTGTTCTACAGGTCAAAAATGACCCAACCTAACAAAAAACCCCAAAATAAGGCAGCTTACCTCAATTTGAAATCAAAAATCTATTTTGCATGGTGAAACAATCTGTTATTTATCAGTTCAACTCAATTTAATTCATATTTATCATGTATTTTTTGTTACATAATACAAAAAGACAATCAGTAGTTTTACACTTTTCTTTTCACAGAAACCAACTTCATAAGATTTCTTTTACACAGTAAAAGTATTGTAATGATATAAATGTGAAGTAATTACTTCTGAATTAACTGTACCAAAAGGGAAAAAAGTCAACAGTCTGAAACTTTTTTATCAATGGTTCATTCTTTTATACTATTTGGGATGTCAATTATGAAAATACTTCTCTCATACAACAACAAACAACAACAAATTTATTTTTTGGCAATCTGGTGTGTTGAGTTTCCTCTCCCCAACATATTTTTAACTCCACACCTGCCAGTTTTGTTGGTTACTCACTGAGCCTGTGAGTGCAAAACCTGTGAAAACCTGTGAAAAGTCTGGAGGTAATACATAAAATAAAAAAAAATGCAAACAAATATCAAGGGAGCCAGCAGACTTGTATGATACAGAGCAGACAGGCAAAATATATTTAATGTTCTAAGAAATAAGCACTTAAAAACTACCCCTAGTTTTGGTATGAGTGTATTTTATATTTTTGAAATGTTCTCTCCCAAAATATTTTGACAATTTGTTTATATTTTTAAAGAAATGTATTTATACTATGGAATATAATGCTGTATCTTTCTAACAGTTTTTACACTTTTTTTTACCTGCCAGAGCGAATCAGCAGCAGACAGTGAAGTAGGCAGGTGATGAAGTTCACATTAGCATTGTAAGTTGCCATGAAAACATCCCAGCGTTCCATGAAGGTCTGCAAAGCCCTGATGACAACATCCCTCTCTTCTTGGGAATGACGCGGTTGAGACAGGAAGTGAAGCAGGACTTTATTGGAGCACGAGTAGAGGGCAGACACAGCCCTCTCTCTTTGAGTCTGAGGTTTCCCCACGGCCTAAAATCAGACAGACGATGCCTGAAAAACTTAATCTACATTATTTTTATGTTAAAGATGTATCTCTTATTGCTCAAAGGCTCTCTAAGTTAATGACATGCTGCTTTGAATTTATCTAATAAATTTTGTGAAAGCCGTCTGTCTGTGTCTCACCACCATAATCTGATCAGCCAGGAAGTCAAGCAAACTTTCAGGATCTCCAGCAAACGTTCCACTGTGAAGCTTCAGTAGCATAGTCCTACAGAAGAACACCACATTGTCCATCAGAGTACCCATCTCTCCTTCGGCATTCTGATTATTGCAGTCTAACATAAAAAAGTAAAGTTATTATTTCATTTCTGTTGAGTACAGATTTAGGTGCATAAAAGTAATGTGTTGTGGTGTTACCTTGTGAGGTGAGATGGGTGTTGTTATCGTCCTCATGGCTGAGCATATGAATGATGTTCATGATCAGCTCCATCAACTCAGATTGAAAAGTCTGCCTTTGCTCCAGCGATGTGCCATCAGGACAAAACTAGGCGAGAAGTAAAAAATATTGTATTTAACGACAAGTGCACAGATGATGTGAGTGAAAACACTAGTCAGGAAATGTGCTGTTTTCCTCCTAATGGTGAACAATTCGATCAAAAACATCTTAGCTCTGTTTTGTTTGGTAAATGAGCATAGAGTGGCACCTTCTGGAGAAAAAAGAGTTTTGCAGAATTTGGTCAAACTGAAGCAGAGTTTTCAGAGAAAAAGAAAAACAAAAAAAACAGCCTTTTTACTGTAGAAAGCATGCATCACTTGATCGTGACTGGAATCTACAAACTGAATAATATAAGATATGCATAGTACATGCCTGAAGTTTACATACCCTGATGTTGAAAGCAAATATTAAAGAGTTTCTCTATCTCTCAAACAGTCAAACAGATATATCTACTCTTAAAAAAATACAATTCTATGTTTAGATACATGTTCATTATAAAACCAGTCAGGACATGTTGGGATCAAGCCAGAGATGAAAAAAAACTGTTCAAACTCCAAATCCTTAAAAGTCCCAAATTATTTTGACATTCATGGTTTCGAACAGCAAGGTGATTAACGGCATGGGCTGGAAATTCACCTCCAGCAGCAGAACTGTGGGATGTGTGTTGGAGCTTGAACACACGTTTAGGAGACTGTCCATCAGCAGAATACGCATGAAGTCGAGCACTGGCTTCCTCGTTGGATGAGTACTGAATGTGCCCTCTCTCTTATTTGTTTTGCAAGGGTTGACCTACGGTAAGAAAGAAAACCAGACAATGAAACTCCATAGATGATAAATTATAGGAGAGCTTTATGAAACCACAACCACACAACAAACCTCTTTAATCTCCACAGGATAAACAACACTGGCGAGTGAACGCAGGAACTTGGGTGATGCCCACAGTGGGTCTCTTGGTCGGAGATTGTGAAGGAGACAAAGGAACTGCATTACACTGGCTGGGAGCTGCACTTCCCATGGTGCCTCACTGTCCGATTCATCTGTAGATAAAGGCTTTTGAAACAAGAACAGAGACACATGTTCTTCACTGAAAATTTTCTTTTAAAATATTTATGAGAATCTAGACTCTTTTAATCTTTCAACCTGAGAAATAATAACTTTAACCAGCTCAAGCAGTGTCATAGCAGCTTCAGCACAAAGTTGCTGAGAGGGAGCTTCCCTTTGGCTCTCAATTAATTCCTGCAGGGCATCATCCAAATCGAGCTGTATGAGAGATTCAATGAAAGGATGATGACAAAACTGATACTGTAGGGAAGGAATCAAGACTGTGCAGAGTAACCCACCTCTCTGGCTGTCATGTGACTGATGCTTCTCCCAAGTAGAAGAGCAGCAAGAGCTTCATATACCTGAGGCAGGTGAGTGTGTCTGACTAACAACTCCTGGAGAACATCAAAACCTGGACAAGTGGTGCTGAGACACTCCTGGGACCAAGGACAGGCTCGAAGGTTGTCTGGACAGAAGGTGAGGAGTCAGTGACTAACAAAAGGTAAGCTTTATTTTTAAAAATCATCCAAATCTGGTGTGAGAACCATGATATACCTATTTGATTAACAAAACTAACAAAATGGCCTGACCTTACTAAGGTAATCGAGTGGTACAAACAAAGATTCTTTTGCAAGTGACTCCTTTTGTACCTTACAAAGCACAAACTGCAGATAAACAAAATGGCACAATAACTGAAATATTAGTTTTTCTAAAATAAAATAGTCACTTGTTGTTTTTTTTCTTTTGTATTTGTTTTGTTTTTGTGTCTATAACTTAAGAGTTGATTCAAGATTGAACTGTATTATTTAAATAAAGTGTAGCATCACAAGTGTAGTCTAAATAGGACTGTATCTCAAAAATAATTCAAATAAACCCACTAAATAAAACCCACAAAATTCCAGTGGGATAAATTAAAAAACATAATTAAAAAAATAATATGATTTTGTCTACCCATGATAACAAATGGTTCCTCTATGCCCTCTATGAGTGTTCCTGGCATCACTCCCTCTCTGAAGCTGCTCTGCTGTCCTGGATTGGACAGAAACTGTGTGAGCAGGATGAGGCCCAGTTTCAAAGTGGTTGGGTGGAGGTGGGCCTGAAGGAAGAGCAGGAACCAATCGCTGCCGAGAGATTGGAAAACTGTGGCCTGGTGACTAATTGGGGGATAAAAAAACAAAACAAAAGAATACATTTGGATAGGTATTTCTGCCAGGATATGACTTTATGTCAAAAAAAGACATATGCTACCTTCCATTTATACACTGACGCTTAACAAAAAGCTAAGAGTATTCATCCTCACCATTTTTGAAGACTGTCTGATTGAAGAATTTCAGAAATTACAAGCAGCATCTTGTTACGGATGCAGACGATGCTAGTTGGACCTGAACGGCAGAAAACAACCCTCTATTAGACACAGATGTCAGACATGTATTGTCATTGTATGCATGGGATTGTTAACTCTGTACCTGACATGTCATTTGAAACCTCACAGTCCACTATCTCACTGCCTTCATATTTTTCACTGGAAGGAGGGAGTGTGTAAACCAGGAAAAGCCCAAGTCTTATCACACAAAAAGACACATGCAGAAAGCATTAAGTTATAAAAATAGATCGTCAGTATTTAAAGAAACAACAACTTCAGACTCTACCTGCTTATGTCTGAAGAAGTCATGTGAGCCTTCAGCAGTAAAGTGATGACGTCAGAGATAATGTGGACCCTTTGGATGGTCACCGCAGGATCACAGAACTCAAACAGCAGCATTGGCAGCAGGCCCACACTGTGCAGGACCACTGCATTCCTTCTGTCACTGCTCGGTTATGATGAGGGAAACAGAAACAGCAGCGATATCAATCACAATCTGTTCCCGCAGACAGAAAATCTAATTCACCAATCCATATAAGCATTCAGTCCTCTCCTCAGCCTTCCTGACTGATTCTGCTGAACGTTCCCTTGACTATTTTCTGCTCTGCAGTTCTGTGATATTGATGACAGGCTTCTCTGTGCATTGACAGAACAGCCAATAAAAGCTGTCAATTCAGAACAAGGTCCTCTTTATTGTTTTACATGATTTGTTGGCTGTGACAATTAACAGTAAATTTAAATATATTTAGGCCCTCTTCATATAGGATTAAGAATGTCAGTCTCCGTGATCTCCACCACCAACTGAACAATGCTAGATCGTGGCAAAGTTTGAAAAGCTCATTTCAGTGTGAAGGTAGGCATGACCTTATTGTGATTTTAATTTTGTGCTGACCCAGTCATAATGCTAACTCTAAAACCACTCTGCCAAATTTCAACCTGGCACAGAATACACTTGCTTCTGAGGACTTAACTATTGTAAAATCATCACAACATTACTGTCTTTCTTTATAACTGTCACGTCCTTTCTTATCAATAATACAATTAAAAAAGGCCTTGTTTTGTCAAAATGGCAAAAACACAAACATACTAAAGCAATCTCACAGAGAAAGCTTTGGACATAAGTGTGTAAACTTTCAAGCTGCTTTGTGAGTAACAGCTTGAAAGTCTGGATATGGACTTATAAATCTCTGAGTTACAGCAAGCCACATGCTATTAACTTTGAGGATTACCTGGAGGATTTCAGAATATCAGCAAAGTATTTTAGGACTGAGAAGTCCAGACTGTCTGGTGTATTCTGCCACACCTAAAAATGAGGGATAAAGAAAAAGCATCAGGTTTTTATTTCAGTAAAAATAAAAATAAAATAAACTTTTTCACATATGTTTAACTTTTAAAAGCTGTGCTGATTTTTACCTCCAAGTCACATAGCAGAGCCTGGAAAGCAGGCGTGTTCTGCAGGTAGCCAGTTCCACAGTTCATCTCCACTGAACTTGCGAGGCACAAAACCAGCTGAAAGGTTCGATGGCTAACAAGACTGCTCTTTGTCTTCAACAGGAAGGCTAATAGCTAGATAGAGCACAAAATACAACAAAACGGACTCGAATTGTAAGAAAAATGTTCATGACTGAAACAAAAGTGATTTTACAGATGTGTTGCTAAGCTCAGAAAAACCTTGTATCCATTGATGCGGTTCATTTCGGCCTGCATAGCGGAGTTCGTTTCCAGCACTGAGAGAAGAACTTTAATAGCTGCATACAAAGAGCCATCATCTGGTGCCATTGCAACAAGACTGAGAACAACGGCAGGCCCACCAACATACAGAAAACCAGTGGAAGCAGACTTGGGGATGAAAGTTCGAACACCTGAGAAAAAAAGAGATTCCAAAGATTGAAAAATAAAACTCAAAGACTTTTCAAAACCTTATCTTGCTTACCAAAACGTCCAACCAAAGCAGCGCCTATGGTGCGAGCTGTACCACTCAGGTGCTTGCTAATGTTTTGAAGGAAAAAAACAGGCGTTGAGTGATCTCGAGATGTTATCCCCATCTGTAATTACACAAAATTACTGTTATTCTTCATGAAAACAACAGAATCGTGTTCAGAAACAATTCGTCTCAGCTATACCTCTTTCGCAATGAGTCTGCAATCCACCTCATTGTAATCCTCTCTAATCTGCACCACATTTGTTAAAGTGGAAACTGCAGGGTTGATGCCAAAAGAGACCCTCTCCTCATAAACAAGCCTGAGAGATGGAGACTCTGCGGTCGGACCAAAGCCTGAAAACAAGCGCTAAATATGTAACCGTAACACCAAGACAGGTAAACATTTCTTTGATATGAATCAAAGAAACATTGGAAACTGCATTCTTCAGTTATTGATCTAAAAAAAAAAGTACATAACAGAAAATATGAAAGTAACTGACGAGACCTGATTGTCTAAAATATGTACACAAATATGCCTCCTCACTTTATAAAAACTTAAAACAAAGCACAATTAAGATTTTCTTCAAAATAAACAAATGACTTGTTTTAGATCTCTTGCGAAACATAGACTCACCCATGTTACGCAGAGCCAGGAAGTTCCCTAGGTAGGCAGTGCCTTGTTTATAAACCACAGCCACAGTCTCTGAGCTTAACACCTCTTCAAATAGGTGGCAGGGACCCACACGCCACACCAACGCCGCATGATCTTTCCATATCGCTGGAGTCCCTATCAGTCCATACACATCAATCACAGCCGTGGGGTCCATGGAGACAAACTGACCTGGGAATGGCTGAATATACTTCATCTGAGGAAAACAGGTATAAAGAAATTAAATAAAGTGAGACACTAGATAAATTTGTTCAATTATCAAGCTCCCATCTACCTTTCCTGTTCCCACTGCCTTTCCATTGAAGTAAGCTGAGGTCAAGCAGCTTTTCTTCATATCTTTGGCCATGACGACAGCCAAATGGTGCCACTGGCCAGGGACCAACATGCTGGAGCAGCGGAACCTGAGAGACGAGGGCAAAGAAGTCGGAGAGCAAACCTCTGGCTCCATCATATCTGAAAAAAAGAAACAGAGGATGGGTCTACTTGTGCTTCCTGACAGTTCTGAGAAACAAAAAAAGACAAACAAAAACTAAATTCTGCTTCTCCTACCTAGGTATGTGAATGCTTCCTCCTCTGTGGAGATGACCAGACAGCCATCATAAGCTGAGAAGGAGACTGACAAACAGATATATTGTTGTTCAGTTCGCGACATGTGGCGGACCACTGACAGCAGACGGATCGGGTGGGAATCACAAGCTGAGCTGAACCTGTTGATCTGGAACCAGCAGGTAAATGACAGGCCGGATGTTGGCGGAAAGCCTCTGCATTCTTGAACACGAGAGAGGTATTTAACATTTTACATATCACTAGATAACACACAAAGTAGTTGAGCAGTATGAATTAATTACCTCCTCCAATTCCACCAGTTGCAATAGGATCAGCAGACACACCTTTCACCGTGGCGATAGAGGGAAGGAAAAGACACCTACAAGCAAACATGACGTTAGTTAAATCATTGACTTTCTGCTGCAGATCTTATTGCAACAACATTTCTTTTGTAAACAACTCACCCATATCCACTCTCGCTCATATCAAACTCTACAAAGGCAGGTGAAGAAGACACTTTGTGTGGTCTGAAGGTGCGTGGTGCCGTCATGGAAACCAGACTGACAATCTGGTGGTCAGGGATGGCAGAACCGAATGATGTCGAAGGATGCAACAAGCTGAAGGATCGTTTCAGCATCTTCTGTGAAGATTCAGCACTTGCGTTCTCATCTGGTTTAAAGAGAGAAAGTTTAAAAAGGGACCAGATGTCTGCAGGAGCTCTGAGAGGCAAGCGAGAAAAATAGGTTTTGAAGAACCCATTTCTGATGCAGCCCAACCTGCAAATGTGATTTGTTTTCTTAACAAACATCCCTGGAGTTTTCTTGGTTATGAAATGTGTATTTGGTTTTTATTAAGATTAAAAGTGAAGGAAGAGTTATAAATAAAAGGTCCTCTCAGGGACATATAATAACGCAATGACCTAATCTGCCTCGCGCGTAGATACACAAACCTTAGGAAATACAGAAAAAAGTCATATTTTTAAAACCCAGGTTTCCAAAAACTTTCATACAAAAGACTAATTGGACCACTTTTATTTCTCAGTGTTTGTTATTTTACCAGATGTCGAGATGAGTACAAAGTGCAAAGGACTTTGAAATGTTTTATTCAAGCAGTCTCAGATTTTGTTCAGGAAAAAATATCCGTGCATTAGAACATAATTTAAGGTGAGGCAAAGACAACTTTTTGTCAGACTTAAAAAACAGATCAATAACATAAATATTTTCACTTGCCTTTTAGGCCTTCTAAAACAACAATCATTTTATTTTAAGTGAAATGTTTACCCTTTGAATGTGATGTCTGAAGTGTTGGGTTGCTTTCTGTCTGAACCTGCTTGGATGTTTCATCTGCCAAACACATGAGAGGATCTCCTAAGCACAGGAACTGTCTGAGAGAATCCAAATACAGAAAACGTCAATACAAACACTCAAACATTAAACCGCAGTAACAGGCCCTGTCTCACCTGAACTCAAAGTGCGAGATGGCCTGAGAGGAGAGCTTCTCAAAAATCCGCGTCACAGGTAGATGCAGGTGGTGGTTCGGAGACAGCAGAATGCTGCGGCAATGAGTCAGGAGAGTGGACACCAGTCCCCCCTCACACATTATCTGTCGGTTTCGCTCTGATTTGACCATAGACAGGATGTGGTGAGCCAGCGAGCACTGTACCTCCAAAGAGAGCTGCAAAAAGGAAGAAAGACTGAACTAAATATAAGTCTTTACGCAATTTTGCAAGTTTATTTTATTGAGTGTGCTAAAATTAAAACAAAGATCCCTTAAAGCTAAGATCCAACTAATTAATTTAGACTATTTGTCATTTCAACTGAATTATTTTTATGTAATGTTTTCTCTTTTTTTGTCTGTATTTAATTGTGTCATTTTTGTAACCGTGTTTTAATTACTGCTGCATATCTTAGCCAGCTCCCCCTTGAAAAGAAGTTTTAAATTTAAATGGGATCTTATAAGTTAAATAAAAAAGATCACTACATGTTAGGTTAAACATTAAAGGAATAAGCAAAACTTAGAAACAACACTGCTCTCATAACTGGAGGCTCTAGTCAATCATGCTACAGCCCAAGCTGTTTACAAACATCTGATTTCACAATTGGTTCATAATTTTTTGTGTAAATTAGAAGGGCTGTGTCAATTGTATCTTATTTAACCAAAGCTACTGCAGTTACCTGAGGGTCCTCTGGAGCAAACACATGTGGAAGGAGAGTCATGATCACTGTGACTGCGCCTGGATGAAGAATAACCTGATCACATGAAAACTTACTGTAAAGCAGAAAAAATAAACAAATTATTTTCAATGTGACATTATAAACAAGCAGTCTTTGTTAACCTCTCGGTTAAAAAAAAAACAAACATAGAAATTTAAAGGAATCTAGTAGTATCTACCTTAACTGGGTCACTGTACTCATGGTGGGACTGCTGGGTGCTGTGTTTTTGGAACTTCCCAGTTTCTCCTCTGTGGACTGTGGACCTGAACCTGACAGAACTGATGGAGGTCCAGAATTAACTTCTTCATGACGTTCTGGTCCATGTAGTGTCTTGTTATTTTTGTCACAGTCTCCATCTGATTCTTGTCCCAGTTTTAAAGCCTGAGGAGAGTAGGTCCCTGTGGCAAACTGGTCTAGGTAAGACAGCAGCCGTATGCACGACTGAAGAGTGATGGGCAGATTTTGCTGAGGTGAACCAGAGCAAGTCTTAGGAGCTGCCAAGGCTTCTGCCAGCTCAACAAACCGAAAAAAACCTGAAGACTGGCTTTCATCTGATGTCTGAGGGCAGGAGCATTTTTCTCCTTCCCACTTTTGGCCTTCAATATGGAAGCAGCCCAGTTGAAGAAGAGCATCTGAGAGTCTCTCATAAAATCCCTCTGTTTGAAAATGGTGAGCATTTACAATGTGAAGATGGACAGCCAGAGCCATGATGTGCAGAATGAGGAGAAGCAGCTCCAGCATTTGCTGATGCCCCAGAGTCTTCCACACGTGTCCATTAGGAGGATCAGACAGAGCTCCCTCCATGTCCATCATCAGAGATAGCAGTCCAGTGAAGCCTCCTGCCTTCCTAAAGGCGTCCCAGGTGTTGGGGCTCTCCAACACTCTCAGCACAGACTAGTGAGAGAGAGCAATGGACAAACACAGTTACATCACATATGAATCAAGCAATTCATTCTTTTGGTTGAAAAAGAAATTTAAGAAGACTAAGCTTTTCTCTAAGTCTAGGCTTGTAGCGTATCTTCTTAGTCAATTAAAAAAGTGTCATAAAAAACAGATGAAACATACAGATAAATCATAAATCATTTCTAGTAACTAGTTTTTGGTTGTGAACAAAATCACATTATCTTTATTGAATTTAGAGAGCTAATCCATCAGGTAGGTAATGTGTGAGACAGAACGCAGGGAAAAATGTGATTAAATGAAACTGGAGTAATCACAATGGCTCTCAACACTCGCCAACCCAGGTCGTAGCCAATCTGATTGCCACCTGCTATAACCGCGTTAGCACAAAGAGTCGCACACACGCGCAGTCCACCTCGTGCACGCGAGCACACGCGAAGACACAAAGAGCTTTCATGCGTGGGTGCTCCTTTTGCTGCCATCTATAAAAATGGACACATACAGTAGGTGTGTAACTTAGTTAGGCTTTAATGAGATCTTTGTCCCATTCACTGATCCAATAGAGGTGGTAATCTTCAGAGCTACACAGCACAAGGCTGCTGGCCTAATCAAATCGGTTCAGAGTTAACAGCTAAATCAGTTTTAGCAAATCAATCTGCATTTGTCTGTAATGTAATCAAAGTCCCACATGCTCAGAAAATAAATTCACAAGCTTATCATGCTTTAAGTGCATTACAAATTGTTACAATTGAATGTGAAGCGAAACTGCATTTAGAGTTCAGCTGAGATCTCCAAGCCTCTGAGGGCGTCTGGATAAGTGTGTGTGTGTGTGTGTGTGTGTGAGCTGTCATCTCTGCTTGTCTGTGCATGTGCCGCATACCTGCAAGAGGTCCAGCTTCAACCTGAGCTCCTGTTGCGTGGAGGAGCAGAGGGCTCCAACTGCTGTGCTCATGAATTCATCTGGGTTGATTTCAGCAAGCTGCTCCAAAATGCTGAGAGTTGGACCCCGATACTGATTGTCATCCAAGAAGATTTTTATGTAGGGGACCATGCCGAGATCCCGCAATGAAACTAGAAAACACACGGAAAACGCTTGAATTAATGATACATTATTATATTTAGATGAGCAAAAGGATACAACATAAGATAGTTATTTACACGTTAATGGATTAAAAAACCTAAAGGGCATGCAGAAAGCTTCTGTGTAACTCAGCATAAATTACTGAGTTACACTCAGTAATTTATGCTCACCTGTACAACTCAAAACTCTGTTGAACTGTATTAATCTAATAAAGCTATTTATAACTAAGAATGAATAAATAAATAAATGTATATACTTTCATGAAATATATCAAATCCAAAATAGAACTTCTTATATCTATAAAAAAAATGTCAAAATTAACTGAAACAACATACCTGTATTTTTAATAGATCGCAAAGTAAGAGTTGAAATAACTTGAAGCATGCATGTAGTGAGTTGTCTCTCATTTTCCTCCATAGACTGCAGCTGCAAAGGATCTGAAAAGTAAAAATAATAATTCATTCAAAACTGCTAGCAGTTAAGAAAAATTACTTTTGGCTTCAGTTTACAATATTAAGAGACTTTCACACCTTACTGAGCTAAAACAAATGTGGATTAGCATTTTTTTTAAATTTCATATAAAAGATAAATATGTAGCATGGGTTTCAGCTGTTATGTATAAAGATTACATCAGAAACATTACCAGCCTTTCTCAGGATCTTAGCCCTCCTGCGAAGTTCTCCAAGCAGCAGCTCAAGTAACCCCCTGTCACATAGCACCTCTGTTAGCATAGTGCTGTGTACAATCATCCTACAAAAAAGGAGAGATGGCTTTTGTTATAACTGTAGAGAGAAAACAACAAGGAGAAATAAAACATTTTTCCAGGGATAACTTCATTCTACTTCACCTGAGTCAAAGAAAAAAAAACAAGAATCCAGACAAAGAACAAACTTATGAAAAAATAAAACAAAAAAAAAAAATTCTACTCAAAGACAGTACACTATTCTGTGAATACTGTTAAAAATTTTTACTTCTCACTTGTGAAAACACTGAACTGCCACCATGCTAAATTCTGTCTTTGCCACTCCACCGGTTCCAGCCCAGTTCTTCTTGAGTACGCCTAGCAGGGCTCGCAGTGTCTCATGGGGTATATAACTCAACTTAAACACCACCTGAAAGACAACAAGGCGGTTAAAACGACTAATTTTAAAATCTAAAACAAGTCATTCATGGGGAAAATCCCTACCATTTCCAGCATAGAAAAGAAGATTTTCTGGACAGGCAGCGGTTTACGGCACATACGGGTCGCTAGTTGGGCCATCGATTGGACAGTCCACTCTAAGAGGAAAAAATTAGCCGGGTCCTTCTCCCAGATCGTCTGCAGGGTTCGAAGCAGCTGACAGCAGAAGTGAGAATCCTGGGAATGCACCAAAGAGGCCTGCAGCAGGTGGAAGGCAGGAAGGTTCTTTACTGCCAAACCTGGAGATTTTCAAATGTATCGTTAACTTTTGTTTTGTAAATAAGTTTCAGTTTTTTTAAACTTATTTTTTTATATAGCACTATGGACTGATATGCATCTATTAGATTGTAATTCAACCTGCATAACACCAATCCATGCTCAGCTTAGACAAACTTCCTCTGTAAGAGTTATCTCTGATAAGGTCAAACAGCTAATATTAAAGACAAATTACATAACGTCTTTATAATACACAGAATGCAAGATTCAAAAGATGAGCTAACGTTTATGTGCTCTGATTGCATCAAAACAAACAGATTTCCAGCCATAAATGTAAAGAATGTATTATAATCTGCCCTAATAGCATTTGTCTGGTGCCTTGTCAAAATATTTAGAAAAACTCCTACATTTAACGTGCAAAAAAGCAAACTTTTGCTTGTAAATAAACATAAATCTATTTAATAATGGGATTCATTTCCACTCTTAAAACTGTATCACATTAAGTTTTTAAAAACAGCACCAGGTCCCTCTGCTGGAAACAGATCTGCTCCTTGATGTGATGGATGCTACAGAGCAACTCGATCTGTGTATGTGTATTATAGACGCTCTATTTATGAGTGCTGGATGGAAGTGTGTGTGCATCGATGATAGATGACTGGCTGCTTTAGGCCAGTGGTGAATGGATGTGGGGCATCCTAACAGAGTTAGAGGGGGAGCCTCCACTTCATCATCCCAGACATAATAACCTCAGCTTCCTGTTAACTTGAGGGAGGCTGCAGACTGCAAAGGGGGCAGCAGTACAGGGAGTGAAAAGTCAGGGTCTGTGGGAAATCAGCAGAGGGGGGTTGATGCAGTTTAGCTGGATTATACGAGGGCAAAAGTGCAAAGTAGGGATGAAGTGTGTGGTTCCTTTGAGTAGACTTCCCCCTCCCTGAGTCCATCTTTGCTGAGCCATGCATGTGATGCTAATTACATAGTAATTTGTAAGGAGTAATTCATAGTTTATCCTCATGAAACAAGCAGAGATGATAAGATGGAGCTGGCAAGAGAATAACAATAGAAAAGGTCTTAGAAAGAACTGACCAACCTTTAGTGAGTGGCGGATCAAACTTGAAGCCTGCAGGCTGAGGATTGGGCACACAAAGAGCCACTTTCAGCTCTGCTTTTCCAAGGAGAGTGAAATCTGCGATCAGAGCCAACAATTCGTCTACAGGCTGAAACTGATCCAGGGGCACGCCTTCTTCACAGCTTATTATTGAAAAGTCAGGAGGGAAAAAGACAAATAGCCAGGATGAATAAAATTGTCATCATTCTAACTTGGGATGTTAACAAATCTGTCTGTAGATAACTGCACATTTAAAACACAATATACCAATTAGTTCTTTCAGCGTCATCTTGCTGTCTACTATAGTGCTTTGCAAAAGCATTTCCTCTCCTTATCATTTTTAATTACATTTTTATATCTTATAATCAAAATCTTCAGTGTAACTTTATACTGATAGAAGGTCATGATTGTTTTTTTTTTTGTTTGTTTGTTTTTGCATGTTTAAGATTTAAATGTGACTTTTTGCAAAAGCTCAGTCCGATCCGATGGGAAGCATCTGCAGTCACAACTTTCTGAGTGTTTCAGTTTAATTAAGTGTGCATAACTTTAACACCTAAATATGCTTTTATTGTGCCTCTGGTTATGTTTAGTCTTTGTAGACTCCAGATTTCTTCCAGGATTGCCCTGTAATTACTTCCATCAGTGAAGTTGATTAGCAGTGATCAATTTCACTGTTGAAAAAAGCTTCTCAAACCGTTATACTGCCACCATCATGTTTTATTTGGAGATGCTGTGCTACCACTCTGATATTAGCTTGTGCAACCTGTCAGTTTAGGTAGACAGCTACATTTAATGCTTAAAGACTGTGAATGCTTCTGCAAGGCACTGCATGGCTTAGTTAGCGAAACAAAAGCCTTATTATTTTTGCAGAGTTGATGTTTTTTTTTTTAAATTCCATTCGCTCCTCCTTTCTGTCTACAACATACAATCTTACCGTTTGAGGATTTTTTTCAGGGCCTTGTAGCCGTTGTTGGTGTCAAACTCAGTAAAGAGAGCTGGATTCAGGTGATAAGTGTCTCTTACAAAGCTAAACACAGCCACGGCCACCTCAGCTAGCAGTGCTCCTGAAACTTTGGCTTTGATGTGCACCAGGTTCTGGATACATATACGAACACAGTTTTTGCCTTTGGAGAAAAATGCAAAAACACACAAAAAAATAAAAGGGCTGGAAAATTAGAAAAATAAAACATCAAGCTGGAATTATCGATAATAGCCTTCCATAAAAAAAGATGAAGTTCATGAATGAGCAGATTTAGCTACAATATATATGTAGTAGTATTCAGAAAAGTTACCTCACCTCTAAAAGACACCAAGCACAATAACATCCTTTTTAAATAAAATATTTTTTATTCAACTTTTGTCAGTCAACACCTAATTGACAATGAATAAAACAACAAAACATTACGTATCATCATTAGTTTTGGTTAACTTACGTAATAAACTTGGAACCGTTTTGTTTGTTGGTACAGAAGAGACAGCTTTGAGAACGCGTGACGCCTGGTGCCTCCACTGTGGACTGGTCTGATCGCATAATGATGTGAGTCCGATGATGAGACACTGCAGCTCCTCAGTTTCTACCAGCTGTTCCACGTTGTGTGGGTACTTGGAAAGTTGAAGGAAAATCTGCAAAAACATATGCAGATGGAAAAATATTACTAGGAAAGTACAGCAGATGTCTGTGCAATATCACAAATATATATAAATTGTGTTGCACTGTAAGAATTATTAATTTTTTAGGTCCAGTTCGTAAAAACCTGAGCAAAAGTTTTAATTCCAAAATAGAAAATTGGACTTTCCTGAGCCCAAATTTGGAATACAATAAACTTCATATTTATTTTAAACTTGCATCAATACTGTCAAAACTGAAGAAAAAAACTATTAATTTGTATTAATGATGTTTCATCACATAAAAACAGAAGCATCCATAGTACTGTATGCTATCTTTGACAGAATATTCCTTCAGTGTTTAAATGCATAAGTAAAAGAGAAATGTATTATTTTATAGTTATTGATAGCATAAATATGTTTATATATACTAATGAAATGAAATGAATATATATAAACATATTTATGTTTATAGACAGATGGTCAATTATTTGTATCATCTATCTTAAAACCAGAAAATTTAGGTTTGATTTGAGTTTAATATAATTAAACACATCAGTCATGTTTAAAACTCTGAAGTCATGACTCAGTCCTCCCAAAAAGAACAAGATTTTGTAATTTTGACCTATTGTTTTGAATCATTCAAGAAAGCATTTAAAATATGTCTTAAGTCAAAGGATGAACTTCTGTTGTGTGGAGACAAGTAAAAAATAGAAAAGAATCATAACATTATAAAAATACCAAAAATCTTTCAGTCAAATTTGTCCTAAAATAATGAAGAAACTTAGAAAAGATTGGAGGAAGAACATCTGTGGTCCTAAAATATTTTAAGAACAGACGGATAGTACATCAGTGATGTAATTGGACATGAAGGATTCACTTTCTTTCAGGTAATCCACCCACCTTCCTTTGGAAAACTGACCTTTGTGAAACAACATGGAGCAGTAATAATAATTTTTGATTTAGAGTGATGCAAAACAATAGTACAAAGAAATTACTTGCACCATTGTGTATTAAGTTACTTTTATTTCCTCGTCATCTGTAGACAAAACCCCAGTTTGAAGGTTTTGTTCACTAATTTATGTTCATTTTACACTGATTGAATAACAAAACCACTGTCTGAAAATTAGTAGGAAAGCATCATATACCTGAAGAAAGGCAATTTGTATTACCTAAGCAACTGTTGATAAAGAAAACAAAAATAAATGACTCTTTTAAAGTGGAACATAATAAAAAAATGAGTGTCATTTCATTGCTTACGGACCTGTGTTAGAGGCTTCTGGAAGGTCTGCTCTATGGCTGTGTTCTCCTTTTTTGCAGGAAGGCAAACCAGCAGGTACAGACATTTCACCAAAGCAGCAGGCAGCTCTGGGTTTAAATAAGATAATACTTCCTGCAAACACATAAAAGCAAAGGCAACATTCAGAATGGATTATTATTATTTTTTTTTTTGTTGTTGTAATTTATCTGTAATAACAGCATAGAATTGGTGTGGATCACTTACTGCAGAGTCTGATGTGAGCAACAGAAGGGAGTTTAACAGGTGCCACCCAGAACATGTCTCTGCTCTACAACTTGTGTTTCCATCTGGTCTTTTGAAGAAGTGAACGACCTCTTCACGGGCCTGCTCTAAAAAAATAAAAGATATTCAGCGACATAAAATCACAACAGACTAAAGCAAAACCAAAAGGCAGTGGGACTCTAACTTTATAAAGATTTTCTTGACCACAAAATTAAGGTGAGTCACACAATTACACATAAATTAGTCATTTTCAGGGAATAAATTAGCATGGCATTTAAAACCTTTGCATGAACAAGACTTTATTTTAACAAGCTGGTACTCAGTAGAACACAGGTGGTTACTTCAATGAAAGTTATATAACTTTGTAGAAAATGTTACTTTTATTTTTTTAACTGTAGACAAAACATCAGTTTGGATGTGTTTGACCAGCTGGATCAAATATTAGGACACAACAAACAGTTTATTGTGAAAAATACGAACAACACACACTTTTGTTGAGACATGAAAACAGAACCAGGCACTTCCCTAAAGAACCTAATCCAATCTATAAATAAACTTGCACAAATACAACCCACTAAAGTGCATCTGGACAGAACATCATTATAAAACTGAACAGTTGGAAGATGTTTTGCTCTTTTTTGCTGTCCACTTTCAAAATTATGACTAACATAAACGATGAAAAGCACAAGAAGAAAAAAAAGAGAAGTAGGGAGAAAGTCCCTCTGCTTTGAATTACCAGCAGCACATCTGCTGACATGAACACAGATTAGTACCTGCAGGCCGTCCTTCTAGCCTTTTGTAGATATTATGTATGACAGAGTCAGCAGTGAGGGCCGCAAGGCCCTTTATATCTGTACCATCAACTCTGGCACCTTCTTCACAAACCTGTGATCAGAGAGGAGAAAGAGATTCTTGTGAAATGTGTAAATACTTCAGTTCTTTATTTCTGATTTCTGTCACTGTAGTAGCATATTAGTCCACATTGTAGCAAATACTGATACAAGAAAATAAATTGTTAATGTTCCACTTCCAATCAAAATGTAAGTGGTTTTGACAAGTAAAGGCTGCCTTAATCTATTTGTCTTGTCCCAAACCAGGTGGTAAAATCAGCTAATTTCAGTAAAAACTAAAAAAAAGAATGACTACCAGCAAGATGTCAAAATTTATTAAATTTTGTTGAAAGAGCTCAGTGGAATGAAATTCCATGGCTGAGCAGCTGAATTGTGAGTTCTGCTGGAATGTGGCAAGAAGCTTACTACAAAGGGGATTGTGTGCATAACCATGAAGGTCCAGAAAGACCTGTGAAGTGAGTTTGGTAAGGAAGAACTTGACCACCGGACCTTAACTCGATCGAAAACATTTAGGATGAAGTTGAGAGAAGAACACAGGCGACTTTCCATTACATCTATTTATATTTCCAAAGTAGTGTAATGTTTTTTGTTTGCTTGGTTATTGTGTTATGTTTTATCATGTAGTGAATTTTGAATTGTCTTGTCGCTTAAATGTGATATATAAATAAACTTGATGATGATGATGACCACCTTCCATAGTGTTTATTTTACAGACTTTCAAATTCATTTAGAGTCTGGAGAAATAAGAGACCAACTGAACCCTTTGTGAGGCATTCCTAAAGCCCTTTCTGGGTTATTTTTGTCACGTGGCAGACATAAATCTTTACACTTCTGAAGACTGTTATTAAATTGTAGCTGAGATGACTGGACTGCTATGTATCAGACTAATAATGTTCATATAAGTAGTGACTGCAAAAGTTTCACATCAAAGCATTCCTAAAATAACAATTTTCCCCCACAGTACGTCATCATGACATGCCCTTTCCAGCTTAACATCCACTAACCCATATATGAACATACAGTTACCAAAACTAAGCTTTAAAGCAGGACCTTCTTCCACTGCAGAATAGCTCAGGCATGGTGCTTAAATATCCCTCAAAGTTGCCTTAGTATTTTAAGTTACTTCTTGTTACATTGCCTGAATACTCAACAAACAGCAATGGACTGTGTGTTTTAATAAAATGTCATTTAAAACCAGTACTAACATGTTCTACAATTTCAGCTTCAGCCAATGAATTACCATTATTCTCCAGGAAGAGCATCTTTTAACAACTCTGAGTATAGAAAATAGCCCAACACTCATGAGCCGGCAACTATATATGTCCCCCCTATAGCCAGGTGTCATTGTAATAGGATGTCTGTCAGTGTTCATAATTAGCACCTACCTAACCAGTGTCAGAAAATAGCAGTGGTGATCAGAAGTTTACACAAAGCTATCACTGGAATGGATAAGAAGATGACAGTTCAGTCTCTTAAATAGTTTCTCTTCTACATTTACAGTTTCTGCAGATCTCAAACAAAATGTTTTCCAATAAGTTTTCAAAAAGCTGGCGAGCAGGTATAAATATGTCTTTGAAAAGCATATTTAATGGCTTTTGATGACCTGAATATATTTATTTAAAATGGTCATTTTGGGTAAAGCACAGTAAAATAGAAGTCTTTATTAGATAATAAGATAATAAAGAATTCATGACATGCTAAGCAGTCTTTGTAATCCTATAGGAAGATATTGAATTACGCTGAATTTGCTGTTCTTAAGAGAGGCCATAAAATCTGGTCAAATCTCTGGTCATGAGACTTTTTCATTCACCAGTGCAGACACAGAGCTGCGTACAAACCAAAGGCTGATTACATCTGCAGCTCTAAGTCTGGTCAGCAGTGTTACATATGCAGAGATGGAATTACCATGAATCCAGGAGTGAGAGAGAAAAAAAAAGAGGGAGGTTTAATTTAGCAGTGACAAAGTTTGAGCAAAGAGCATGCACTCTTGTTACAGCTAATCAAAGGTAGACCTGGACCCATGAGTCTGACGCAGCACTCTTATTTCATGTGACAGAAGTTTGTCTCAAGTTTGCTGAGAGATATTGTAGAGGTTCAGTACAGGCTAATGATGAAATCAGCTGAAGGGCAAGCATCTATTGCAGCTTCTTGGTATTTCATGCGGTTCTGGAGACCCAATTGTCTTGTGGCATCAACTTAACCTTTTGAAAGCTAAGCTAATAAATGTTGTTCGTCCATTTAGATAATATAAATTATTATCGAGCAGGATTCTTTTTCAGAGTAGCAAAAGAATGAGTCACAATGTGAATAAATATAATGGTCTGAACTGTGCAAACAGATTAAAATGTGAGATCAAAGATGGAGACATTATACCTGTGTGTGGAGATGGAGGATTTTAGGCAGGTGCTGCTCTAGTTGCTTCAAACGATGATGTCCGGTTTTGTGGTCATGGCTGGAGTACGTGTAAATTCCCAGCGCCTGTAGCTGCTCTCTGAGCACCTGAAGGAGCCGAGGGTTTCCAGAAGAACCCTCCACCTTCTCTTCCTTCGTCTCCACCGATACAGACAACTCGCCCGAAGCACTCAGCTCTCCTGTTTCCTTATTGATCCTCTCTCTCTTCATAGTTTGGTGCTGGAGAGAAAACATAGAGAAGTCCTGGAAATGTTTGTACTATTTTTAGGTGCCACGAGTTTCTGTAATATTTGCAGATACACTTAATCATGTTTCCTTGGTCTGTCTCACTTCCTCATCTGAATTTGTCCCAAACCGAACCTCCTTCTCTGCTCTTCTCAGCACATGTTGGAACTGATAAATAAAATAACAAACTGGCTTCTAGCAGTCATGTGCCATTCTTATTCACAAACGTGGCCTCTATGAGGAATCAGCATGTTGTTCCCAAACTCTAAATATTATTAACACCAGTAAACCCTAGTGCTAAAAACCCTTTATTTTGTCCTTTGTATACCAAAGCGTCCAAAGTAACTTTTAACAAGGATCATTTGACAACAACGGCACACATTGTGTTAATCCAGTGTTCGTTTAGTAGAAGAAGACGAATACTTCCCTATGGGTGCCAATCTGAGCTTTACAGCACATGAAAAGGTAAACAGATTTGGAGTCTTGCTGCCAAACAGATTTAACTGGAACACTGTTTCCTCATCACATGATATTACTTTGCAACATCTCTATTTAAGGCAGGATAATGATCCACAATTATGGGAAATTTGTACTTAAGAGGTACTCTGATAAAATGCACCAAGTTAAAAAATGTAAATAGCAATTTTTTAAAGAATCCTACTAATAACTCATATTTCATATAAAAATGTTTGATTGTTTTTGGTTTGTTTTATGAATCACAAAATGCAAGAATGCTGAGAAACATAATAACTGCATGCCTGATACACATTTCACAAGAAAAACCATTCATTAAAATGACGGAAATCCTTACCTGTAGTTGTGTCAGAGCCATAAAGAGGCTTCTGGCTGCTAAGGAATCGTATCACATGTACTGTGTTTTTCCGAAGGACTGAGTGGTCTGTCTCTATTACTATGTCAGGGGAAAGGCATGCCAGGACCTGCTATTGCATGATGAGTAACGCACACCACAAGACACCGCTGCGGAAAAGCACGCCCCTTACTAAACTGCACCTAGTAGACTTTGAACAAGTACTGTAACTTGTGTCAGCTGGTTCAGGTCATGTGTTTTCTCACTTCCTCAGAGAAGCAGAAGTGAAAGACTGTTGCTTGGCTGGTTGGATAAGGCCCTCCCTGCAAGACAAAGAGGAGCTGTTGTTTTTAAAGGCATGCCATGTCACACTTTAATGGTCTGAGTCACATTAAGATCTCATTTGGATTTCTTGATTTCAGAGAACTCAAGAAAACCAAAACGCTCAACTGAATATTTTCTTCTTAAACAATTTCTCCTTCTAATAATAGTAGGTGTGACAGACATAATTTACTGTAGCTCAGCGTGTGTTTTTATCTGTACCACTTGCATCGGAGCTCTAAAGAACGAAACTGTTATCACAGATCTTGAGCGACACTGACATGTCTTGCTGAGAGGACTTGATAAACCTATACTTACTGATCACCTAAAAGATCAGAAACAAAGTTGGTAGAAAAAATGTTTTAATGTTTAATTTTCAAGCCAGGGCATATAGATGACCTTTAACTGTTACAGAAAGCATTTCAACAGACCGAGATTTGGATCGTGTAAGAAAATTTGTGAACTTCAACGAAACAAAAAATGACAAAGGAAATGTGAGTGAACATTGCCATCTTGTGGGTATATATGATACAGCAGTCTGACAATAATTAAGACTAAAATAATGTCTCTAAGACAAAATACCCTTCAATCAGGCAATTATTACTAAAGACACCTTGTGTAGCACAGGTTAACCTTGTTCAAATCTTTAGGGAATGTTTTCTAAGAGCTGCACAGATGAAAACCTTTAGAGTCTGGGTTCCAAATGTCAAAATTGTCTAATATTTGGACAAACTTCCGAGCACTTAATGATAAGGTTCCCTGAGGTTTATATGGAAAATACTTCATAGGGAAGTTTTCCTGTGAGTTTTCACCTTATAACGAGCCCATCAGGAAAATCTCTTTAAATTCCCTAAAAAACACTAAAAATCTGACCCTCCCAGGGCCTTTAGGAAACAATCATTAAATGCTCCTGGGAGGTTCACAGTCAATTTAAGGCATAAGTGGTTTCTGAAAGTCCCTACTGCTGCCACACTTTGGAGAACTTTTAGGGAACATTCTTTGACAATTACTTTACAGTACGGTCAATTTTGGGAACGTCCAGGCCATGCAAAAATGCAAAACGATTAAAAAGTTACCTTTATTGGACCTTTAGGAAATATAAAGGTTACACTTACCTGTAACGTTGATTTTTTTTCTTTTTTCTCCCTCATTAGCACTTCTTCACAGAAAGTTAACAGCCATATTTTTGTCCTGGCAGTTCAAAAACAACTTGAGAGGGAGTCAGTTAAAATGACCTATTTAATTTGTCCATTTCTGAATGTTAGAGAATCTGAGTTCACAGAAACTCCCTGCTGTCTCATTATAAATGCTTTTCAAGCTGTTTTAGTGGAATAAAGTGTCGCGGCAAACCTTTTAGAAGCTCCGCAGTCTGTCTCTGTAGTTTGTGATACATAATTCAAAATGTGTTAAAAAAATTTAAGCAAAAGCATAAAACATGATGGCTTTCACTTCAATAACTACTATTTAATTGATTCTATTCCATAACTGAACCGAAACATGCTGTTAAGGCTGTTGTTTTCGTTTGCATGTATCTCATTAGCATAATAATGCATACGTCATCTAGTGCATAGCAATCTCGAGCTCAGGAGCAGTGACTCACGTGACCTGTTTCAACCAATAGGGGGCCTCGGGAGCGGTCTTCATTTAACACACAGATAAAGATCCTGAGTGATCGCTTGAGGGGAAAGATGATGTTTCGCTTTGCATGGTGATGTAATGGCGCGTTTTTTGCTGATCTGATTTCAGTGTCGCTCCAGTTTCAAGCCGATGGAAATCGTGGAGGACAGATTTTGTGCCCCCATCACAACGCATGCGATGCCTCTGTGCACCATTAGTGGTGGAGACATATTCGACTATATACAAAGAGGGGATGTCGAACAGTGCATACTTTTCGTTCAAAATGATCGAACGATCCTCAGGGACAAAGGTAAGGTAATATTAGATGCAGTGTAAACTTAAAATGTATTAAATCACGCATTGCTTTGAATGAGGAAGTCACTTTCATCCTTCTGTTTTCCTGTCAGGAGGGCTTAACCTCTTCCTGATCATTTCTCGTTTGTTTTTATTCTCTCAGGGGAAAAAAAAAGACTTTTTATGTTAGTGTATAATGTCTGCATAATCTACATTATTGATCAGGACTACCACACCAACACAGCTGTTATTTCTCACTGTTATCTGCATGCCTGGTGGCTCTCCATGTGTGATTTTGTGACGTTGCCAGGAGGAAACCCATCTCTGCTATAGTTAACCTGTATGATGTTCTGGTGCAAGTCCTGTGGTAGATAGATGGACAGCACAAACTCAAACTGACCTAAAGCATGCTTAAGTCCATGCAACTTCAGTGAAGAGGGACATCTTTCATCCTGACTGTGATGTGCATGTGTTTATTTAGGCTGGGGTGGATTCAGTCCTCTTCATTATGCTGCTCTCCATGGGAACCGCTCCCTTGTAGACTTCTTCCTCAGTTCTGGTGCAGACCCTAACATGACGTGTGATTCAGGGCAGACAGCTTTTCACTTTGCCTGCAGGTGAGTAGAAGCTGCAGCCATTGTCTTGCAAAAGTATTCATACCTGTTGGTCATTTTTTCACATTTTCCAGTTACAATCACAAACTTAAGTGTATTTTACAAAGATTCTATACAATAATTTGTCTCAAAGTAGCTCATAGTTGGAAAATTACAAAACATTTTCTCGTAGGTGGCACTCTATGTAGGGAAGACCTCAAATAAGTAAAATACGTTTTTCTGGGCACGAGACCAAAACTGACATTATTGGCATTTGCACAAAATACATATGTGTGACCGGAAATCAGCGCAATCTTGAATAAACAAAAACTTTATAACGTTTAAAGCAGATGTTGTCAGACGTTTCATAGAAAAGATTAGTGAACAAACCATCTTGAAGCCCAATGAAAATACTAAACATCTCAGATATGTTTAGTATTTTCAAAACAAAAACCGAGGATACACACAAAGGAAATGATAAACATGTAGAAGATGCTCTGGTCATATTTTTTGCAGTATATGCAAAGTACTGAACACTACCTTCAACATAACATGCCTGCAGTGAAACATGATGGTGACCATATCATGACATTGGCCTGATTTGTCTGAGATGATGCAAAATAAAAAAAAAAAAAAACATTTGATAATAACCTTTTATACTATCAAGTAATTTTTCCATCTCACCTCTATGAACTTTGTTTATTTTTTCAATGTAAAACTTTCAGCTTTTCAGTTGTAACAGGACAAATATGGAATCACTCAAGGGATATGAATCTTCCACAAGTTGCTGTTTTTTCCTTCTCAAACAAAAACCCAGGATACACACATTTGCATGTGTTCCATCAACAGGCAGGGAAACATCTATATCATGCATAAAATGATGCAGTATGGTGCAGACTTGCGGCTTGTGGACTTGCAGGGGAAAACATCCATGCATCATGCAGTTACCGGGGGCAACATGTAAGCGGTAGAAACACTTCAGAACAAATAGTTTTTTTTTTGTTTTTTTTTGTGTATGCTCTAACTGTTGCTCACCTCTCTAAGAGTCGCTGTGCACTATCTATGGGAGACAGGAGTCTTCCGATTCTCTGACGCAGACATGTACAAGGTGACGCCTCTGCATCTCGCTGCATCCACCGGCAACATTGACATGATTCGCTATTTGCTCAAAGACCAGGTATGAAATATTCTAAATGGACACAGTTTTTGCTCTGATGTTAGTGCTATAGCCTGTGATGCTGCAAATTTAACATAATTAAAGCAAACATTAAACTAAATATTTAGCATAAAAATTTAACAATGTCAGATCTTTAAGCAGTGGCATAAATTGTGGGGGTGGGGTTATTGGTTTTCTTGTCCAGCGGTGTGTTGTGAACGCAGTTGACCAGCAGGGAGCGACAGCGCTCCATGTTGCTGCAGAGAGGGGTGGAGTAGAAGTGTGCTGGGCTCTGCTGCAGAAGACTGGCTGCATAGTGCTTCATCAGAAGAACTACAGCGGCCTCACACCACTGGATCTCTGCAAGCAGGGAAAGACTTTCAGGTGAACAATATGTAGAAACAAATGAACCGTTTTTGACATTTCTTGAGTTCTTGGTGCTGATTACGATCTGCTTATGTTGTTTTCAGGCATCAGCAACTCAGCAAACTTTTAAAGGAGTACATAAATGAGCCAATACATCACAAGCCCAGAGAGTCTCATGGTACTTGTTATATTAGTTTTATTTTAAGCAATGAAAAACAAATATCGCTTATGGTAATAATAGAATTCTACCACTAAATGCCCTGTCTCTGTGCTGACCATGTGTGCTTGTGCTATTTCTCTCCAGTTCTGTACTATTGGACCCTGTTTTTTCCATCTCTAAGTGGAGCTGCCATCCTGCTCATAGCAGCCATGTTTGGGGGCTACGGAGGCCTCGTTTGTGCGTTCCTCTTCCCATGGCTGGCTAGAAGCATTTTCACCCAGTACTACCGCATGATCACATACCAGAGGTATTTGCATGTAAACTATAAACTTATCAGTGTGTAGGTAAACATACTGCAATGTTTGTGTCAATTTCCAGTTGACATCTCATGTCTTTGTCTCTAGGCTAGTTAATCCGATATACTTGGGGACGCTGTTGGCTGGCATCGTCCATTCCCTGCTGTGCTTCTATGGAAAAATGATGCCTAATATCCTTAAAAAAGGGGCTATATTTGGTCTGTACCAAAAGCTTTTTCTTAGTTATTTTCCTGTTTGTTCTGCATGAATTGTACTTTAGGGATTTTGCACTTTCTCGATTTTGTTGGTTTCACCAATCTTTTTACATCTCACAATTTCGGTAAACTGAACTGAATTACATAGCAATTTTGAAGTTCACATTTTATTTTTTTTTTAAGATGATCAGAATGTCTATGAACTTCCACTGCAGAGTCCCTTTTCTTTTGAAAATGGGAAAGGCCACAGAAAAGGCACTTTTGGGATATCCATAAGTAAGAAAATAGCTGCTTACTTGGACTTGTCCATCAGACCAATATTTAGATTTGGATTTGGAAAATATCTACAAAGGCTGGACCAGGACCCAAAATTATCATGGAATGATGATCAGTGGAACTCAGAAAATATCAGTAGGATGGCACTCTCCTGAGTGCTCACGAATAACACCCATTTAATAAAAATGGCTTTTCTTTGCTGCAGTAACAAATGTGACCATATTGGTTATTCTCTGACTGGACTTCTACTTGAATTATGTGCTTTGATTGACAAAGTACTATATTCAAAGTTTTCAGCATTAAATGTTCCATATAGCTTTGGCATAAATGTTTTTGAAGCATTCTGTCCCACTCTTAATTATGGTGTAAGATCTGTGATACTGCAGGCATGTTCCACTTCTAAAATACTTTGAAATCTTGTTGGATTTTATGGCATCAGGAACTCTTTGAAATGCCACAATATTGTTTAATAAAAATTGCTTGTAAATTGAAAATTACTCATTTTTTCATATAATTTATTTGCCAGAGACATAAAGCATTCTTGTCCAATAGTCATGGTTCTATAGGTCTGTTTTAGTCATTTTCTGACACTCCCAGCAATTATTTTTTCAAATACGTGTCTACTGACAAATACAGTGATTTTTCTGTTCTCTTTGGAGACTCCAAGTCCTCAGACTGAAATTCTAGAGAAAATATGTAGGGTGAGCTCACAGAAGAAGTGTAAGAGAGGACACAGGAGATTCTCTGGTTTGTGCAAAAAATGATTGTCAAAGAAAGACTCTCTGTATGCTCCACAATTATGTAATGTAATTATAGAAGAATAACTGTTGTCCTTTTGGCAAAAGAGGTATGAATAAGTGCTTCTATGGTGAAATATATAAATATTTGTAATCTACTGAGCTGCATATAACAAATAAGTGGTTTCATCCTTGACCTTGTGAATGTGTGTGGCCCATAAGCACTTTGGCTCAGGTGTCCTTGTTCCACTTCCTCATACTAGCCAGTCTCTTCTACAAGGTTCTGACTCAAGATCCCGGGGTTTTAGACAGAGCAGATGCAGATCCTCGCTTCTCCTGCATTGCTGACCTGGTTGAAAACAACCAGAGCCCTCACAAGTTCTGTCCATACTGTGAGGTAAATCAATCTGGACTTGTAGCTGACATTGAATTTCTTCTCTGTTGCTTTGTTTCTTACCTTGCCCCTGTGTTCCTCCCAGCTGTTCCAGCCTGACTATACAAAACACTGTAAGCTGTGTGAAGTGTGCATTAAAGACTACGATCACCACTGCCTTTTCCTCAACCGCTGCATCGGTCAGGGTAACCACAGACTCTTCCTCATCTTCGTCCTCTCCATGGTTACCGCCCACCTTCTTTTTATTGCTTCGGGAGCGAGTTACCTGTATGGCAGCTCGTCCGAGTCTAATCCCAGCTTCTCACTGTGGCTCACGTTAGGGGAGGAGTTCTGGGTTGTGGCTCTGATTATTATGAATGCACTGACGCTCCTGTGGGAGGTGTGGCTTCTGACAGAGCAGTTTGATGCCATCGCCGCCAGAACGACCACCTACTTCAGACACAGTGAGGGCATTGCACAGCAGAGGTCACTGGGACAGCGGCTGGCGGTTGTAGCAGCCTTTCTCCTGGAGGGTCGTAGATCTGTGGGGGGTGGACAAATTACAGAAGACAAAACCGCCATAGATATTTAACACTGCCAGTTTGGCCCATATAAAGCTGTCCTGTTGACCTTAGTACTGTTTCTCATGTGCAGATTTAAAGCCTCGGATTGTTCAAACACTGTACTGACAATGTTTCCCTCGTTCCAGTGCCATTTAATATTTTTAACATAGAATTTCCTAATAGCAGCTGAATCTGTCATACTGAGTAAAAATGGTGGTATGAATGGACCAGAAATAGACACCAGTAAAATTAATTACTAAGCAAAATTTAACTGAATTCATGCATGACTCAAAATATGAAAGCAAAAAAGTAATAAGGAAATCCAGAAGGAACCAGACTACCAAACTGAAACCTAGATTCTTCTAATCATTGCAGCTCAACTCATTATGCAGTGCATCAAAGTTTTGAAACAATAAATCCGCAATAAACATGAAAGTCTGGATACATCTGGGCAAAATGGATAGACAATAAAAAATGTATATGCAGAATTATTTTTTTTTTATTTTATTACCAAAAAATGTTTTCCACTCATCATTCATCCATTTGAAAACATTCTTCCTTACTTGACTTTTGTTTTTGTTCATTTATTATTTGTTCATAACATTTTCCTGTGTTCCTTCCTTCATTATCACCATTTTTTTTTAGCTTTTTCTTCTGTATTTCTTCTTTGTTCTTTCATTCCTTTGTTCTTTCTTCCTTTTTCCATCCCCATTTTGTTAAAGCCCTTTCTTCCTTCTTTCTCTATGTAGATGAAGAGGGTCCATTATGCAGGGTCCATATTTTCATGATGACCATTGTGGAACCATCTGCCATATAATCATGGAAAGTTTTGTATTTATACTTTTAAAAGTAAGCTAAGCAGAACAAATATCTCTGGAAAAGTGTGTTTGGAAAGTATTGCATTTTTTTGAAAAAAAAGTAGATTTACCAGCTGACATGCTGATTGTGGTTTACCAAATAACTATAACTAAACATTTTTGGTGGCATTGTTTACAGCTGCTTTTAATGTAATTTTTTTTCTTCATTAATTTTTCTTTAAAGAAGGTTTTTATATGCAACACTGTTGGGTAAACTCCAGCCCAAGATGCACTAAGAGACTTGTTTCTAATTTCATCTGCTTCAAGACTTTTCTACCCTCACATTTCTTTTGCTCTGGCTAATGGAACGTGCTTTTTTCATGCCTTGAATTAAACACTCATTTCCTACATGTCTCACAGGACCATATTTCCAGATTATAGATGATAGTCCTGACACCCCTCAGAGACTGGTGTGTCTGGACTGTGTGAGTGGCTACGTCCCATACACTGATTTAGTGTCTGCTGTACTGCCTCTCATTCATATGAAATGATGAAGCTGGGCACATTTAAGACTGTGAAACCAAGTGCTTTTTATAGTATTTCTCTGTTCATGAATATAGTACTTTGTCAAAGTATTCATATAACTTGAATGTTTTTTTTCCACATTTTGTCAAATTACAGTGACAAACTAGATTTTTTTTATGGAGATTTTATGTGATAGAACAACACAAACTGTACATTAGAAAGTATAGGGTTTTTTCTGTTACTTTTGTGTGGTGTGCATTTTTATTCAACCACCTAAATCTATATTTTGTATATTAATTTTTCACCTATAATTGCATCTTCAAGTCTTTTGGTACATGTATAGCTTTGCCTTTTTAGAGCCTGATATTTTTGCCCTTTTAAAAAAATGGCTCATTCAAATTGGATGGACATGTCATCTGTGAGCAGTAACCTTCATACTATATCTCAGATCTTTAGTTGGATTTACTTCCAGATTTTGAGTGGGCACCTACAACACACTTAGCATCTTAGATGTATGTGAACAGCTACCACCTTTTGTAAGTGTTTTGCACCCTGTAAGAGATTTTCTTCCTGGGTTGCCCAGTAAGACGCTCCACCAATCTTCCCATCAATTTTTGACCAACTTACTTTTTCTCTGTGAAAAAAATCATTACCACAGCATGATGCTGCAACTACCATGTTTTATGATGGTGACATGAACTATCCCTGTCTCAGTGTGTTCCTGGGTCTTCAGGAGGAACACACTGCCGTACTTTTCAGAAGTTTGTCTGCAAAATATTTTGAAAATGTAGAATTATTCAACTTCATATTTGTGCACTACATTGTGTGTCTGTTACATAAAATGTAATCAAAGTAGAGGTTTGTAGTTGTAACATGACAAAATGTAAAAGTTTTAGTTGTATGAATACATTTGCAAGCCGTTGACAGTGCTATTATGTATTTTCTCATTTCAATGTTGTGCCTCCTGTGTTTTTCCTAAATGACTGTTTTATTTATGGTGATGTTTTTTTATGTGATAGAAATCATGTTTATTAAAATGCATTGCTTTTAAAATACACTTTGTTTCAAGTCTGTCTCTTGAGTTTGGTCAAACCATTCAGATGCAAGACTCTCCTTTTGAATTGTGAAGCATCAGGAGGCAGAGCTTTTTGGTTTAGCTCATCTGGAGCCAGGAGAAGTGTACAGTAATAACATCAGAGGGAGAAACCCATTATATAATTTTCTTTCAAGTCATCAGTTTTCACTTCTCCATCAGCGCAGCTCACTTCCTCTGTGGATGATTCAGTGCAGGAACACAATAGGAGAGCATCTCACATTTAGGTTTTGTTTTTACTTTTGTATATATACATATGGAGATAGATAGGCAACTCTAATCAAGAGGCTATCTAGAACTATGTGAGCCATCTTGAGCTGCAAACAGAGCCTTTCTTAAGAATGGGAGTTGTCTGGGAAGCCCATCCGAAATGACATGGCAAGTAATCCTCGCATGATCGTCTCTACTTCCTTTTGCTAGTCTGTTCACATCAGCATTCCTTAGCCACGTGTTATTTGTGTTAATTATGGCGACTATAGTGCTTCTTTCTCTGTGTGAGCGTCATTTGAATTTGAGTTGTACCTTGTTTACAGGCTGGAAAAACACAATGTTGTAAATGACATTATTTGCCCCCTGGATCTAATGGATTTGCGTGTGTTTTTGTCGTGGCTTCAGAAATGGCACCATTTGAAAAGGACATAACTGTACAGACGAGCTCGGTGTCATGAAGTCGTCCAGAACTCTTCAGATCAGAAAAAATTCAAAACAACAATCAGGTGAGGCACATAATTTAGTTTGGTTCTGTAAATAATTCTATCAGGTAAGGATTTTTTCTTGCTTGGACCCTATCTGCTAAAAACAATGGCAATTACTTCACAATAGCTGTGTTAGTACTAATTTTCTTTTACTCCTCTCTAAAGCCTTTGTTTAAGTAGTGTGATTGGTAAATAACTACAAAGTGCTGAAGCCTTTGAAAGCTTTTTGTCCTAACCGCTTCGATGTGCTGCATTCTGTGTGCCAGCCTGATGAAAAACATTTAAACATTATAACACATCCATCCACTGCAAACCAGAAAGAAACAAGAACATCACTCCCCTGAGTGTTGTGGCTCCGACCACACAGACTACAGAGCGCCTGAGAAGTGTAGCAGTTTGTCCCCTGAGATCTTTTGAATGGTTTACTGGAAAAGTACGGGATACAGAACCGTTTTAAAGTCCATGCATTTCTTATATAGGCTTAATTAGTAAAAAAAACAAAAAAAGAAGAAAAAAAAAGCTAAATACCAGCTAAATGGTTATAGTTATTTGGTAAAAAAAAAAAAAAAAAACAAGTTTGAGCTGTTTTCAATGTGAAATTTAGTTTTTCATTGAGTTTTTTTCTCAATGAAAATTTGGTGAAATAATGACTTTCACCTGAAAAAATCCATCATTCCGATTGCACTGCCTTATACTGAAATATTCAGAGAATGCAAAGTGGTCAGTGAGAACAATGTAATGCCATGTCTACTGGTTCTGCAGCATTTACTGCTGAGAATGTTGCCCATTAATATAAATATATTGATCTGAGTTTTTGCTTCAGGCAAGCATCAGACCAAATCTCCATGGGCAGATTACAGGGAGGGGAGGCTATGAAATAGACTGGAGCAAAATTAAGAAATAGGTGACAAGATAGAGGACACACAGTCGGACATATTTATAGAAGGTGAGAAACTGATACTGCAAGTGTGCGGCAAAAGGCAGAGAAACCGATAGGGAGCGAAAAGAGAGGGAGTGGGTTGGGCTTTAGGTATGGGAGAACAACGGCACATCAGGGCAGTGGGACAGAGACGGACTCAGGGAAACGAGAAGAGAGGAGAGTGCATGCTTAAGTGCCTGTTGGTGTATATGTGTGAGTGTGTGCATGTATCAGTATGAAATCAGAGTGAGATGCTGGGAGAGGATGAGGAGTAAAAGGGTGAGGCAGCTGCAAGAGGCGCTAAGTGTGTTTGTGTGTGAGGGTTAGTGTGTGAGAGATGCAGTCATGTCTCTGTGAGAGGGAGCAGCACAGCAACGGTAACCATGCTGAGCCCCAAGATAAAACAGGCACGCCGTGGTAAGCACCATCCCTCCTCCTTTTCTCTTCCTTTTGCTCTCTCTGTCATTCCTGCTTTCTCATGTCTTCCTTTCCCTGTCTCTGTAAAGCTCCATCTGTTGTTATGTCTTTATTATATTACCGGCCGTTAGTGCTTTCATTTATGAAAGCATCAGTGTGAGTGCTTCAGTACTGTAGTTGAATCTGCACACTATGCTAGTTTGCATCCTGGTCATCCTTTCAGAGTTTTATTTAATTGTATTATCCAAAGTCCTTGAACCTACAATTTTCCCATCATTCAGTAACAGTTAATATGCTTTACTACAGGGGTGATGTAATCTGCCATGTCTGTCACAATTGATTAAATTATTGGCCATCAAATTTGATTTTGCTGTACATGGGTTGTAGTAAACATGGCTGCTGGCAGCCTTCAACAATGCCCTGCACATCCTATGTGTGTAACAGGGTGTACCCCAGCTGGTTGGTTGCAGCTCTTAACAGGTGACAAATTCTAGATTGGAGCAGCTCTTGACTCTTTTTCTCCTCTAAAATCACAACAGCTGACTGTCAAACATAGTACCTCTAATGCAGAGGAAAATCCATGTGCACATTTACACTGCCTGGAAAAAGCAGGCCAGTGTAAATGTGCAGAGATGAATATGGAATCTATAAATCAGATGAACAGCACCTGCCTCAGAAGTTGTAATGAAGCAGAGTATAGATATGTGGCGTGGTCTTCACAGCAGGTGGTTCCTGGATCACTCATGCATGCTGTTTTAAGTGGAGTGGCTTGGAGTTGTTGCCCTTTCTCCTGGCATTTCCATGAAAGTACCTGTCTTTACTTTTCATCTGGCTAAAACTGAAAACCCTTGAAGATTTTAAACTCACTAATCGAGCATGGCGCTGAAGTCAGGTCCATGGCAGATGGCCCAAACCTAAGACAGATTTGTAATTTGTAAGTTGAAAAAAAAATGGACAAAAAAGATTAATTATCACTGCAATTTATCTTTCACACACACCTCACTCATGATGAAAATATCAAACTTTGAAGTTTTCTTTCTTCTGCAAAAGTTTCTACACTGAGGGGCTTCCACACTAAAGAGTGTTCATATGAATTTGCAAATTCATATGAACTTGTATTCACTGATTGTGAAGAAATTTATTTTGTCACAGTCAAGCTGAAAATCATCAAATGCTAGTCATTAGTCTATTACCTGGTACATCTTTAAATAAAAGAAAATGTTGTTTTACTCTGTAAAATCATTCAAGATGGTGGAAAACAGAAATGCATCTTCTTTCTCCTTCAGATAGATGGTGCAATAACCTTTTCAGTTCTCTGGCCAGTGGCCACATCTTCTGACTTGCCATTCCTCATTTTTTGAGATGGTATTCTGCTTTGATTAGATGTCCAGCTCCTCTCTACTCCATCTCTTTTTAATGCAACATCATTTATGGCAAATTCAAACAGCATCATTGAGTGGGACGTGTCCTCTAAAATTGATAAAACAGACTCAAATCCCAGAAAGTATTTCTTTAGTGGCATACTAAAGGAAGCCACTTTAGTATGTGGCTTCCTTTAGTATGTGAACTGTTGGGTTATTTTTATACAAGTATGTGACTAAATAATGAAAACATATGATGTTGTATTCAATAACTCAGAATATTCTTATCTCCATCTATATTCTGTCATAGCAACAAATTATAACTATTTTATGCAACTATTAAGTAAATAAAATAATGTAATATTTTAAAAAAATGGTGACATACTTCTGCTTTTCTACTTACATCTGATAAGAACAAAATATTTAAGATTAGATTATCACTTTAAATCAGTAAATACAGAATATAACTTTGAATACAAAAATGTAGGTTGAACCCCGCCTCTCGCCCAGAACGTAGCTGGAGATAGGCACCAGCACCTCCCAACCCCATTAGGGATAATGGTGAACAGAAAATGGATGGGATGGATGGATAGTTAAAGTATTCAGAAATTTTGCTTCAGTAAGAGTAGCAATAATTCACAATGATATTACTTAAGCAAAAGCTTGATGTAGTAAAACTACTCCTAAAAATATTTTAGTTTCCAAAACATCAATCAAATATATGTAACTGACCAAATGTTGCATTTCATCGCCTTGATCTTGTCAAAAAAGATCAAGATATGGACCTCCTGACTGAAAACTGGTAGATACATTACTTGCAGCTGTAACTGTAGAAATGCATATATTCTGCAAAGTATTCAGTCATTGGATGGCTGAATACATAGACATGTCACATGTTTTCGTCTAGTGTATTTTTGATTTAAAAAAATAATACCATGTTAAAGATATAGAGACATTTTCAACTTGTCTCGACATGCTGAAAATTTTTCTTCCACTTCACAATTTGTTAGGCTTCTATGTGTATGAATACATAGAAGTATGTGCCAAGCTTTACACATACATCTTATATTAATGCCTCACGCAGTTTTGAATTCATTTGCATGTCACTTTTGCTTAAAATATTGAAAAATATTAAGCCACATCATCAATTGACACTCAGTTCCTCCTTTAGATTTCCTGTCTCCTGGATCTGGCCATGTCTGCTATAAATATATATTATGCTCCGCCTGCTTCTGATGTCAGCATACAGTTTTACTAATGACTGCACTGTGAGCATTACAGTCTTCTCTCCTCTCAGCATGTATGACACTGCAAAGAAAGGACATCCAGATAGAGCTGAAACTAAAGTCCAAAACAGAGCTGATATATGAGACTGGATGAGGAGGGAGAAATGGAAAGAGAGATTTCTGTCCAGGCCCTTACAGATACCTTTCCTGCTGTCCTCAGCAGAATGCAGGATGCAATTAAAAGCAAAAAAAAGACGCCATTGATTCCTCCCTCATCTCCTCCCCTCTCCCACTGCATTCTGCTTATGTCTCTCCAGGACTCCCTGGAGATTATTACACTGGCACTGCTTTTTGCTCCAGAGCTTTGGCATATAGATGCTAATATATAATCCATACTTGTAATTACTGTGTGCCATGTGAAGCACAATATGATCTAAAGCAGAAGTGTCCTGTCTGCAGTGGTGCAACTTCAAGCTTGTTTATTGGTATTTGAAGGAAACATAAAATCTATAAAACATATAAAGCCTGGATTTCAGTTAAAGGTGTGGTATCTGGTATTGTCCAGATATCCCAGCCTAATAATATTTGAAAAAAATGTTTTCATTCAGTGCACAGTTATGTGCTACTCTGTGTTGGTTATCAGATCAATTCCAAACAAAAGGCATTGAACTTTAAGTTTGTATATCCATTACCAAAGCTATGTCCATTTAAAACAAATGTGGAGGAAATTACACAACTCTACCAACTGAGAATTTTAACTGTATTGTTGCTAAAATGGGCTATGCTAAATAGAACTGACTTGATTTAACCTATTCTATAAAAAGTGGAAAAGTTCAAATGGGATGACAATTTCCTCAGGGAACTGTGTCCTTGTTGTTTTTCTGATTATCTTAATCCCTCAATGTTACCTCAATGTCTTTGTCCATGCAGCACGATCCAAGAGCATGGTGCTTGGAGAATTGTCTCGACTCTCCAGGCCTTGCTCTCCTCAGGATCAAGAGAAACCCTTAAAGGCAGGTTGGCTGAAGAGGCAGAGAAGTATCATGAAAAACTGGCAGCTGCGATGGTTTGTCCTGAGGTCTGAAGCTCTATACTTCTACAAAGACCAAGATGAAAGCAAGGCACAGGTGATAATACCAACAACAAAAAAAATACATGAAGAGGGTACAAAGATGATGCACACCGCAATTAAAGTGCCTTTCTTTTAGTAAAATATTATGTGTTCCCCATTGTCTGAGCTAAGAAACATGGTTGAAAAAAAAAGTTTTTATCTTCCAAAGAAAACATCAAGCTTTGGCAACAATGACTCCAAATCATTTTGGAATGATGTGCTAAGGTTTGATAAAAAACAGAAATTGAACTTTTGAGCCACAATATCAAGAGATATATCTGTCAAAAACAATATTCCACATCAAAAGAACACTGTGCTCGCCATGGAAACACGGTAGGGGAAGTATCATTCAATGGGGATCCTAGAAAAGAAGGATCCCCATTGCATGCTAAGTCTACAAAAGACTTAGCAAGTTCTACAACAAACGAGTAGTACAACTCAATGCAGTACAACAGTGTAATACAAAAGTGTATTACTTTAAATCCTATTCACTAATAATGTTTTAAGAAATTGGTTTGTCATGTAAGATGCTGACTTTGAGCCATCTTACGGTACATCCGGAACCACCCCAGGTATAAGTAGATGAAGAGAAGTTCCCCTGAGTCATTCTTGCTTTAATCTCAATTACCTCTCACTGTTGGACAGTTGCCCAGCATCCTGTATGCTCACTCCTCCACAATGTTTAACATGCACTTCACATTCAAGTCTACCCCTCTGCTTGTCTTTCCCTCTATCTTGCTGCTGTTTCATTTCTCCTACAGGGCTGCATTCCTCTTCAGGGCAGTCAGGTCAATGAGGTCTCAGCCCATCAAGATGAGCCAGGTCGCCATCTTTTTGAAATTGTTCCAGGTGAGTTGGCAGAGTACCATGTCTGTTGTGTAAGGTTGTACAGTAATCTTTATTCAAGGGATGCTTGAACAAGGATTCCACCCATAATTTTTCAGAATTATTGTTCAAAACGCATTTTAAAATATAGAAATATTTGTTTTAAAATTTTCTATGGGATTTGACTTTATTTCAAAAACATCTAAAATTCCACATTCATGAGGAAACCATGGTTTTGGTTGTTATTGCTATTGCAAAAGGTACTGAAATGTGTAGGATGTGTTTATTTGTATTGCCAGCTACTTAATCTAGTCTGCCTGAACATGAATGTGGTTTCTTTTAGACAGCCACAGTAGATGGTCATTGTTGGTATGACATTTATACCTAATATAAATTATCCCACTTAAAACACAGCAAATTATATCCTTATCAACAGTAATACTTCTGAATTAGTATTGGTCATTTACATTTACAGATGTATTCATGATTTGCTCTATGATTTCTAAGTCATCAAGGCCATTTGTCAGCTGACTATGTGATGGTGGTTAATCCTGATACAGAGAAAATGTAGCTTTTTCTTATGTGCCCCCAAAGCGCTGGATCAAGTTTTCTTTGCACATAAGACAAATGGTATTTTGTCCTTGTATAGCGCTTTGTCAAGTCCAGAGCACCCCAAAATGCTTTGCACTACATGCCATTCTCCTTCAGTCAATATATTTAAACCCTATTTGAAAACATAACAAAATTGATAGCGTTTTTAAAATTAAAATTTTTATGGGCTCTGTCTTCTGTTTTACCTTGTGTATTTTTAACTGCTATATGAATAGATATGTTACAGTAAGCTATATAACGGCATTTCTTTCAAACTGCATTGCAGATGATTTGCAAAACAAAATTATTTTTAAACTATGTAAATGATACTTATTATTCTACATATTTGTAGTTCTTTCCAATTATTTGTTTCATTTAACACTGAACTAAAACAACAGAAGCCTTGCAATGGGAAAATACTTTTGGATTTTTTTCCACATATTATCTGATGCCTTTTATGTGACTTTACATTGGTATGCTTTTGGTTCATACATAACCTTGAAATAAATATTCCTTTAGTGATGTTGCTTTTCTAGATTCTTACTGTCAAAGTGCACCTTTCCTTTCCCCAATAATTCACAACCTTCCACTAATGTGATTTTGGTAAATTGCATACAAAAGCACTGAAAATGTGCTTAGAAAGTAATTTGTAAAATGTGGGTTTATATTTTCAAAATCTCTCCCAATTTTAATATAGGAAATGCAGCCAATGTTTGCATTATGG